>NC_092759.1:23350409-23670080 GCF_047496795.1 Chiloscyllium punctatum | reverse complement strand
AGCCCCTCTGTTTCTCACCCTCTGTTTCAGCCCCACTGTTTCAGCCCCTCTGTTTCTCGCCCTCTGTTTCAGCCCCTCTGTTTCTCGCCCTCTGTTTCAGCCACTCTGTTTCTCGCCCTCTGTTTCAGCCCCTCTGTTTCAGCCACTCTGTTTCAGCCCCTCTGTTTCTCGCCCTCTGTTTCAGCCCCTCTGTTTCTCGCCCTCTGTTTCAGCCCCTCTGATTCAGCCCCTCTGTTTCAGCCGCTCTGATTCAGCCCCTCTGTTTCAGCCCCTCTGTTTCAGCCCCTCTGTTTCAGTACCCTCTGTTTCAGTCACTCTGTTTCTCCCCCTCTTTTTCTCGCCCTCTGTTTCAGCCTCTCTGTTTTTCGCCCTCTGTTTCAGCCCCTCTGTTTCTCGCCCTCTGTTTCAGGCTCTCTGTTTCAGCCCGTCTGTTTCAGCCCCTCTGTTTCAGCCCCACTGTTTCAGCCCCTCTGTTTCAGCCCCTCTGATTCAGCCCCTCTATTTCTCGCACTCTGGTTCAGCCCCTCTGTATCACGCCCTCTGTTTCAGCCCCTCTGTTTCACGCCCCCTGTTTCAGCCCATCTGTTTCTCACCCTCTGTTTCAGTCCCTCTGTTTCTCGCCCTCTGTTTCAACCCCTGTGTTTCAGCTCCTCTGTTTCAGCCCCTCTGTATCTCACCCACTGTTTCAGCCCCTCTGTTTCAGCCCCTCTGTTTCTCGCACTCTGTTTCAGCCCCTCTGTTTCTCGCCCTCTGTTTCAGCCCCTCTGTTTCTCGCCCTCTGTTTCTGGCCCTCTGTTTCTCGCCCTCTGTTTCAGCCCCTCTGTTTCAGCCACTCTGTTTCTCACCCTCTGTTTCAGCCCCTCTGTTTCTCACCCTCTGTTTCAGCCCCTCTGTTTCAGCGCCTCTGTTTCTCACCCTCTGTTTCAGCCCCTCTGTTTCTCGCCCTCTGTTACAGCCCCTGTGTTTCTCGCCCTCTGTTTCTGGCCCTCTGTTTCTCGCCCTCTGTTTCAGCCCCTCTGTTTCAGCCACTCTGTTTCTCACCCTCTGTTTCAGCCCCTCTGTTTCTCACCCTCTGTTTCAGCCCCTCTGTTTCAGCGCCTCTGTTTCTCACCCTCTGTTTCAGCCCCTCTGTTTCTCGCCCTCTGTTTCAGCCCCTCTGTTTCTCGCCCTCTGTTTCAGCCCCTCTGTATCTCGCCCTCTGTTTCAGCCCCTCTTTTTCAGCCCCTCTGTTTCAGCCCCTCTGTTTCATCCCCACTGTTTCTCAACCTCTGTTTCAGCCCCTCTGTTTCTCGCCCTCTGTTTCAGCCCCTCTGTTTCTCGCCCTTTGTTTCAGCCCCTCTGTTTCTCGCCCTCTGTTTCAGCCCCTCTGTTTCAGTCCCTCTGTTTCAGCCCCTCTGTTTCAGCCACTCTGTTTCAGTCCCTCTGTTTCTCGCCCTCTGTTTCTCGCCCTCTGTTTCAGCCCCTGTGTTTCTCGCCCTCTGTTTCAGCCCCTCTGATTCAGCCCCTCTGATTCAGCCCCACTGTTTCTCACCCTCTGTTTCAGCCCCTCTGTTTTTCGCCCTCTGTTTCAGCCCCTCTGTTTCTCGCCCTCTGTTTCAGCCTCTCTGTTTCAGCGCCTCTGTTTCTCGCCCTCTGTTTCAGCCCCTCTGTTTCTCGCCCTCTGTTTCAGCCCCTCTGTTTCTCGCCCTCTGTTTCAGCCCTGCTGTCTCAGACCATCTGTTTCTCGCCCTCTGTTTCAGCCCCTCTGTTTCTCGCCCTCTGTTTCAGCCCCTCTGATTCAGCCCCTCGGTTTCAGCCGCTCTGATTCAGCCCCTCTGTTTCAGCCCCTCTGTTTCAGCCCCTCTGTTTCAGCCCCTCTGTTTATCGCCCTCTGTTTCTCCGCCTCTGTTTCTCGCCCTGTGTTTCAGCCCCTCTGTTTTTCGCCCTCTGTTTCAGCCCCTCTGTTTCTCACCCTCTGTTTCAGGCTCTCTGTTTCAGCCCGTCTGTTTCAGCCCCTCTGTTTCAGTCCCACTGTTTCTCGCCCTCTGTTTCTCACCCTCTGTTTCAGCCCCTCTGATTCAGCCCCTCTGATTCAGCCCCTCTGATTCAGCCCCTCTGATTCAGCCCCTCTGTTTCCCGACCCTCTGTTTCCCGCCCCTCTGTTTTCCTCACCTCTGTTTCAGCACCTCTATTTCACGCCCCCTGTTTCAGCCCCTCTGTTTCTCACCCTCTGTTTCAGCCCCTCTGTTTCTCGCCCTCTGATTCAGCCCCTCTGTTTCAGCCCCTCTGTTTCAGCCCCTCTGTATCTCGCCCACTGTTTCAGCCCCTCTGTTTCAGCCCCTCTGTTTCTCGCCCTCTGTTTCAGCCCCTCTGTTTCTCGCCCTCTGTTTCAGCCCCTCTGTTTCTCGCCCTCTGTTTCAGCCCCTCTGTTTCTCGCCCTCTGTTTCAGCCCCTCTGTTTCAGTAACTCTGTTTCTCGCCCTCTGTTTCAGCCCCTCTGTTTCTCACCCTCTGTTTCAGCCCCTCTGTTTCAGCCCCTCTGTTTCTCGCCCTCTGTTTCAGCCCCACTGTTTCTCACCGTCTGTTTCAGCCCCACTGTTTCAGCCCCTCTGTTTCTCGCCCTCTGTTTCAGCCCCTCTGTTTCTCGCCCTCTGTTTCAGCCACTCTGTTTCTCGCCCTCTGTTCAGCCCCTCTGTTTCAGCCACTCTGTTTCAGCCCCTCTGTTTCTCGCCCTCTGTTTCAGCCCCTCTGTTTCTCGCCCTCTGTTTCAGCCCCTCTGATTCAGCCCCTCTGTTTCAGCCGCTCTGATTCAGCCCCTCTGTTTCAGCCCCTCTGTTTCAGCCCCTCTGTTTCAGTACCCTCTGTTTCAGTCACTCTGTTTCTCCCCCTCTTTTTCTCGCCCTCTGTTTCAGCCTCTCTGTTTTTCGCCCTCTGTTTCAGCCCCCCTGTTTCTCGCCCTCTGTTTCAGGCTCTCTGTTTCAGCCCGTCTGTTTCAGCCCCTCTGTTTCAGCCCCACTGTTTCAGCCCCTCTGTTTCAGCCCCTCTGATTCAGCCCCTCTATTTCTCGCCCTCTGGTTCAGCCCCTCTGTATCTCGCCCTCTGTTTCAGCCCCTCTGTTTCACGCCCCCTGTTTCAGCCCATCTGTTTCTCACCCTCTGTTTCAGTCCCTCTGTTTCTCGCCCTCTGTTTCAGCCCCTCTGTTTCAGCCCCTCTGTTTCAGCCCCTCTGTATCTCGCCCACTGTTTCAGCCCCTCTGTTTCAGCCCCTCTGTTTCTCGCAGTCTGTTTCAGCCCCTCTGTTTCTCGCCCTCTGTTTCAGCCCCTCTGTTTCTCGCCCTCTGTTTCTGGCCCTCTGTTTCTCGCCCTCTGTTTCAGCCCCTCTGTTTCAGCCACTCTGTTTCTCACCCTCTGTTTCAGCCCCTCTGTTTCTCGCCCTCTGTTTCTGGCCCTCTGTTTCTCGCCCTCTGTTTCAGCCCCTCTGTTTCAGCCACTCTGTTTCTCACCCTCTGTTTCAGCCCCTCTGTTTCTCACCCTCTGTTTCAGCCCCTCTGTTTCAGCGCCTCTGTTTCTCACCCTCTGTTTCAGCCCCTCTGTTTCTCGCCCTCTGTTTCAGCCCCTGTGTTTCTCGCCCTCTGTTTCTGGCCCTCTGTTTCTCGCCCTCTGTTTCAGCCCCTCTGTTTCAGCCACTCTGTTTCTCACCCTCTGTTTCAGCCCCTCTGTTTCAGCGCCTCTGTTTCTCACCCTCTGTTTCAGCCCCTCTGTTTCTCGCCCTCTGTTTCAGCCCCTCTGTTTCTCGCCCTCTGTTTCAGCCCCTCTGTATCTCGCCCTCTGTTTCAGCCCCTCTTTTTCAGCCCCTCTGTTTCAGCCCCTCTGTTTCAGCCCCACTGTTTCTCAACCTCTGTTTCAGCCCCTCTGTTTCTCGCCCTCTGTTTCAGCCCCTCTGTTTCTCGCCCTTTGTTTCAGCCCCTCTGTTTCTCGCCCTCTGTTTCAGCCCCTCTGTTTCAGTCCCTCTGTTTCAGCCCCTCTGTTTCAGCCACTCTGTTTCAGTCCCTCTGTTTCTCGCCCTCTGTTTCTCGCCCTCTGTTTCAGCCCCTGTGTTTCTCGCCCTCTGTTTCAGCCCCTCTGATTCAGCCCCTCTGATTCAGCCCCACTGTTTCTCACCCTCTGTTTCAGCCCCTCTGTTTTTCGCCCTCTGTTTCAGCCCCTCTGTTTCTCGCCCTCTGTTTCAGCCTCTCTGTTTCAGCGCCTCTGTTTCTCGCCCTCTGTTTCAGCCCCTCTGTTTCTCGCCCTCTGTTTCAGCCCCTCTGTTTCTCGCCCTCTGTTTCAGCCCCGCTGTCTCAGACCATCTGTTTCTCGCCCTCTGTTTCAGCCCCTCTGTTTCTCGCCCTCTGTTTCAGCCCCTCTGATTCAGCCCCTCGGTTTCAGCCGCTCTGATTCAGCCCCTCTGTTTCAGCCCCTCTGTTTCAGCCCCTCTGTTTCAGCCCCTCTGTTTATCGCCCTCTGTTTCTCCCCCTCTGTTTCGCGCCCTGTGTTTCAGCCCCTCTGTTTTTCGCCCTCTGTTTCAGCCCCTCTGTTTCTCACCCTCTGTTTCAGGCTCTCTGTTTCAGCCCGTCTGTTTCAGCCCCTTTGTTTCAGCCCCACTGTTT
Source organism: Chiloscyllium punctatum (assembly GCF_047496795.1). Classification (NCBI taxonomy): domain Eukaryota; kingdom Metazoa; phylum Chordata; class Chondrichthyes; order Orectolobiformes; family Hemiscylliidae; genus Chiloscyllium; species Chiloscyllium punctatum. The sequence goes on along the minus strand of NC_092759.1, from coordinate 23,665,457 downwards.
CTCGCCCTCTGTTTCTCACCCTCTGTTTCAGCCCCTCTGATTCAGCCCCTCTGATTCAGCCCCTCTGATTCAGCCCCTCTGATTCAGCCCCTCTGTTTCCCGACCCTCTGTTTCCCGCCCCTCTGTTTCCCTCACCTCTGTTTCAGCACCTCTGTTTCACGCCCCCTGTTTCAGCCCCTCTGTTTCTCACCCTCTGTTTCAGCCCCTCTGTTTCTCGCCCTCTGATTCAGCCCCTCTGTTTCAGCCCCTCTGTTTCAGTCCCTCTGTATCTCGCCCACTGTTTCAGCCCCTCTGTTTCAGCCCCTCTGTTTCTCGCCCTCTGTTTCAGCCCCTCTGTTTCTCGCCCTCTGTTTCAGCTCCTCTGTTTCTCGCCCTCTGTTTCAGCCCCTCTGTTTCTCGCCCTCTGTTTCAGCCCCTCTGTTTCAGCCACTCTGTTTCTCGCCCTCTGTTTCAGCCCCTCTGTTTCTCACCCTCTGTTTCAGCCCCTCTGTTTCAGCCCCTCTGTTTCTTGCCCTCTGTTTCAGCCCCTCTGTTTCTCACCCTCTGTTTCAGCCCCACTGTTTCAGCCCCTCTGTTTCTCGCCCTCTGTTTCAGCCCCTCTGTTTCTCGCCCTCTGTTTCAGCCACTCTGTTTCTCGCCCTCTGTTTCAGCCCCTCTGTTTCAGCCACTCTGTTTCAGCCCCTCTGTTTCTCGCCCTCTGTTTCAGCCCCTCTGTTTCTCGCCCTCTGTTTCAGCCCCTCTGATTCAGCCCCTCTGTTTCAGCCGCTCTGTTTCAGCCCGTCTGTTTCAGCCCCTCTGTTTCAGCCCCACTGTTTCAGCCCCCCTGTTTCAGCCCATCTGTTTCTCACCCTCTGTTTCAGTCCCTCTGTTTCTCGCCCTCTGTTTCAGCCCCTGTGTTTCAGCCCCTCTGTTTCAGCCCCTCTGTATCTCACCCACTGTTTCAGCCCCTCTGTTTCAGCCCCTCTGTTTCTCGCACTCTGTTTCAGCCCCTCTGTTTCTCGCCCTCTGTTTCAACCACTCTGTTTCTCGCCCTCTGTTTCAGCCCCTCTGTTTCTCGCCCTCTGTTTCTGGCCCTCTGTTTCTCGCCCTCTGTTTCAGCCCCTCTGTTTCAGCCACTCTGTTTCTCACCCTCTGTTTCAGCCCCTCTGTTTCTCACCCTCTGTTTCAGCCCCTCTGTTTCAGCGCCTCTGTTTCTCACCCTCTGTTTCAGCCCCTCTGTTTCTCGCCCTCTGTTTCAGCCCCTCTGATTCAGCCCCTCTGTTTCTCGCCCTCTGTTTCAGCCCCTCTGTTTCTCGCCCTCTGTTTCAGCCCCTCTGTATCTCGCCCTCTGTTTCAGCCCCTCTGTTTCAGCCCCTCTGTTTCAGCCCCTCTGTTTCAGCCCCACTGTTTCTCAACCTCTGTTTCAGCCCCTCTGTTTCTCGCCCTCTGTTTCAGCCCCTCTGTTTCTCGCCCTTTGTTTCAGCCCCTCTGTTTCTCGCCCTCTGTTTCAGCCCCTCTGTTTCAGTCCCTCTGTTTCAGCCCATCTGTTTCAGCCACTCTGTTTCAGTCCCTCTGTTTCTCGCCCTCTGTTTCTCGCCCTCTGTTTCAGCCCCTGTGTTTCTCGCCCTCTGTTTCAGCCCCTCTGATTCACGCCCTCTGTTTCAGCCCCTCTGTTTCTCGCCCGCTGTTTCAGCCCCTCTGTTCCAGCCCCTCTGTTTCAGCCACTCTGTTTCAGCCACTCTGTTTCTCGCCCCCTGTTTCAGCACCTCTGTTTCTCATCCTCTGTTTCAGCCCCTCTGTTTCAGCCCCTCTGTTTCTCACCCTCTGTTTCAGCCTCTCTGCTTCTCGCCCTCTGTTACAGCCCCTGTGTTTCACGCCCTCTGTTTCAGCACCCCTGTTTCTCGCCCGCTGTTTCAGCCCCTCTGTTTCAGCCCCTCTGTTTCAGCCACTCTGTTTCAGCCACTCTGTTTCTCGCCCTCTGTTTCAGCAACTCTGTTTCTCATCCTCTGTTTCAGCCCCTCTGTTTCAGCCCCTCTGTTTTTCGCACTCTGTTTCAGCCCCTCTGTGTCTCGCCCTCTGTTTCAGCCCCTCTGTTTCAGCCCCACTGTTTCTCGACCTCTGTTTCTCGCCCGCTGTTTCAGACCCTCTGTTTCTCGCCCACTGTTTCAGCCCCTCTGTTTCAGCCCCTCTGTATCTCGCCCACTGTTTCAGCCCCTCTGTTTCAGCCCCTCTGTTTCTCGCCCTCTGTTTCAGCCCCTCTGTTTCTCGCCCTCTGTTTCAGCCCCTCTGTTTCACGCCCTCTGTTTCAGCCCCTCTGTCTCAGCCCCTCTGTTTCAGCCCCTCTGTTTCTCGCCCACTGTTTCAGCCCCTCTGTTTCAGCCCCTCTGTATCTCGCCCACTGTTTCAGCCCCTCTGTTTCAGCCCCTCTGTTTCTCGCCCTCTGTTTCAGCCCCTCTGTTTCTCGCCCTCTGTTTCAGCCCCTCTGTTTCACGCCCTCTGTTTCTCGCCCACTGTTTCAGCCCCTCTGTTTAGCCCCTCTGTATCTCGCCCACTGTTTCAGCCCCTCTGTTTCAGCCCCTCTGTTTCTCGCCCTCTGTTTCATCCACTCTGTTTCTCGCCCTCTGTTTCAGCCCCTCTGTTTCACGCCCTCTGTTTCAGCCCCTCTGTTTCTCGCCCGCTGTTTCAGCCCCTCTGTTTCAGCCCCTCTGTTTCAGCCACTCTGTTTCAGACCCTCTGTTTCTCGCCCTCTGTTTCAGCCCCTCTGTTTCTCGCCCTCTGTTTCAGCCCCTCTGATTCAGCCCCTCTGTTTCAGCCGCTCTGATTCAGCCCCTCTGTTTCAGCCCCTCTGTTTCAGCCCCGCTGATTCAGCCCCTCTGTTTCAGCCCCTCTGAATCAGCCCCTCTGATTCAGCCCCTCTGTTTCAGCCCCTCTGATTCAGCCCCTCTGTTTCAGCCCCTCTGTTTCTCGCCCCCTGTTTCAGCCCCTCTGTTTCTCGCCCTCTGTTTCAGCCCCTCTGTTTCTCGCCCTCTGTTTCAGCCCCTCTGATTCAGCCCCTCTGTTTCAGCCCCTCTGATTCAGCCCCTCTGATTCAGCCCCTCTGTTTCAGCCCCTCTGTTTCTCGCCCTCTGTTTCAACCCCTCAGTTTCAGCCCCTCTGTTTCAGTCCCTCTGTTTCTCACACTCTGTTTCAGCCCCTCTGATTCAGCCCCTCTGATTCAGCCCCTCTGATTCAGCCCCTCTGATTCAGCCCCTCTGTTTCTCGCCCTCTGGTTCAGCCCCTCTGTTTCTCGCCCTCTGTTTCAGCCCCTCTGTTTCACGCCCCCTGTTTCAGACCATCTGTTTCTCACCCTCTGTTTCAGCCCCTCTGTTTCTCGCCCTCTGTTTCAGCCCCTGTGTTTCATCCCCTCTGTTTCAGCCCCTCTGTATCTCACCCACTGTTTCAGCCCCTCTGTTTCAGCCCCTCTGTTTCTCGCACTCTGTTTCTGCCCCTCTGTTTCTCGCCCTCTGTTTCAGCCCCTCTGTTTCTCGCCCTCTGTTTCAGACCCTCTGTTTCTCGCCCTCTGTTTCTGGCCCTCTGTTTCTCGCCCTCTGTTTCAGCCACTCTGTTTCAGCCACTCGGTTTCTCACCCTCTGTTTCAGCCCCTCTGTTTCTCACCCTCTGTTTCAGCCCCTCTGTTTCAGCGCCTCTGTTTCTCACCCTCTGTTTCAGCCCCTCTGTTTCTCGCCCTCTGCTTCAGCCCCTCTGATTCAGCCCCTCTGTTTCTCGCCCTCTGTTTCAGCCCCTCTGTTTCTCGCCCTCTGTTTCAGCCCCTCTGTATCTCGCCCTTTGTTTCAGCCCCTCTGTTTCAGCCCCTCTGTTTCAGCCCCTCTGTTTCAGCCCCACTGTTTCTCAACCTCTGTTTCAGCCCCTCTGTTTCTCGCCCTCTGTTTCAGCCCCTCTGTTTCTCGCCCTTTGTTTCAGCCCCTCTGTTTCTCGCCCTCTGTTTCAGTCCCTCTGTTTCAGCCCCTCTGTTTCAGCCCCTCTGTTTCAGCCACTCTGTTTCAGTCCCTCTGTTTCTCGCCCTCTGTTTCTCGCCCTCTGTTTCAGCCCCTGTGTTTCTCGCCCTCTGTTTCAGCCCCTCTGATTCAGACCCTCTGATTCAGCCCCACTGTTTCTCACCCTCTGTTTCAGCCCCTCTGTTTTTCGCCCTCTGTTTCAGCCCCTCTGTTTCTCGCCCTCTGTTTCAGCCTCTCTGTTTCAGCGCCTCTGTTTCTCGCCCTCTGTTTCAGCCCCTCTTTTTCTCGGCCTCTGTTTCAGCCCCTCTGTTTCTCGCCCTCTGTTTCAGCCCCTCTGTCTCAGACCCTCTGTTTCTCGCCCTCTGTTTGAGCCCCTCTGTTTCTCGCCCTCTGTTTCAGCCCCTCTGATTCAGCCCCACTGTTTCAGCCGCTCTGATTCAGCCCCTCTGTTTCAGCCCCTCTGATTCAGCCCCTCTGTTTCAGCCCCTCTGTTTCTCGCACCCTGTTTCAGCCACTCTGTTTCTCGCCCTCTGTTTCAGCACCTCTGTTTCTCATCCTCTGTTTCAGCCCCTCTGTTTCAGCCCCTCTGTTTCTCACCCTCTGTTTCAGCCTCTCTGTTTCTCGCCCTCTGTTACAGCCCCTGTGTTTCACGCCCTCTGTTTCAGCACCTCTGTTTCTCGCCCGCTGTTTCAGCCCTTCTGTTTCAGCCCCTCTGTTTCACCCCTCTGTTTCAGCCCCACTGTTTCTCAACCTCTGTTTCAGCCCCTCTGTTTCTCGCCCTCTGTTTCAGCCCCTCTGTTTCTCGCCCTTTGTTTCAGCCCCTCTGTTTCTCGCCCTCTGTTTCAGTCCCTCTGTTTCAGCCCCTCTGTTTCAGCCCCTCTGTTTCAGCCACTCTGTTTCAGTCCCTCTGTTTCTCGCCCTCTGTTTCTCGCCCTCTGTTTCAGCCCCTGTGTTTCTCGCCCTCTGTTTCAGCCCCTCTGATTCAGACCCTCTGATTCAGCCCCACTGTTTCTCACCCTCTGTTTCAGCCCCTCTGTTTTTCGCCCTCTGTTTCAGCCCCTCTGTTTCTCGCCCTCTGTTTCAGCCTCTCTGTTTCAGCGCCTCTGTTTCTCGCCCTCTGTTTCAGCCCCTCTGTTTCTCGCCCTCTGTTTCAACTCCTCTGTTTCTCGCCCTCTGTTTCAGCCCCTCTGTCTCAGACCCTCTGTTTCTCGCCCTCTGTTTCAGCCCCTCTGTTTCTCGCCCTCTGTTTCAGCCCCTCTGATTCAGCCCCACTGTTTCAGCCGCTCTGATTCAGCCCCTCTGTTTCAGCCCCTCTGTTTCAGCCCCTCTGTTTCAGCCCCTCTGTTTATCGCCCTCTGTTTCTCCCCCTCTGTTTCTCGCCCTGTGTTTCAGCCCCTCTGTTTTTCGCACACTGTTTCAGCCCCTCTGTTTCTCACCCTCTGTTTCAGGCTCTCTGTTTCAGCCCGTCTGTTTCAGCCCCTCTGTTTCAGCCCCACTGTTTCTCGCCCTCTGTTTCTCGCCCGCTGTTTCAGCCCCTCTGTTTCTCGCCCACTGTTTCAGCCCCTCTGTTTCAGCCCCTCTGTATCTCGCCCACTGTTTCAGCCCCTCTGTTTCAGCCCCTCTGTTTCTCACCCTCTGTATCAGCCTCTGTGTTTCTCGCCCTCTGTTACAGCCCCTCTGTTTCACGCCCTCTGTTTCAGCCCCTCTGTTTCTCGCCCGCTGTTTCAGCCCCTCTGTTCCAGCACCTCTGTTTCAGCCACTCTGTTTCAGCTACTCTGTTTCTCGCCCTCTGTTTCAGCACCTCTGTTTCTCATCCTCTGTTTCAGCCCCTCTGTTTCAGCCCCTCTGTTTCTCACCCTCTGTTTCAGCCTCTCTGTTTCTCGCCCTCTGTTACAGCCCCTGTGTTTCAAGCCCTCTGTTTCAGCCCCTCTGTTTCTCGCCCGCTGTTTCAGCCCGTCTGTTTCAGCCCCTCTGTTTCAGCCACTCTGTTTCAGCCACTCTGTTTCTCGCCCTCTGTTTCAGCACCTCTGTTTCTCATCCTCTGTTTCAGCCCCTCTGTTTCAGCCCCTCTGTTTTTCGCCCTCTGTTTAAGCCCATCTGTTTCTCGCTCTCTGTTTCAGCCCCTCTGTTTCAGCCCCTCTGTTTCAGCCCCTCTGTTTCTCACCCTCTGTTTCAACCCCTCTGTTTCTCACCCTCTGTTTCAGCCCCTCTGTTTCTCGCCCTCTGTTTCAGCCCCTCTGTTTCAGCCCGTCTGTTTCAGCCCCTCTGTATCAGCCCCTCTGTTTCTCGCCCTCTGTTTCAGCACCTCTGTTTCAGCCCCTCTGTTTCTCGCCCTCTGTTTCTGCCCCTCTGTTTCTCGCCCTCTGTTTCAGCCCCTCTGTTTCTCGCCCTCTGTTTCAGCCCCGCTGATTCAGCCCCTCTGTTTCAGCCCCTCTGAATCAGCCCCTCTGATTCAGCCCCTCTGTTTCAGCCCCTCTGATTCAGCCCCACTGTTTCAGCCCCTCTGTTTCTCGCCCTCTGTTTCAGGCCCTCTGTTTCTCGCCCTCTGTTTCAGCCCCTCTGTTTCTCGCCCTCTGTTTCAGCCCCTCTGATTCAGCCCCTCTGTTTCAGCCCCTCTGATTCAGCCCCTCTGATTCAGCCCCTCTGTTTCAGCCCCTCTGTTTCTCGCCCTCTGTTTCAACCCCTCTGTTACAGCCCCTCTGTTTCAGCCCCTCTGTTTCTCACCCTCTGTTTCAGCCCCTCTGATTCAGCACCTCTGATTCAGCCCCTCTGATTCAGCCCCTCTGTTTCCCGCCCCTCTGTTTCCCGCCCCTCTGTTTCCCTCACCTCTGTTTCAGCACCTCTGTTTCACGCCCCCTGTTTCAGCCCCTCTGTTTCTCACCCTCTGTTTCAGCCCCTCTGTTTCTCGCCCTCTGATTCAGCCCCTCTGTTTCAGCCCTTCTGTTTCAGCCCCTCTGTATCTCACCCACTGTTTCAGCCCCTCTGTTTCAGCCCCTCTGTTTCTCGCCCTCTGTTTCAGCCCCTCTGTTTCTCGCCCTCTGTTTCAGCCCCTCTGTTTCTCGCCCTCTATTTCAGCCCCTCTGTTTCTCGCCCTCTGTTTCAGCCCCTCTGTTTCTCGCCCTCTGTTTCAACCCCTCTGTGTCTCGCCCTCTGTTTCAGCCCCTCTGTTTCAGCCACTCTGTTTCTCGCACTCTGTTTCAGCCCCTCTGTTACTCACCCTCTGTTTCAGCCCCTCAGTTTCTGCCCCTCTGTTTCAGCCCCTCTGTTTCGCGCCCTCTGATTCAGCCCCTCTGTTTCAGCCCCTCTGTTTCAGCCCCTCTGTATCTCGCCCACTGTTTCAGCCCCTCTGTTTCAGCCCCTCTGTTTCTCGCCCTCTGTTTCAGCCCCTCTGTTTCTCGCCCTCTGTTTCAGCCCCTCTGTTTCTCGCCCTCTGTTTCAGCCCCTCTGTTTCTCGCCCTCTGTTTCAGCCCCTCTGTTTCTCGCCCTCTGTTTCAGCCCCTGTGTTTCAGCCCCTCTGTTTCTCACCCTCTGTTTCAGCCCCTCTGTTTCAGCCCCTCTGTTTCTCGCCCTCTGTTTCAGCCCCTCTGTTTCTCACCCTCTGTTTCAGCCCCTCTGTTTCAGCCCCTCTGTTTCTCGCCCTCTGTTTCAGCCCCTCTGTTTCTCGCCATCTGTTTCAGCCACTCTGTTTCTCGCCCTCTGTTTCAGCCCCTCTGTTTCAGCCACTCTGTTTCAGCCCCTCTGTTTCTCGCCCTCTGTTTCAGCCCCTCTGTTTCTCGCCCTCTGTTTCAGCCCCTCTGATTCAGCCCCTCTGTTTCAGCCGCTCTGATTCAGCCCCTCTGTTTCAGCCCCTCTGTTTCAGCCCCTCTGTTTCAGCCCCTCTGTTTCTCACCCTCTGTTTCAGCCCCTCTGTTTCTCACCCTCTGTTTCAGCCCCTCTGTTTCAGCGCCTCTGTTTCTCACCCTCGGTTTCAGCCCCTCTGTTTCTCGCCCTCTGTTTCAGCCCCTCTGATTCAGCCCCTCTGTTTCTCACCCTCTGTTTCAGACCCTCTGTTTCTCGCCCTCTGTTTCAGCCCCTCTGTATCTCGCCCTCTGTTTCAGCCCCTCTGTTTCAGCCCCTCTGTTTCAGCCCCTCTGTTTCAGCCCCACTGTTTCTCAACCTCTGTTTCAGCCCCTCTGTTTCTCGCCCTCTGTTTCAGCCCCTCTGTTTCTCGCCCTTTGTTTCAGCCCCTCTGTTTCTCGCCCTCTGTTTCAGTCCCTCTGTTTCAGCCCCTCTGTTTCAGCCCCTCTGTTTCAGCCACTCTGTTTCAGTCCCTCTGTTTCTCGCCCTCTGTTTCTCGCCCTCTGTTTCAGCCCCTGTGTTTCTCGCCCTCTGTTTCAGCCCCTCTGATTCAGACCCTCTGATTCAGCCCCACTGTTTCTCACCCTCTGTTTCAGCCCCTCTGTTTTTCGCCCTCTGTTTCAGCCCCTCTGTTTCTCGCCCTCTGTTTCAGCCTCTCTGTTTCAGCGCCTCTGTTTCTCGCCCTCTGTTTCAGCCCCTCTGTTTCTCGCCCTCTGTTTCAACCCCTCTGTTTCTCGCCCTCTGTTTCAGCCCCTCTGTCTCAGACCCTCTGTTTCTCGCCCTCTGTTTCAGCCCCTCTGTTTCTCGCCCTCTGTTTCAGCCCCTCTGATTCAGCCCCACTGTTTCAGCCGCTCTGATTCAGCCCCTCTGTTTCAGCCCCTCTGTTTCAGCCCCTCTGTTTCAGCCCCTCTGTTTATCGCCCTCTGTTTCTCCCCCTCTGTTTCTCGCCCTGTGTTTCAGCCCCTCTGTTTTTCGCACACTGTTTCAGCCCCTCTGTTTCTCACCCTCTGTTTCAGGCTCTCTGTTTCAGCCCGTCTGTTTCAGCCCCTCTGTTTCAGCCCCACTGTTTCTCGCCCTCTGTTTCTCGCCCGCTGTTTCAGCCCCTCTGTTTCTCGCCCACTGTTTCAGCCCCTCTGTTTCAGCCCCTCTGTATCTCGCCCACTGTTTCAGCCCCTCTGTTTCAGCCCCTCTGTTTCTCACCCTCTGTTTCAGCCTCTCTGTTTCTCGCCCTCTGTTACAGCCCCTCTGTTTCACGCCCTCTGTTTCAGCCCCTCTGTTTCTCGCCCGCTGTTTCAGCCCCTCTGTTCCAGCCCCTCTGTTTCAGCCACTCTGTTTCAGCCACTCTGTTTCTCGCCCTCTGTTTCAGCACCTCTGTTTCTCATCCTCTGTTTCAGCCCCTCTGTTTCAGCCCCTCTGTTTCTCACCCTCTGTTTCAGCCTCTCTGTTTCTCGCCCTCTGTTACAGCCCCTGTGTTTCACGCCCTCTGTTTCAGCCCCTCTGTTTCTCGCCCGCTGTTTCAGCCCCTCTGTTTCAGCCCCCCTGTTTCAGCCACTCTGTTTCAGCCACTCTGTTTCTCGCCCTCTGTTTCAGCACCTCTGTTTCTCGCTCTCTGTTTCAGCCGCTCTGTTTCAGCCCCTCTGTTTCAGCCCCTCTGTTTCTCACCCTCTGTTTCAACCCCTCTGTTTCTCACCCTCTGTTTCAGCCCCTCTGATTCTCGCCCTCTGTTTCAGCCCCTCTGTTTCAGCCCGTCTGTTTCAGCCCCTCTGTATCAGCCCCTCTGTTTCTCGCCCTCTGTTTCAGCCCCTCTGTTTCAGCCCCTCTGTTTCTCGCCCTCTGTTTCTGCCCCTCTGTTTCTCGCCCTCTGTTTCAGCCCCTCTGTTTCTCGCCCTCTGTTTCAGCCCCGCTGATTCAGCCCCTCTGTTTCAGCCCCTCTGTTTCAGCCCCTCTGTTTCAGCCACTCTGTTTCAGCCACTCTGTTTCTCGCCCTCTGTTTCAGCACCTCTGTTTCTCGCTCTCTGTTTCAGCCGCTCTGTTTCAGCCCCTCTGTTTCAGCCCCTCTGTTTCTCACCCTCTGTTTCAACCCCTCTGTTTCTCACCCTCTGTTTCAGCCCCTCTGATTCTCGCCCTCTGTTTCAGCCCCTCTGTTTCAGCCCGTCTGTTTCAGCCCCTCTGTATCAGCCCCTCTGTTTCTCGCCCTCTGTTTCAGCCCCTCTGTTTCAGCCCCTCTGTTTCTCGCCCTCTGTTTCTGCCCCTCTGTTTCTCGCCCTCTGTTTCAGCCCCTCTGTTTCTCGCCCTCTGTTTCAGCCCCGCTGATTCAGCCCCTCTGTTTCAGCCCCTCTGATTCAGCCCCACTGTTTCAGCCCCTCTGTTTCTCGCCCTCTGTTTCAGGCCCTCTGTTTCTCGCCCTCTGTTTCAGCCCCTCTGTTTCTCGCACTCTGTTTCAGCCCCTCTGATTCAGCCCCTCTGTTTCAGCCCCTCTGATTCAGCCCCTCTGATTCAGCCCCTCTGTTTCAGCCCCTCTGTTTCTCGCCCTCGGTTTCAACCCCTCTGTTACAGCCCCTCTGTTTCAGCCCCTCTGTTTCTCACCCTCTGTTTCAGCCCCTCTGATTCAGCCCCTCTGATTCAGCCCCTCTGATTCAGCCCCTCTGTTTCCCGCCCCACTGCTTCCCGCCCCTCTGTTTCCCTCACCTCTGTTTCAGCACCTCTGTTTCACGCCCCCTGTTTCAGCCCCTCTGTTTCTCACCCTCTGTTTCAGCCCCTCTGTTTCTCGCCCTCTGATTCAGCCCCTCTGTTTCAGCCCTTCTGTTTCAGCCCCTCTGTATCTCGCCCACTGTTTCAGCCCCTCTGTTTCAGCCCCTCTGTTTCTCGCCCTCTGTTTCAGCCCCTCTGTTTCTCGCCCTCTGTTTCAGCCCCTCTGTTTCTCGCCCTCTATTTCAGCCCCTCTGTTTCTCGCCCTCTGTTTCAGCCCCTCTGTTTCTCGCCCTCTGTTTCAACCCCTCTGTGTCTCGCCCTCTGTTTCAGCCCCTCTGTTTCAGCCACTCTGTTTCTCACACTCTGTTTCAGCCCCTCTGTTACTCACCCTCTGTTTCAGCCCCTCAGTTTCTGCCCCTCTGTTTCAGCCCCTCTGTTTCTCGCCCTCTGATTCAGCCCCTCTGTTTCAGCCCCTCTGTTTCAGCCCCTCTGTATCTCGCCCACTGTTTCAGCCCCTCTGTTTCAGCCCCTCTGTTTCTCGCCCTCTGTTTCAGCCCCTCTGTTTCTCGCCCTCTGTTTCAGCCCCTCTGTTTCTCGCCCTCTGTTTCAGCCCCTCTGTTTCTCGCCCTCTGTTTCAGCCCCTGTGTTTCAGCCCCTCTGTTTCTCACCCTCTGTTTCAGCCCCTCTGTTTCAGCCCCTCTGTTTCTCGCCCTCTGTTTCTCACCCTCTGTTTCAGCCCCTCTGTTTCAGCCCCTCTGTTTCTCGCCCTCTGTTTCAGCCCCTCTGTTTCTCGCCATCTGTTTCAGCCACTCTGTTTCTCGCCCTCTTTTTCAGCCCCTCTGTTTCAGCCACTCTGTTTCAGCCCCTCTGTTTCTCGCCCTCTGTTTCAGCCCCTCTGTTTCTCGCCCTCTGTTTCAGCCCCTCTGATTCAGCCCCTCTGTTTCAGCCGCTCGGATTCAGCCCCTCTGTTTCAGCCCCTCTGTTTCAGCCCCTCTGTTTCAGCCCCTCTGTTTCAGTCCCTCTGTTTCTCCCCCTCTTTTTCTCGCCCTCTGTTTCAGCCCCTCTGTTTTTCGCCCTCTGTTTCAGCCCCTCTGTTTCAGCCCCTCTGTTTCTCACCCTCTGTTTCAGCCCCTCTGATTCAGCCCCTCTGATTCAGCCCCTCTGATTCAGCCCCTCTGATTCAGCCCCTCTGTTTCCCGCCTCTCTGTTTCCCGCCCCTCTGTTTCCCTCCCCTCTGTTTCAGCCCCTCTGTTTCACGCCCCCTGTTTCAGCCCCTCTGTTTCTCACCCTCTGTTTCAGCCCCTCTGTTTCTCGCCCTCTGTTTCAGCCCCTGTGTTTCAGCCCCTCTGTTTCAGCCCCTCTGCATCTCGCCCACTGTTTCAGCCCCTCTGTTTCAGCCCCTCTGTTTCTCGCACTCTGTTTCAGCCCCTCTGTTTCTCGCCCTTTTTTTCAGCCCCTCTGTTTCTCGCCCTCTGTTTCAGCCCCTCTGTTTCTCGCCCTCTGTTTCAGACCCTCGGTTTCTCGCCCTCTGTTTCAGCCCCTCTGTTTCAGCCACTCTGTTTCTCACCCGCTGTTTCAGCCCCTCTGTTTCTCACCCTCTGTTTCAGCCCCTCTGTTTCAGCCCCTCTGTTTCTCACCCTCTGTTTCAGCCCCTCTGTTTCTCTCCCTCTGTTTCAGCCCCTCTGATTCAGCCCCTCTTTCTCTCGCCCTCTGTTTCAGCCCCTCTGTTTCTCGCCCTCTGTTTCAGCCCCTCTGTATCTCGCCCTCTTTTTCAGCCCCTCTGTTTCAGCCCCTCTGTTTCAGCCCCTCTGTTTCAGCCCCACTGTTTCTCAACCTCTGTTTCAGCCCCTCTGTTTCTCGCCCTCTGTTTCAGCCCCTCTGTTTCTCGCACTTTGTTTCAGCCCCTCTGTTTCTCGCCCTCTGTTTCAGTCCCTCTGTTTCAGCCCCTCTGATTCAGCCCCTCTGATTCAGCCCCACTGTTTCTCACCCTCTGTTTCAGCCCCTCTGTTTCTCGCCCTCTGTTTCAGCCCCTCTGTTTCTCGCCCTCTGTTTCAGCCTCTCTGTTTCAGCGCCTCTGTTTCTCGCCCTCTGTTTCAGCCCCTCTGTTTCTCGCCCTCTGTTTCTCGCCCTCTGTTTCAGCCCCTCTGTCTCAGACCCTCTGTTTCTCGCCCTCTGTTTCAGCCCCTCTGTTTCAGCCCCTCTGTTTATCGCCCTCTGTTTCTCCCCCTCTGTTTCTCGCCCTGTGTTTCAGCCCCTCTGTTTTTCGCCCTCTGTTTCAGCCCCTCTGTTTCTCACCCTCTGTTTCAGGCTCTCTGTTTCAGCCCGTCTGTTTCAGCCCTTCTGTTTCAGCCCCACTGTTTCTCGACCTCTGTTTCTCGCCCGCTGTTTCAGCCCCTCTGATTCTCGCCCACTGTTTCATCCCCTCTGTCTCAGCCCCTCTGTTTCAGCCCCTCTGTTTCAGCCCCTCTGTATCTCGCCCACTGTTTCAGCCCCTCTGTTTCAGCCCCTCTGTTTCTCGCCCTCTGTTTCAGCCCCTCTGTTTCTCGCCCTCTGTTTCAGCCCCTCTGTTTCACGCCCACTGTTTCAGCCCCTCTGTCTCAGCCCCTCTGTTTCAGCCCCTCTGTTTCAGCCCCTCTGTTTCAGCCCCTCTGTTTATCGCCCTCTGTTTCTCCCCCTCTGTTTCTCGCCTTGTGTTTCAGCCCCTCTGTTTTTCACCCTCTGTTTCAGCCCCTCTGTTTCTCACCCTCTGTTTCAGGCTCTCTGTTTCAGCCCGTCTGTTTCAGCCCCTCTGTTTTAGCCCCACTGTTTCTCGCCCTCTGTTTCTCGCCCGCTGTTTCAGCCCCTCTGTTTCTCGCCCACTGTTTCAGCCCCTCTGTTTCAGCCCCTCTGTATCTCGCCCACTGTTTCAGCCGCTCTGTTTCAGCCCCTCTGTTTCTCGCCCACTGTTTCATCCCCTCTGTTTCTCGCCCTCTGTTTCAGCCCCTCTGTTTCACGCCCTCTGTTTCAGCCCCTCTGTTTCTCGCCCACTGTTTCGGCCCCTCTGTTTCAGCCCCTCTGTTTCAGCCCCTCTTTTTCAGCCACTCTGTTTCTCGCCCTCTGTTTCAGCACCTCTGTTTCTCATCCTCTGTTTCAGACCCTCTGTTTCAGCCCCTCTGTTTTTCGCCCTCTGTTTCAGCCCCTCTGTTTCTCGCTCTCTGTTTCAGCCCCTCTGTTTCAGCCACTCTGTTTCAGCCCCTCTGTCTCAGCCCCTCTGTTTCAGCCCCTCTGTTTCAGCCCCTCTGTTTCAGCCCCTCTGTTTATCGCCCTCTGTTTCTCCCCTTCTGTTTCTCGCCTTGTGTTTCAGCCCCTCTGTTTTTCACCCTCTGTTTCAGCCCCTCTGTTTCTCACCCTCTGTTTCAGGCTCTCTGTTTCAGCCCGTCTGTTTCAGCCCCTCTGTTTCAGCCCCACTGTTTCTCGCCCTCTGTTTCTCGCCCGCTGTTTCAGCCCCTCTGTTTCTCGCCCACTGTTTCAGCCCCTCTGTTTCAGCCCCTCTGTATCTCGCCCACTGTTTCAGCCGCTCTGTTTCAGCCCCTCTGTTTCTCGCCCACTGTTTCATCCCCTCTGTTTCTCGCCCTCTGTTTCAGCCCCTCTGTTTCACGCCCTCTGTTTCAGCCCCTCTGTTTCTCGCCCACTGTTTCTCGCCCTCTGTTTCAGCCCCTCTGTTTCAGCCCCTCTGTTTCAGCCACTCTGTTTCTCGCCCTCTGTTTCAGCACCTCTGTTTCTCATCCTCTGTTTCAGACCCTCTGTTTCAGCCCCTCTGTTTTTCGCCCTCTGTTTCAGCCCCTCTGTTTCTCGCTCTCTGTTTCAGCCCCTCTGTTTCAGCCACTCTGTTTCAGCCCCTCTGTTTCTCACCCTCTGTTTCAACCCCTCTGTTTCTCACCCTCTGTTTCAGCCCCTCTGTTTCTCGCCCTCTGTATCAGCCCCTCTGTTTTTCGCCCTCTGTTTCAGTCCCTCTGTTTCAGCCCCTCTGTTTCTCGCCCTCTGTTTCTGCCCCTCTGTTTCTCGCCCTCTGTTTCAGCCCCTCTGTTTCTCGCCCTCTGTTTCAGCCCCGCTGATTCAGCCCCTCTGTTTCAGCCCCTCTGAATCAGCCCCTCTGTTTCAGCCCCTCTGTTTCTCGCCCCCTGTTTCAGCCCCTCTGTTTCTCGCCCTCTGTTTCAGCCCCTCTGTTTCTCGCCCTCTGTTTCAGCCCCTCTGATTCAGCCCCTCTGTTTCAGCCCCTCTGATTCAGCCCCTCTGATTCAGCCCCTCTGTTTCAGCCACTCTGTTTCTCGCCCTCTGTTTCAACCCCTCAGTTTCAGCCCCTCTGTTTCAGTCCCTCTGTTTCTCACCCTCTGTTTCAGCCCCTCTGATTCAGCCCCTCTGATTCAGCCCCTCTGATTCAGCCCCTCTGATTCAGCCCCTCTGTTTCCCGACCCTCTGTTTCCCGCCCCTCTGTTTTCCTCACCTCTGTTTCAGCACCTCTGTTTCACGCCCCCTGTTTCAGCCCCTCTGTTTCTCACCCTCTGTTTCAGCCCCTCTGTTTCTCGCCCTCTGATTCAGCCCCTCTGTTTCAGCCCCTCTGTTTCAGCCCCCCTGTATCTAGCCCACTGTTTCAGCCCCTCTGTTTCAGCCCCTCTGTTTCTCGCCCTCTGTTTCAGCCCCTCTGTTTCTCGCCCTCTGTTTCAGCCCCTCTGTTTCTCGCCCTCTGTTTCAGCCCCTCTGTTTCTCGCCCTCTGTTTCAGCCCCTCTGTTTCAGCCACTCTGTTTCTCGCCCTCTGTTTCAGCCCCTCTGTTTCTCACCCTCTGTTTCAGCCCCTCTGTTTCTCACCCTCTGTTTCAGCCCCTCTGTTTCAGCCCCTCTGTTTCTCGCCCTCTGTTTCAGCCCCTCTGTTTCTCGCCCTCTGTTTCAGCCACTCTGTTTCTCGCCCTCTGTTTCAGCCCCTCTGTTTCAGCCACTCTGTTTCAGCCCCTCTGTTTCTCGCCCTCTGTTTCAGCCCCTCTGTTTCTCGCCCTCTGTTTCAGCCCCTCTGATTCAGCCCCTCTGTTTCAGCCGCTCGGATTCAGCCCCTCTGTTTCAGCCCCTCTGTTTCAGCCCCTCTGTTTCAGCCCCTCTGTTTCAGTCCCTCTGTTTCTCCCCCTCTTTTTCTCGCCCTCTGTTTCAGCACCTCTGTTTTTCGCCCTCTGTTTCAGCCCCTCTGTTTCTCGCCCTCTGTTTCAGGCTCTCTGTTTCAGCCCCACTGTTTCTCGTCCTCTGTTTCTCACCCGCTGTTTCAGCCCCTCTGTTTCTCGCCCACTGTTTCAGCCCCTCTGTTTCAGCCCCTCTGTATCTCGCCCACTGTTTCAGCCCCTCTGTTTCAGCCCCTCTGTTTCTCGCCCTCTGTTTCATCCCCTCTGTTTCTCGCCCTCTGTTTCAGCCCCTCTGTTTCACGCCCTCTGTTTCAGCCCCTCTGTTTCTCGCCCGCTGTTTCAGCCCCTCTGTTTCAGCCCCTCTGTTTCAGCCCCTCTGTTTCAGCCACTCTGTTTCTCGCCCTCTGTTTCAGCCCCTCTGTTTCAGCCCCTCTGTTTCTCGCCCTCTGTTTCAGCCTCTCTGTTTCTCGCTCTCTGTTTCAGCCCCTCTGTTTCAGCCCCTCTGTTTCAGCCCCTCTGTTTCTCACCCTCTGTTTCAACCCCTCTGTTTCTCACCCTCTGTTTCAGCCCCTCTGTTTCTCGCCCTCTGTATCAGCCCCTCTGTTTCTCGCCCTCTGTTTCAGCCCCTCTGTTTCAGCCCCTCTGTTTCTCGCCCTCTGTTTCTGCCCCTCTGTTTCTCGCCCTCTGTTTCAGCCCCTCTGTTTCTCGCCCTCTGTTTCAGCCCGCTGATTCAGCCCCTCTGTTTCAGCCCCTCTGAATCAGCCCCTCTGATTCAGCCCCTCTGTTTCAGCCCCTCTAATTCAGCCCCTCTGTTTCAGCCCCTCTGTTTCTCGCCCCCTGTTTCAGCCCCTCTGTTTCTCGCCCTCTGTTTCAGCCCCTCTGTTTCTCGCCCTCTGTTTCAGCCCCTCTGATTCAGCCCCTCTGTTTCAGCCCCTCTGATTCAGCCCCTCTGATTCAGCCCCTCTGTTTCAGCCCCTCTGTTTCTCGCCCTCTGTTTCAACCCCTCAGTTTCAGCCCCTCTGTTTCAGTCCCTCTGTTTCTCACCCTCTGTTTCAGCCCCTCTGATTCAGCCCCTCTGATTCAGCCCCTCTGATTCAGCCCCTCTGATTCAGCCCCTCTGTTTCCCGACCCTCTGTTTCCCGCCCCTCTGTTTCCCTCACCTCTGTTTCAGCACCTCTGTTTCACGCCCCCTGTTTCAGCCCCTCTGTTTCTCACCCTCTGTTTCAGCCCCTCTGTTTCTCGCCCTCTGATTCAGCCCCTCTGTTTCAGCCCCTCTGTTTCAGCCCCTCTGTATCTCGCCCACTGTTTCAGCCCCTCTGTTTCAGCCCCTCTGTTTCTCGCCCTCTGTTTCAGCCCCTCTCTTTCTCGCCCTCTGTTTCAGCCCCTCTGTTTCTCGCCCTCTGTTTCAGCCCCTCTGTTTCTCGCCCTCTGTTTCAGCCCCTCTGTTTCAGCCACTCTGTTTCTCGCCCTCTGTTTCAGCCCCTCTGTTTCTCACCCTCTGTTTCAGCCCCTCTGTTTCAGCCCCTCTGTTTCTCGCCCTCTGTTTCAGCCCCTCTGTTTCAGCCACTCTGTTTCAGCCCCTCTGTTTCAGCCCCTCTGTTTCTCGCCCTCTGTTTCAGCCCCTCTGTTTCTCGCCCTCTGTTTCAGCCACTCTGTTTCTCGCCCTCTGTTTCAGCCCCTCTGTTTCAGCCACTCTGTTTCAGCCCCTCTGTTTCTCGCCCTCTGTTTCAGCCCCTCTGTTTCTCGCCCTCTGTTTCAGCCCCTCTGATTCAGCCCCTCTGTTTCAGCCCCTCTGTTTCAGCCACTCTGTTTCAGCCCCTCTGTTTCTCGCCCTCTGTTTCAGCCCCTCTGTTTCTCGCCCTCTGTTTCAGCCCCTCTGATTCAGCCCCTCTGTTTCAGCCGCTCGGATTCAGCCCCTCTGTTTCAGCCCCTCTGTTTCAGCCCCTCTGTTTCAGCCCCTCTGTTTCAGTCCCTCTGTTTCTCCCCCTCTTTTTCTCGCCCTCTGTTTCAGCCCCTCTGTTTTTCGCCCTCTGTTTCAGCCCCTCTGTTTCTTGCCCTCTGTTTCAGGCTCTCTGTTTCAGCCCGTCTGTTTCAGCCCCTCTGTTTCAGCCCCACTGTTTCAGCCCCTCTGTTTCAGCCCCTCTGATTCAGCCCCTCTGTTTCTCGCCCTCTGGTTCAGCCCCTCTGTTTCTCGCCCTCTGTTTCAGCCCCTCTGTTTCACGCCCCCTGTTTCAGCCCATCTGTTTCTCACCCTCTGTTTCAGCCCCTCTGTTTCTCGCCCTCTGTTTCAGCCCCTGTGTTTCAGCCCCTCTGTTTCAGCCCCTCTGTATCTCACCCACTGTTTCAGCCCCTCTGTTTCAGCCCCTCTGTTTCTCGCACTCTGTTTCAGCCCCTCTGTTTCTCGCCCTCTGTTTCAGCCCCTCTGTTTCTCGCCCTCTGTTTCAGCCCCTCTGTTTCTCGCCCTCTGTTTCTGGCCCTCTGTTTCTCGCCCTCTGTTTCAGCCCCTCTGTTTCAGCCACTCTGTTTCTCACCCTCTGTTTCAGCCCCTCTGTTTCTCACCCTCTATTTCAGCCCCTCTGTTTCAGCGCCTCTGTTTCTCAACCTCAGTTTCAGCCCCTCTGTTTCTCGCCCTCTGTTTCAGCCCCTCTGATTCAGCCCCTCTGTTTCTCGCCCTCTCTTTCAGCCCCTCTGTTTCTAGCCCTCTGTTTCAGCCCCTCTGTATCTCGCCCTCTGTTTCAGCCCCTCTGTTTCAGACCCTCTGTTTCAGCCCCTCTGTTTCAGCCCCACTGTTTCTCAACCTCTGTTTCAGCCCCTCTGTTTCTCGCCCTCTGTTTCAGCCCCTCTGTTTCTCGCCCTTTGTTTCAGCCCCTTTGTTTCTCGCCCTCTGTTTCAGCCCCTCTGTTTCAGCCCCTCTGTTTCAGCCCCTCTGTTTCAGCCACTCTGTTTCAGTCCCTCTGTTTCTCGCCCTCTGTTTCTCGCCCTCTGTTTCAGCCACTGTGTTTCTCGCCCTCTGTTTCAGCCCCTCTGAATCAGCCCCTCTGATTCAGCCCCACTGTTTCTCACCCTCTGTTTCAGCCCCTCTGTTTTTCGCCCTCTGTTTCAGCCCCTCTGTTTCTCGCCCTCTGTTTCAGCCTCTCTGTTTCAGCGCCTCTGTTTCTCGCCCTCTGTTTCAGCCCCTCTGTTTCTCGCCCTCTGTTTCAGCCCCTCTGTTTCTCGCCCTCTGTTTCAGCCCCTCTGTCTCAGGCCCTCTGTTTCAGCCCCTCTGATTCAGCCCCTCTGTTTCAGCCGCTCTGATTCAGCCCCTCTGTTTCAGCCCCTCTGTTTCAGCCCCTCTGTTTCAGCCCCTCTGTTTATCGCCCTCTGTTTCTCCCCCTCTGTTTCTCGCCCTGTGTTTCATCCCCTCTGTTTTTCGCCCTCTGTTTCAGCCCCTCTGTTTCTCACCCTCTGTTTCAGGCTCTCTGTTTCAGCCCGTCTGTTTCAGCCCCTCTGTTTCAGCCCCACTGTTTCTCGCCCTCTGTTTCTCGCCCGCTGTTTCAGCCCCTCTGTTTCTCGCCCACTGTTTCAGCCCCTCTGTTTCAGCCCCTCTGTATCTCGCCCACTGTTTCAGCCCCTCTGTTTCAGCCCCTCTGTTTCTCACCCTCTGTTTCAGCCTCTCTGTTTCTCGCCCTCTGTTACAGCCCCTCTGTTTCACGCCCTCTGTTTCAGCCCCTCTGTTTCTCGCCCGCTGTTTCAGCCCCTCTGTTCCAGCCCCTCTGTTTCAGCCACTCTGTTTCAGCCACTCTGTTTCTCGCCCTCTGTTTCAGCACCTCTGTTTCTCATCCTCTGTTTCAGCCCCTCTGTTTCAGCCCCTCTGTTTCTCACCCTCTGTTTCAGCCTCTCTGTTTCTCGCCCTCTGTTACAGCCCCTGTGTTTCACGCCCTCTGTTTCAGCCCCTCTGTTTCTCGCCCGCTGTTTCAGCCCCTCTGTTTCAGCCCCTCTGTTTCAGCCACTCTGTTTCAGCCACTCTGTTTCTCGCCCTCTGTTTCAGCAACTCTGTTTCTCATCCTCTGTTTCAGCCCCTCTGTTTCAGCCCCTCTGTTTTTCGCCCTCTGTTTCAGCCCCTCTGTGTCTCGCCCTCTGTTTCAGCCCCTCTGTTTCAGCCCCACTGTTTCTCGACCTCTGTTTCTCGCCCGCTGTTTCAGCCCCTCTGTTTCTCGCCCACTGTTTCAGCCCCTCTGTTTCAGCCCCTCTGTATCTCGCCCACTGTTTCAGCCCCTCTGTTTCAGCCCCTCTGTTTCTCGCCCTCTGTTTCTCGCCTTGTGTTTCAGCCCCTCTGTTTTTCGCCCTCTGTTTCAGCCCCTCTGTTTCTCACCCTCTGTTTCAGGCTCTCTGTTTCAGCCCGTCTGTTTCAGCCCCTCTGTTTCAGCCCCACTGTTTCTCGCCCTCTGTTTCTCGCCCGCTGTTTCAGCCCCTCTGTGTCTCGCCCTCTGTTTCAGCCCCTCTGTTTCAGCCCCACTGTTTCTCGACCTCTGTTTCTCGCCCGCTGTTTCAGCCCCTCTGTTTCTCGCCCACTGTTTCAGCCCCTCTGTTTCAGCCCCTCTGTATCTCGCCCACTGTTTCAGCCCCTCTGTTTCAGCCCCTCTGTTTCTCCCCCTCTGTTTCTCGCCTTGTGTTTCAGCCCCTCTGTTTTTCGCCCTCTGTTTCAGCCCCTCTGTTTCTCACCCTCTGTTTCAGGCTCTCTGTTTCAGCCCGTCTGTTTCAGCCCCTCTGTTTCAGCCCCACTGTTTCTCGCCCTCTGTTTCTCGCCCGCTGTTTCAGCCCCTCTGTTTCTCACCCACTGTTTCAGCCCTTCTGTTTCAGCCCCTCTGTATCTCGCCCACTGTTTCAGCCCCTCTGTTTCAGCCCCTCTGTTTCTCGCCCTCTGTTTCATCCCCTCTGTTTCTCGCCCTCTGTTTCAGCCCCTCTGTTTCACGCCCTCTGTTTCAGCCCCTCTGTTTCTCGCCCTCTGTTTCAGCCCCTCTGATTCAGCCGCTCTGTTTCAGCCGCTCTGATTCAGCCCCTCTGTTTCAGCCCCTCTGTTTCAGCCCCGCTGATACAGCCCCTCTGTTTCAGCCCCTCTGAATCAGCCCCTCTGATTCAGCCCCTCTGTTTCAGCCCCTCTGATTCAGCCCCTCTGTTTCAGCCACTCTGTTTCTCGCCCCCTGTTTCAGCCCCTCTGTTTCTCGCCCTCTGTTTCAGCCCCTCTGTTTCTCGCCCTCTGTTTCAGCCCCTCTGATTCAGCCCCTCTGTTTCAGCCCCTCTGATTCAGCCCCTCTGATTCAGCCCCTCTGTTTCAGCCCCTCTGTTTCTCGCCCTCTGTTTCAACCCCTCAGTTTCAGCCCCTCTGTTTCAGTCCCTCTGTTTCTCACCCTCTGTTTCAGCCCCTCTGATTCAGCCCCTCTGATTCAGCCCCTCTGATTCAGCCCCTCTGATTCAGCCTCTCTGTTTCCCGACCCTCTGTTTCCCGCCCCTCTGTTTCCCTCACATCTGTTTCAGCACCTCTGTTTCACGCCCCCTGTTTCAGCCCCTCTGTTTCTCACCCTCTGTTTCAGCCCCACTGTTTCTCGCCCTCTGATTCAGCCCCTCTGTTTCAGCCCCTCTGTATCTCGCCCACTGTTTCAGCCCCTCTGTTTCAGCCCCTCTGATTCAGCCCCTCTGTTTCAGCCCCTCTGATTCAGCCCCTCTGTTTCAGCCACTCTGTTTCTCGCCCCCTGTTTCAGCCCCTCTGTTTCTCGCCCTCTGTTTCAGCCCCTCTGTTTCTCGCCCTCTGTTTCAGCCCCTCTGATTCAGCCCCTCTGTTTCAGCCCCTCTGATTCAGCCCCTCTGATTCAGCCCCTCTGTTTCAGCCCCTCTGTTTCTCGCCCTCTGTTTCAACCCCTCAGTTTCAGCCCCTCTGTTTCAGTCCCTCTGTTTCTCACCCTCTGTTTCAGCCCCTCTGATTCAGCCCCTCTGATTCAGCCCCTCTGATTCAGCCCCTCTGATTCAGCCTCTCTGTTTCCCGACCCTCTGTTTCCCGCCCCTCTGTTTCCCTCACATCTGTTTCAGCACCTCTGTTTCACGCCCCCTGTTTCAGCCCCTCTGTTTCTCACCCTCTGTTTCAGCCCCACTGTTTCTCGCCCTCTGATTCAGCCCCTCTGTTTCAGCCCCTCTGTATCTCGCCCACTGTTTCAGCCCCTCTGTTTCAGCCCCTCTGTTTCAGCCCCTCTGTTTCTCGCCCTCTGTTTCAGCCCCTCTGTTTCTCGCCCTCTGTTTCAGCCCCTCTGTTTCAGCCACTCTGTTTCTCGCCCTCTGTTTCAGCCCCTCTGTTTCAGCCTCTCTGTTTCTCGCCCTCTGTTTCAGCCCCTCTGTTTCTCACCCTCTGTTTCAGCCCCTCTGTTTCAGCCCCTCTGTTTCTCGCCCTCTGTTTCAGCCCCTCTGTTTCTCGCCCTCTGTTTCAGCCCCTCTGATTCAGCCCCTCTGTTTCAGCCGCTCTGATTCAGCCCCTCTGTTTCAGCCCCTCTGTTTCAGCCCCTCTGTTTCAGCTCCTCTGTTTCAGTCCCTCTGTTCCAGCCCCTCTGTTTCTCGCCCTCTGTTTCAGCCCCTCTGTTTCTCACCCTCTGTTTCAGCCCCTCTGTTTCAGCCCCTCTGTTTCTCGCCCTCTGTTTCAGCCCCTCTGTTTCTCGCCCTCTGTTTCAGCCCCTCTGATTCAGCCACTCTGTTTCAGCCCCTCTGTTTCTCGCCCTCTGTTTCAGCCCCTCTGTTTCTCGCCCTCTGTTTCAGCCCCTCTGATTCAGCCCCTCTGTTTCAGCCGCTCTGATTCAGCCCCTCTGTTTCAGCCCCTCTGTTTCAGCCCCTCTGTTTCAGCTACTCTGTTTCAGTCCCTCTGTTTCTCCCCCTCTTTTTCTCGCCCTCTGTTTCAGCCCCTCTGTTTTTCGCCCTCTGTTTCAGCCCTCTGTTTCTCGCCCTCTGTTTCAGGCTCTCTGTTTCAGCCCGTCTGTTTCAGCCCCTCTGTTTCAGCCCCACTGTTTCAGCCCCTCTGTTTCAGCCCCTCTGATTCAGCCCCTCTGTTTCTCGCCCTCTGGTTCAGCCCCTCTGTTTCTCTCCCTCTGTTTCAGCCCCTCTGTTTCACGCCCCCTGTTTCAGCCCATCTATTTCTCACCCTCTGTTTCAGCCCCTCTGTTTCTCGCCCTCTGTTTCAGCCCCTGTGTTTCAGCCCCTCTGTTTCAGCCCCTCTGTATCTCACCCACTGTTTCAGCCCCTCTGTTTCAGCCCCTCTGTTTCTCGCACTCTGTTTCAGCCCCTCTGTTTCTCGCCCTCTGTTTCAGCCCCTCTGTTTCTCGCCCTCTGTTTCAGCCCCTCTGTTTCTCGCCCTCTGTTTCTGGCCCTCTGTTTCTCGCCCTCTGTTTCAGCCCCTCTGTTTCAGCCACTCTGTTTCTCACCCTCTGTTTCAGCCCCTCTGTTTCTCACCCTCTGTTTCAGCCCCTCTGTTTCAGCGCCTCTGTTTCTCACCCTCTGTTTCAGCCCCTCTGTTTCTCGCCCTCTGTTTCAGCCCCTCTGATTCAGCCCCTCTGTTTCTCGCCCTCTGTTTCAGCCCCTCTGTTTCTCGCCCTCTGTTTCAGCCCCTCTGTATCTCGCCCTCTGTTTCAGCCCCTCTGTTTCAGCCCCTCTGTTTCAGCCCCTCTGTTTCAGCCCCACTGTTTCTCAACCTCTGTTTCAGCCCCTCTGTTTCTCGCCCTCTGTTTCAGCCCCTCTGTTTCTCACCCTTTGTTTCAGCCCCTCTGTTTCTCGCCCTCTGTTTCAGTCCCTCTGTTTCAGCCCCTCTGTTTCAGCCCCTCTGTTTCAGCCCCTCTGTTTCAGTCCCTCTGTTTCTCGCCCTCTGTTTCTCGCCCTCTGTTTCAGCCCCTGTGTTTCTCGCCCTCTGTTTCAGCCCCTCTGAATCAGCCCCTCTGATTCAGCCCCACTGTTTCTCACCCTCTGTTTCGGCCCCTCTGTTTTTCACCCTCAGTTTCAGCCCCTCTGTTTCTCGAACTCTGTGTCAGCCTCTCTGTTTCAGCGCCTCTGTTTCTCGCCCTCTGTTTCAGCCCCTCTGTTTCTCGACCTCTGTTTCAGCCCCTCTGTTTCTCGCCCTCTGTTTCAGCCCCTCTGTCTCAGACCCTCTGTTTCTCGCCCTCTGTTTCAGCCCCTCTGTTTCTCGCCCTCTGTTTCAGCCCCTCTGATTCAGCCCCTCTGTTTCAGCCCCTCTGTTTCAGCCGCTCTGATTCAGCCCCTCTGTTTCAGCCCCTCTGTTTCAGCCCCTCTGTTTCAGCCCCTCTGTTTATCGCCCTCTGTTTCTCCCCCTCTGTTTCTCGCCCTGTGTTTCAGCCCCTCTGTTTTTCGCCCTCTGTTTCAGCCCCTCTGTTTCTCACCCTCTGTTTCAGGCTCTCTGTTTCAGCCCGTCTGTTTCAACCCCTCTGTTTCAGCCCCACTGTTTCTCGCCCTCTGTTTCTCGCCCGCTGTTTCAGCCCCTCTGTTTCTCGCCCACTGTTTCAGCCCCTCTGTTTCAGCCCCTCTGTATCTCGCCCACTGTTTCAGCCCCTCTGTTTCAGCCCCTCTGTTTCTCACCCTCTGTTTCAGCCTCTCTGTTTCTCGCCCTCTGTTACAGCCCCACTGTTTCACGCCCTCTGTTTCAGCCCCTCTGTTTCTCGCCCGCTGTTTCAGCCCCTCTGTTCCAGCCCCTCTGTTTCAGCCACTCTGTTTCAGCCACTCTGTTTCTCGCCCTCTGTTTCAGCACCTCTGTTTCTCATCCTCTGTTTCAGCCCCTCTGTTTCAGCCCCTCTGTTTCTCACCCTCTGTTTCAGCCTCTCTGTTTCTCGCCCTCTGTTACAGCCCCTGTGTTTCACGCCCTCTGTTTCAGCCCCTCTGTTTCTCGCCCGCTGTTTCAGCCCCTCTGTTTCAGCCCCTCTGTTTCAGCCACTCTGTTTCAGCCACTCTGTTTCTCGCCCTCTGTTTCAGCACCTCTGTTTCTCATCCTCTGTTTCAGCCCCTCTGTTTCAGCCCCTCTGTTTCAGCCCCTCTGTTTCTCACCCTCTGTTTCAACCCCTCTGTTTCTCACCCTCTGTTTCAGCCCCTCTGTTTCTCGCCCTCTGTTTCAGCCCCTCTGTTTCAGCCCGTCTGTTTCAGCCCCTCTGTATCAGCCCCTCTGTTTCTCGCCCTCTGTTTCAGCCCCTCTGTTTCAGCCCCTCTGTTTCTCGCCCTCTGTTTCTGCCCCACTGTTTCTCGCCCTCTGTTTCAGCCCCTCTGTTTCTCGCCCTCTGTTTCAGCCCCTCTGTTTCTCGCCCTCTGTTTCAGCCCCTCTGATTCAGCCCCTCTGTTTCAGCCCCTCTGATTCAGCCCCTCTGATTCAGCCCCTCTGATTCAGCCCCTCTGTTTCTCGCCCTCTGTTTCAACCCCTCTGTTACAGCCCCTCTGTTTCAGCCCCTCTGTTTCTCAACCTCTGTTTCAGCCCCTCTGATTCAGCCCCTCTGATTCAGCCCCTCTGATTCAGCCCCTCTGTTTCCCGCCCCTCTGTTTCCCGCTCCTCTGTTTCCCTCACCTCTGTTTCAGCACCTCTGTTTCACGCCCCCTGTTTCAGCCCCTCTGTTTCTCACCCTCTGTTTCAGCCCCTCTGTTTCTCGCCCTCTGATTGAGCCCCTCTGTTTCAGCCCTTCTGTTTCAGCCCCTCTGTATCTCGCCCACTGTTTCAGCCCCTCTGTATCAGCCCCTCTGTTTCTCGCCCTCTGTTTCAGCCCCTCTGTTTCTCACCCTCTGTTTCAACCCCTCTGTGTCTCGCCCTCTGTTTCAGTCCCTCTGTTTCAGCCACTCTGTTTCTCGCACTCTGTTTCAGCCCCTCTGTTACTCAACCTCTGTTTCAGCCCCTCAGTTTCTGCCCCTCTGTTTCAGCCCCTCTGTTTCTCGCCCTCTGATTCAGCCCCTCTGTTTCAGCCCCTCTGTATCTCGCCCACTGTTTCAGCCCCTCTGTTTCAGCCCCTCTGTTTCTCGCCCTCTGTTTCAGCCCCTCTTTTTCTCGCCCTCTGTTTCAGCCCCTCTGTTTCTCGCCCTCTGTTTCAGCCCCTCTGTTTCTCGCCCTCTGTTTCAGCCCCTCTGTTTCTCGCCCTCTGTTTCAGCCCCTGTGTTTCAGCCCCTCTGTTTCTCACCCTCTGTTTCAGCCCCTCTGTTTCAGCCCCTCTGTTTCTCGCCCTCTGTTTCAGCCCCTCTGTTTCTCACCCTCTGTTTCAGCCCCTCTGTTTCAGCCCCTCTGTTTCTCGTCCTCTGTTTCAGCCCCTCTGTTTCTCGCCCTCTGTTTCAGCCACTCTGTTTCTCGCCCTCTGTTTCAGCCCCTCTGTTTCAGCCACTCTGTTTCAGCCCCTCTGTTTCTCGCCCTCTGTTTCAGCCCCTCTGTTTCTCGCCCTCTGTTTCAGCCCCTCTGATTCAGCCCCTCTGTTTCAGCCGCTCTGATTCAGCCCCTCTGTTTCAGCCCCTCTGTTTCAGCCCCTCTGTTTCAGCCCCTCTGTTTCAGTCCCTCTGTTTCTCCCCCTCTGTTTCTCGCCCTCTGTTTCAGCCCCTCTGTTTCTCGCCCTCTGTTTCAGCCCCTCTGATTCAGCCCCTCTGTTTCAGCCGCTCTGATTCAGCCCCTCTGTTTCAGCCCCTCTGTTTCAGCCCCTCTGTTTCAGCCCCTCTGTTTCAGTCCCTCTGTTTCTCCCCCTCTTTTTCTCGCCCTCTGTTTCAGGCTCTCTGTTTCAGCCCGTCTGTTTCAGCCCCTCTGTTTCAGCCCCACTGTTTCAGCCCCTCTGTTTCAGCCCCTCTTATTCAGCCCCTCTGTTTCTCGCCCTCTGGTTCAGCCCCTCTGTTTCTCGCCCTCTGTTTCAGCCCCTCTGTTTCACGCCCCCTGTTTCAGCCCATCTGTTTCTCACCCTCTGTTTCAGCCCCTCTGTTTCAGCCACTCTGTTTCAGCCCCTGTGTTTCAGACCCTCTGTTTCTCACCCTCTGTTTCAGCCCCTCTGTTTCAGCCCCTCTGTTTCTCGCCCTCTGTTCAGCCCCTCTGTTTCTCACCCTCTGTTTCAGCCCCTCTGTTTCAGCCCCTCTGTTTCTCGCCCTCTGTTTCAGCCCCTCTGTTTCTCGCCCTCTGTTTCAGCCACTCTGTTTCTCGCCCTCTGTTTCAGCCCCTCTGTTTCAGCCACTCTTTTTCAGCCCCTCTGTTTCTCGCCCTCTGTTTCAGCCCCTCTGTTTCTCTACCTCTGTTTCAGCCCCGCTGATTCAGCCCCTCTGTTTCAGCCGCTCTGATTCAGCCCCTCTGTTTCAGCCCCTCTGTTTCAGCCTCTCTGTTTCAGCCCCTCTGTTTCAGTCCCTCTGTTTCTCCCCCTCTTTTTCTCGCCCTCTGTTTCAGCCCCTCTGTTTTTCGCCCTCTGTTTCAGCCCCTCTGTTTCTCGCCCTCTGTTTCAGGCTCTCTGTTTCAGCCCGTCTGTTTCAGCCCCTCTGTTTCAGCCCCACTGTTTCAGCCCCACTGTTTCAGCCCCTCTGATTCAGCCCCTCTGTTTCTCACCCTCTGTTTCAGCCTCTCTGTTTCTCGCCCTCTGTTACAGCCCCTGTGTTTCACGCCCTCTGTTTCAGCCCCTCTGTTTCTCGCCCGCTGTTTCAGCCCCTCTGTTTCAGCCCCTCTGTTTCAGCCACTCTGTTTCAGCCACTCTGTTTCTCGCCCTCTGTTTCAGCAACTCTGTTTCTCATCCTCTGTTTCAGCCCCTCTGTTTCAGCCCCTCTGTTTTTCGCCCTCTGTTTCAGCCCCTCTGTGTCTCGCCCTCTGTTTCAGCCCCTCTGTTTCAGCCCCACTGTTTCTCGACCTCTGTTTCTCGCCCGCTGTTTCAGCCCCTCTGTTTCTCGCCCACTGTTTCAGCCCCTCTGTTTCAGCCCCTCTGTATCTCGCCCACTGTTTCAGCCCCTCTGTTTCAGCCCCTCTGTTTCTCGCCCTCTGTTTCTCGCCTTGTGTTTCAGCCCCTCTGTTTTTCGCCCTCTGTTTCAGCCCCTCTGTTTCTCACCCTCTGTTTCAGGCTCTCTGTTTCAGCCCGTCTGTTTCAGCCCCTCTGTTTCAGCCCCACTGTTTCTCGCCCTCTGTTTCTCGCCCGCTGTTTCAGCCCCTCTGTGTCTCGCCCTCTGTTTCAGCCCCTCTGTTTCAGCCCCACTGTTTCTCGACCTCTGTTTCTCGCCCGCTGTTTCAGCCCCTCTGTTTCTCGCCCACTGTTTCAGCCCCTCTGTTTCAGCCCCTCTGTATCTCGCCCACTGTTTCAGCCCCTCTGTTTCAGCCCCTCTGTTTCTCCCCCTCTGTTTCTCGCCTTGTGTTTCAGCCCCTCTGTTTTTCGCCCTCTGTTTCAGCCCCTCTGTTTCTCACCCTCTGTTTCAGGCTCTCTGTTTCAGCCCGTCTGTTTCAGCCCCTCTGTTTCAGCCCCACTGTTTCTCGCCCTCTGTTTCTCGCCCGCTGTTTCAGCCCCTCTGTTTCTCACCCACTGTTTCAGCCCTTCTGTTTCAGCCCCTCTGTATCTCGCCCACTGTTTCAGCCCCTCTGTTTCAGCCCCTCTGTTTCTCGCCCTCTGTTTCATCCCCTCTGTTTCTCGCCCTCTGTTTCAGCCCCTCTGTTTCACGCCCTCTGTTTCAGCCCCTCTGTTTCTCGCCCTCTGTTTCAGCCCCTCTGATTCAGCCGCTCTGTTTCAGCCGCTCTGATTCAGCCCCTCTGTTTCAGCCCCTCTGTTTCAGCCCCGCTGATACAGCCCCTCTGTTTCAGCCCCTCTGAATCAGCCCCTCTGATTCAGCCCCTCTGTTTCAGCCCCTCTGATTCAGCCCCTCTGTTTCAGCCACTCTGTTTCTCGCCCCCTGTTTCAGCCCCTCTGTTTCTCGCCCTCTGTTTCAGCCCCTCTGTTTCTCGCCCTCTGTTTCAGCCCCTCTGATTCAGCCCCTCTGTTTCAGCCCCTCTGATTCAGCCCCTCTGATTCAGCCCCTCTGTTTCAGCCCCTCTGTTTCTCGCCCTCTGTTTCAACCCCTCAGTTTCAGCCCCTCTGTTTCAGTCCCTCTGTTTCTCACCCTCTGTTTCAGCCCCTCTGATTCAGCCCCTCTGATTCAGCCCCTCTGATTCAGCCCCTCTGATTCAGCCTCTCTGTTTCCCGACCCTCTGTTTCCCGCCCCTCTGTTTCCCTCACATCTGTTTCAGCACCTCTGTTTCACGCCCCCTGTTTCAGCCCCTCTGTTTCTCACCCTCTGTTTCAGCCCCACTGTTTCTCGCCCTCTGATTCAGCCCCTCTGTTTCAGCCCCTCTGTATCTCGCCCACTGTTTCAGCCCCTCTGTTTCAGCCCCTCTGTTTCTCGCCCTCTGTTTCAGCCCCTCTGTTTCTCGCCCTCTGTTTCAGCCCCTCTGTTTCTCGCCCTCTGTTTCAGCCCCTCTGTTTCAGCCACTCTGTTTCTCGCCCTCTGTTTCAGCCCCTCTGTTTCAGCCTCTCTGTTTCTCGCCCTCTGTTTCAGCCCCTCTGTTTCTCACCCTCTGTTTCAGCCCCTCTGTTTCAGCCCCTCTGTTTCTCGCCCTCTGTTTCAGCCCCTCTGTTTCTCGCCCTCTGTTTCAGCCCCTCTGATTCAGCCCCTCTGTTTCAGCCGCTCTGATTCAGCCCCTCTGTTTCAGCCCCTCTGTTTCAGCCCCTCTGTTTCAGCTCCTCTGTTTCAGTCCCTCTGTTTCAGCCCCTCTGTTTCTCGCCCTCTGTTTCAGCCCCTCTGTTTCTCACCCTCTGTTTCAGCCCCTCTGTTTCAGCCCCTCTGTTTCTCGCCCTCTGTTTCAGCCCCTCTGTTTCTCGCCCTCTGTTTCAGCCCCTCTGATTCAGCCACTCTGTTTCAGCCCCTCTGTTTCTCGCCCTCTGTTTCAGCCCCTCTGTTTCTCGCCCTCTGTTTCAGCCCCTCTGATTCAGCCCCTCTGTTTCAGCCGCTCTGATTCAGCCCCTCTGTTTCAGCCCCTCTGTTTCAGCCCCTCTGTTTCAGCTACTCTGTTTCAGTCCCTCTGTTTCTCCCCCTCTTTTTCTCGCCCTCTGTTTCAGCCCCTCTGTTTTTCGCCCTCTGTTTCAGCCCTCTGTTTCTCGCCCTCTGTTTCAGGCTCTCTGTTTCAGCCCGTCTGTTTCAGCCCCTCTGTTTCAGCCCCACTGTTTCAGCCCCTCTGTTTCAGCCCCTCTGATTCAGCCCCTCTGTTTCTCGCCCTCTGGTTCAGCCCCTCTGTTTCTCTCCCTCTGTTTCAGCCCCTCTGTTTCACGCCCCCTGTTTCAGCCCATCTATTTCTCACCCTCTGTTTCAGCCCCTCTGTTTCTCGCCCTCTGTTTCAGCCCCTGTGTTTCAGCCCCTCTGTTTCAGCCCCTCTGTATCTCACCCACTGTTTCAGCCCCTCTGTTTCAGCCCCTCTGTTTCTCGCACTCTGTTTCAGCCCCTCTGTTTCTCGCCCTCTGTTTCAGCCCCTCTGTTTCTCGCCCTCTGTTTCAGACCCTCTGTTTCTCGCCCTCTGTTTCTGGCCCTCTGTTTCTCGCCCTCTGTTTCAGCCCCTCTGTTTCAGCCACTCTGTTTCTCACCCTCTGTTTCAGCCCCTCTGTTTCTCACCCTCTGTTTCAGCCCCTCTGTTTCAGCGCCTCTGTTTCTCACCCTCTGTTTCAGCCCCTCTGTTTCTCGCCCTCTGTTTCAGCCCCTCTGATTCAGCCCCTCTGTTTCTCGCCCTCTGTTTCAGCCCCTCTGTTTCTCGCCCTCTGTTTCAGCCCCTCTGTATCTCGCCCTCTGTTTCAGCCCCTCTGTTTCAGCCCCTCTGTTTCAGCCCCTCTGTTTCAGCCCCACTGTTTCTCAACCTCTGTTTCAGCCCCTCTGTTTCTCGCCCTCTGTTTCAGCCCCTCTGTTTCTCACCCTTTGTTTCAGCCCCTCTGTTTCTCGCCCTCTGTTTCAGTCCCTCTGTTTCAGCCCCTCTGTTTCAGCCCCTCTGTTTCAGCCCCTCTGTTTCAGTCCCTCTGTTTCTCGCCCTCTGTTTCTCGCCCTCTGTTTCAGCCCCTGTGTTTCTCGCCCTCTGTTTCAGCCCCTCTGAATCAGCCCCTCTGATTCAGCCCCACTGTTTCTCACCCTCTGTTTCGGCCCCTCTGTTTTTCACCCTCAGTTTCAGCCCCTCTGTTTCTCGAACTCTGTGTCAGCCTCTCTGTTTCAGCGCCTCTGTTTCTCGCCCTCTGTTTCAGCCCCTCTGTTTCTCGACCTCTGTTTCAGCCCCTCTGTTTCTCGCCCTCTGTTTCAGCCCCTCTGTCTCAGACCCTCTGTTTCTCGCCCTCTGTTTCAGCCCCTCTGTTTCTCGCCCTCTGTTTCAGCCCCTCTGATTCAGCCCCTCTGTTTCAGCCCCTCTGTTTCAGCCGCTCTGATTCAGCCCCTCTGTTTCAGCCCCTCTGTTTCAGCCCCTCTGTTTCAGCCCCTCTGTTTATCGCCCTCTGTTTCTCCCCCTCTGTTTCTCGCCCTGTGTTTCAGCCCCTCTGTTTTTCGCCCTCTGTTTCAGCCCCTCTGTTTCTCACCCTCTGTTTCAGGCTCTCTGTTTCAGCCCGTCTGTTTCAACCCCTCTGTTTCAGCCCCACTGTTTCTCGCCCTCTGTTTCTCGCCCGCTGTTTCAGCCCCTCTGTTTCTCGCCCACTGTTTCAGCCCCTCTGTTTCAGCCCCTCTGTATCTCGCCCACTGTCTCAGCCCCTCTGTTTCAGCCCCTCTGTTTCTCACCCTCTGTTTCAGCCTCTCTGTTTCTCGCCCTCTGTTACAGCCCCACTGTTTCACGCCCTCTGTTTCAGCCCCTCTGTTTCTCGCCCGCTGTTTCAGCCCCTCTGTTCCAGCCCCTCTGTTTCAGCCACTCTGTTTCAGCCACTCTGTTTCTCGCCCTCTGTTTCAGCACCTCTGTTTCTCATCCTCTGTTTCAGCCCCTCTGTTTCAGCCCCTCTGTTTCTCACCCTCTGTTTCAGCCTCTCTGTTTCTCGCCCTCTGTTACAGCCCCTGTGTTTCACGCCCTCTGTTTCAGCCCCTCTGTTTCTCGCCCGCTGTTTCAGCCCCTCTGTTTCAGCCCCTCTGTTTCAGCCACTCTGTTTCAGCCACTCTGTTTCTCGCCCTCTGTTTCAGCACCTCTGTTTCTCATCCTCTGTTTCAGCCCCTCTGTTTCAGCCCCTCTGTTTCAGCCCCTCTGTTTCTCACCCTCTGTTTCAACCCCTCTGTTTCTCACCCTCTGTTTCAGCCCCTCTGTTTCTCGCCCTCTGTTTCAGCCCCTCTGTTTCAGCCCGTCTGTTTCAGCCCCTCTGTATCAGCCCCTCTGTTTCTCGCCCTCTGTTTCAGCCCCTCTGTTTCAGCCCCTCTGTTTCTCGCCCTCTGTTTCTGCCCCACTGTTTCTCGCCCTCTGTTTCAGCCCCTCTGTTTCTCGCCCTCTGTTTCAGCCCCTCTGTTTCTCGCCCTCTGTTTCAGCCCCTCTGATTCAGCCCCTCTGTTTCAGCCCCTCTGATTCAGCCCCTCTGATTCAGCCCCTCTGATTCAGCCCCTCTGTTTCTCGCCCTCTGTTTCAACCCCTCTGTTACAGCCCCTCTGTTTCAGCCCCTCTGTTTCTCAACCTCTGTTTCAGCCCCTCTGATTCAGCCCCTCTGATTCAGCCCCTCTGATTCAGCCCCTCTGTTTCCCGCCCCTCTGTTTCCCGCTCCTCTGTTTCCCTCACCTCTGTTTCAGCACCTCTGTTTCACGCCCCCTGTTTCAGCCCCTCTGTTTCTCACCCTCTGTTTCAGCCCCTCTGTTTCTCGCCCTCTGATTGAGCCCCTCTGTTTCAGCCCTTCTGTTTCAGCCCCTCTGTATCTCGCCCACTGTTTCAGCCCCTCTGTATCAGCCCCTCTGTTTCTCGCCCTCTGTTTCAGCCCCTCTGTTTCTCACCCTCTGTTTCAACCCCTCTGTGTCTCGCCCTCTGTTTCAGTCCCTCTGTTTCAGCCACTCTGTTTCTCGCACTCTGTTTCAGCCCCTCTGTTACTCAACC
Source organism: Chiloscyllium punctatum (assembly GCF_047496795.1). Lineage (NCBI taxonomy): Eukaryota > Metazoa > Chordata > Chondrichthyes > Orectolobiformes > Hemiscylliidae > Chiloscyllium > Chiloscyllium punctatum. The sequence continues at coordinate 23,632,775 of NC_092759.1, read as the reverse complement.
TCTGTTTCAGCCCCTCAGTTTCTGCCCCTCTGTTTCAGCCCCTCTGTTTCTCGCCCTCTGATTCAGCCCCTCTGTTTCAGCCCCTCTGTATCTCGCCCACTGTTTCAGCCCCTCTGTTTCAGCCCCTCTGTTTCTCGCCCTCTGTTTCAGCCCCTCTTTTTCTCGCCCTCTGTTTCAGCCCCTCTGTTTCTCGCCCTCTGTTTCAGCCCCTCTGTTTCTCGCCCTCTGTTTCAGCCCCTCTGTTTCTCGCCCTCTGTTTCAGCCCCTGTGTTTCAGCCCCTCTGTTTCTCACCCTCTGTTTCAGCCCCTCTGTTTCAGCCCCTCTGTTTCTCGCCCTCTGTTTCAGCCCCTCTGTTTCTCACCCTCTGTTTCAGCCCCTCTGTTTCAGCCCCTCTGTTTCTCGTCCTCTGTTTCAGCCCCTCTGTTTCTCGCCCTCTGTTTCAGCCACTCTGTTTCTCGCCCTCTGTTTCAGCCCCTCTGTTTCAGCCACTCTGTTTCAGCCCCTCTGTTTCTCGCCCTCTGTTTCAGCCCCTCTGTTTCTCGCCCTCTGTTTCAGCCCCTCTGATTCAGCCCCTCTGTTTCAGCCGCTCTGATTCAGCCCCTCTGTTTCAGCCCCTCTGTTTCAGCCCCTCTGTTTCAGCCCCTCTGTTTCAGTCCCTCTGTTTCTCCCCCTCTTTTTCTCGCCCTCTGTTTCAGCCCCTCTGTTTTTCGCCCTCTGTTTCAGCCCCTCTGTTTCTCGCCCTCTGTTTCAGGCTCTCTGTTTCAGCCCGTCTGTTTCAGCCCCTCTGTTTCAGCCCCACTGTTTCAGCCCCTCTGTTTCAGCCCCTCTTATTCAGCCCCTCTGTTTCTCGCCCTCTGGTTCAGCCCCTCTGTTTCTCGCCCTCTGTTTCAGCCCCTCTGTTTCACGCCCCCTGTTTCAGCCCATCTGTTTCTCACCCTCTGTTTCAGCCCCTCTGTTTCAGCCACTCTGTTTCAGCCCCTGTGTTTCAGACCCTCTGTTTCTCACCCTCTGTTTCAGCCCCTCTGTTTCAGCCCCTCTGTTTCTCGCCCTCTGTTCAGCCCCTCTGTTTCTCACCCTCTGTTTCAGCCCCTCTGTTTCAGCCCCTCTGTTTCTCGCCCTCTGTTTCAGCCCCTCTGTTTCTCGCCCTCTGTTTCAGCCACTCTGTTTCTCGCCCTCTGTTTCAGCCCCTCTGTTTCAGCCACTCTTTTTCAGCCCCTCTGTTTCTCGCCCTCTGTTTCAGCCCCTCTGTTTCTCTACCTCTGTTTCAGCCCCGCTGATTCAGCCCCTCTGTTTCAGCCGCTCTGATTCAGCCCCTCTGTTTCAGCCCCTCTGTTTCAGCCTCTCTGTTTCAGCCCCTCTGTTTCAGTCCCTCTGTTTCTCCCCCTCTTTTTCTCGCCCTCTGTTTCAGCCCCTCTGTTTTTCGCCCTCTGTTTCAGCCCCTCTGTTTCTCGCCCTCTGTTTCAGGCTCTCTGTTTCAGCCCGTCTGTTTCAGCCCCTCTGTTTCAGCCCCACTGTTTCAGCCCCACTGTTTCAGCCCCTCTGATTCAGCCCCTCTGTTTCTCGCCCTCTGTTTCAGCCCCTCTGTTTCTCGCCCTCTGTTTCAGCCCCTCTGTTTCACACCCCCTGTTTCAGCCCATCTGTTTCTCACCCTCTGTTTCAGCCCCTCTGTTTCTCGCCCTCTGTTTCAGCCCCTGTGTTTCAGCCCCTCTGTTTCAGCCCCTCTGTATCTCACCCACTGTTTCAGCCCCTCTGTTTCAGCCCCTCTGTTTCTCGCACTCTGTTTCAGCCCCTCTGTTTCTCGCCCTCTGTTTCAGCCCCTCTGTTTCTCGCCCTCTGTTTCAGCCCCTCTGTTTCTCGCCCTCTGTTTCTGGCCCTCTGTTTCTCGCCCTCTGTTTCAGCCCCTCTGTTTCAGCCACTCTGTTTCTCACCCTCTGTTTCAGCCCCTCTGATTCAGCCCCTCTGATTCAGCCCCTCTGATTCAGCCCCTCTGTTTTCCGCCCCTCTGTTTCCCGCCCCTCTGTTTCCCTCACCTCTGTTTCAGCACCTCTGTTTCACGCCCCCTGTTTCAGCCCCTCTGTTTCTCACCCTCTGTTTCAGCCCCTCTGTTTCTCGCCCTCTGTTTCAACCCCTCTGTTACAGCCCCTCTGTTTCAGCCCGTCTGTTTCTCAACCTCTGTTTCAGCCCCTCTGATTCAGCCCCTCTGATTCAGCCCCTCTGATTCAGCCCCTCTGTTTCCCGCCCCTCTGTTTCCCGCTCCTCTGTTTCCCTCACCTCTGTTTCAGCACCTCTGTTTCACGCCCCCTGTTTCAGCCCCTCTGTTTCTCACCCTCTGTTTCAGCCCCTCTGTTTCTCGCCCTCTGATTGAGCCCCTCTGTTTCAGCCCTTCTGTTTCAGCCCCTCTGTATCTCGCCCACTGTTTCAGCCCCTCTGTATCAGCCCCTCTGTTTCTCGCCCTCTGTTTCAGCCCCTCTGTTTCTCACCCTCTGTTTCAACCCCTCTGTGTCTCGCCCTCTGTTTCAGCCCCTCTGTTTCAGCCACTCTGTTTCTCGCACTCTGTTTCAGCCCCTCTGTTACTCACCCTCTGTTTCAGCCCCTCTGTTTCCCGCCCCTCTGTTTCCCGCCCCTCTGTTTCCCTCACCTCTGTTTCAGCACCTCTGTTTCACGCCCCCTGTTTCAGCCCCTCTGTTTCTCACCCTCTGTTTCAGCCCCTCTGTTTCTCGCCCTCTGATTCAGCCCCTCTGTTTCAGCCCTTCTGTTTCAGCCCCTCTGTATCTCGCCCACTGTTTCAGCCCCTCTGTTTCAGCCCCTCTGTTTCTCGCCCTCTGTTTCAGCCCCTCTGTTTCTCGCCCTCTGTTTCAGCCCCTCTGTTTCTCGCCCTCTATTTCAGCCCCTCTGTTTCTCGCCCTCTGTTTCAGCCCCTCTGTTTCTCGCCCTCTGTTTCAACCCCTCTGTGTCTCGCCCTCTGTTTCAGCCCCTCTGTTTCAGCCACTCTGTTTCTCGCACTCTGTTTCAGCCCCTCTGTTACTCACCCTCTGTTTCAGCCCCTCAGTTTCTGCCCCTCTGTTTCAGCCCCTCTGTTTCTCGCCCTCTGATTCAGCCCCTCTGTTTCAGCCCCTCTGTTTCAGCCCCTCTGTATCTCGCCCACTGTTTCAGCCCCTCTGTTTCAGCCCCTCTGTTTCTCGCCCTCTGTTTCAGCCCCTCTGTTTCTCGCCCTCTGTTTCAGCCCCTCTGTTTCTCGCCCTCTGTTTCAGCCCCTCTGTTTCTCGCCCTCTGTTTCAGCCCCTCTGTTTCAGCCACTCTGTTTCTCGCCCTCTGTTTCAGCCCCTCTGTTTCTCACCCTCTGTTTCAGCCCCTCTGTGTCAGCCACTCTGTTTCTCGCCCTCTGTTTCAGCCCCTCTGTTTCTCACCCTCTGTTTCAGCCCCTCTGTTTCAGCCCCTCTGTTTCTCGCCCTCTGTTTCAGCCCCTCTGTTTCTCACCCTCTGTTTCAGCCCCTCTGTTTCTCGCCCTCTGATTCAGCCCCTCTGTTTCAGCCGCTCTGATTCAGCCCCTCTGTTTCAGCCCCTCTGTTTCAGTCCCTCTGTTTCAGCCCCTCTGTTTCAGTCCCTCTGTTTCTCCCCCTCTTTTTCTCGCCCTCTGTTTCAGCCCCTCTGTTTTTCACCCTCTGTTTCAGCCCCTCTGTTTCTCGCCCTCTGTTTCAGGCTCTCTGTTTCAGCCCATCTGTTTCAGCACCTCTGTTTCAGCCCCACTGTTTCAGCCCCTCTGTTTCAGCCCCTCTGATTCAGCCCCTCTGTTTCTCGCCCTCTGGTTCAGCTCCTCTGTTTCTCGCCCTCTGTTTCAGCCCCTCTGTTTCACGCCCCCTGTTTCAGACCATCTGTTTCTCACCCTCTGTTTCAGCCCCTCTGTTTATCGCCCTCTGTTTCATCCCCTGTGTTTCAGCCCCTCTGTTTCAGCCCCTCTGTATCTCACCCACTGTTTCAGCCCCTCTGTTTCAGCCCCTCTGTTTCTCGCACTCTGTTTCAGCCCCTCTGTTTCTGGCCCTCTGTTTCTCGCCCTCTGTTTCAGCCCCTCTGTTTCAGCCACTCTGTTTCTCACCCTCTGTTTCAGCCCCTCTGTTTCTCACCATCTGTTTCAGCCCCTCTGTTTCAGCGCCTCTGTTTCTCACCCTCTGTTTCAGCCCCTCTGTTTCTCGCCCACTGTTTCAGCCCCTCTGATTCAGCCCCTCTGTTTCTCGCCCTCTGTTTCAGCCCCTCTGTTTCTCGCCCTCTGTTTCAGCCCCTCTGTATCTCGCCCTCTGTTTCAGCCCCTCTGTTTCAGACCCTCTGTTTCAGCCCCTCTGTTTCAGCCCCACTGTTTCTCAACCTCTGTTTCAGCCCCTTTGTTTCTCACCCTCTGTTTCAGCCCCTCTGTTTCTCGCCCTTTGTTTCAGCCCCTCTGTTCCTCGCCCTCTGTTTCAGCCCCTCTGTTTCAGCCCCTCTGTTTCAGCCCCTCTGTTTCAGCCACTCTGTTTCAGTCCCTCTGTTTCTCGCCCTCTGTTTCTCGCCCTCTGTTTCAGCCCCTGTGTTTCTCGCCCTCTGTTTCAGCCCCTCTGATTCAGCCCCTCTGATTCAGCCCCACTGTTTCTCACCCTCTGTTTCAGCCCCTCTGTTTTTCGCCCTCTGTTTCAGCCCCTCTGTTTCTCGCCCTCTGTTTCAGCCTCTCTGTTTCAGCGCCTCTGTTTCTCGCCCTCTGTTTCAGCCCCTCTGTTTCTCGCCCTCTGTTTCAGCCCCTCTGTCTCAGACCCTCTGTTTCTCGCCCTCTGTTTCAGCCCCTCTGTTTCTCGCCCTCTGTTTCAGACCCTCTGATTCAGCCCCTCTGTTTCAGCCGCTCTGATTCAGCCCCTCTGTTTCAGCTCCTCTGTTTCAGCCCCTCTGTTTCAGCCCCTGTGTTTTTCGCACTCTGTTTCAGCCCCTCTATTTCTCACCCTCTGTTTCAGGCTCTCTGTTTCAGCCCGTCTGTTTCAGCCCCTCTGTTTCAGCCCCACTGTTTCTCGCCCTCTGTTTCTCGCCCGCTGTTTCAGCCCCTCTGTTTCTCGCCCACTGTTTCAGCCCCTCTGTTTCAGCCCCTCTGTATCTCGCCCACTGTTTCAGCCCCTCTGTTTCAGCCCCTCTGTTTCTCACCCTCTGTTTCAGCCTCTCTGTTTCTCGCCCTCTGTTACAGCCCCTCTGTTACAGCCCCTCTGTTTCACGCCCTCTGTTTCAGCCCCTCTGTTTCTCGCCCGCTGTTTCAGCCCCTCTGTTCCAGCCCCTCTGTTTCTCACCCTCTGTTTCAGCCACTCTGTTTCAGCCACTCTGTTTCTCGCCCTCTGTTTCAGCACCTCTGTTTCTCATCCTCTGTTTCAGCCCCTCTGTTTCAGCCCCTCTGTTTCTCACCCTCTGTTTCAGCCTCTCTGTTTCTCGCCCTCTGTTACAGCCCCTGTGTTTCATGCCCTCTGTTTCAGCCCCTCTGTTTCTTGCCCGCTGTTTCAGCCCCTATGTTTCTCGCCCTCTGTTTCAGCCCCTCTGTTTCACGCCCCCTGTTTCAGCCCATCTGTTTCTCACCCTCTGTTTCAGCCCCTCTGTTTCTCGCCCTCTGTTTCAACCCCTGTGTTTCAGCCCCTCTGTTTCAGCCCCTCTGTATCACACCCACTGTTTCAGCCCCTCTGTTTCAGCCCCTCTGTTTCTCGCACTCTGTTTCAGCCCCTCTGTTTCTCGCCCTCTGTTTCAGCCCGTCTGTTTCTCGCCATCTGTTTCAGCCCCTCTGTTTCAGCCACTCTGTTTCTCACCCTCTGTTTCAGCCCCTCTGATTCAGCCCCTCTGATTCAGCCCCTCTGATTCAGCCCCTCTGTTTCCCGCCCCTCTGTTTCCCGCCCCTCTGTTTCCCTCACCTCTGTTTCAGCACCTCTGTTTCACGCCCCCTGTTTCAGCCCCTCTGTTTCTCACCCTCTGTTTCAGCCCCTCTGTTTCTCGCCGTCTGATTCAGCCCCTCTGTTTCAGCCCTTCTGTTTCAGCCCCTCTGTATCTCGCCCACTGTTTCAGCCCCTCTGTTTCAGCCCCTCTGTTTCTCGCCCTCTGTTTCAGCCCCTCTGTTTCTCGCCCTCTGTTTCAGCCCCTCTTTTTCTCGCCCTCTTTTTCAGCCCCTCTGTTTCTCGCCCTCTGTTTCAACCCCTCTGTGTCTCGCCCTCTGTTTCAGCCCCTCTGTTTCAGCCACTCTGTTTCTCGCACTCTGTTTCAGCCCCTCTGTGACTCACCCTCTGTTTCAGCCCCTCAGTTTCTGCCCCTTTGTTTCAGCCCGTCTGTTTCTCGCCCTCTGATTCAGCCCCTCTGTTTCAGCCCCTCTGTTTCAGCCCCTCTGTATCTCGCCCACTGTTTCAGCCCCTCTGTTTCAGCCCCTCTGTTTCTCGCCCTCTGTTTCAGCCCCTCTGTTTCTCGCCCTCTGTTTCAGCCCCTCTGTTTCTCGCCCTCTGTTTCAGTCCCTCTGTTTCTCGCCCTCTGTTTCAGCTCCTCTGTTTCAGCCACTCTGTTTCTCGCCCTCTGTTTCAGCCCCTCTGTTTCTCACCCTCTGTTTCAGCCCCTCTGTTTCAGCCCCTCTGTTTCTCGCCCTCTGTTTCAGCCCCTCTGTTTCTCACCCTCTGTTTCAGCCCCTCTGTTTCAGCCCCTCTGTTTCTCGCCCTCTGTTTCAGCCCCTCTGTTTCTCGCCCTCTGTTTCAGCCACTCTGTTTCTCGCCCTCTGTTTCAGCCCCTCTGTTTCAGCCACTCTGTTTCAGCCCCTCTGTTTCTCGCCCTCTGTTTCAGCCCCTCTGTTTCTCGCCCTCTGTTTCAGCCCCTCTGATTCAGCACCTCTGTTTCAGCCGCTCTGATTCAGCCCCTCTGTTTCAGCCCCTCTGTTTCAGCCCCTCAGTTTCAGCCCCTCTGTTTCAGTCCCTCTGTTTCTCCCCCTCTTTTTCTCGCCCACTGTTTCAGCCCCTCTGTTTTTCGCCCTCTGTTTCAGCCCCTCATTTTCTCGCCCTCTGTTTCAGGCTCTCTGTTTCAGCCCGTCTGTTTCAGCCCCTCTGTTTCAACCCCACTGTTTCAGCCCCTCTGTTTCAGCCCCTCTGATTCAGCCCCTCTGTTTCTCGCCCTCTGTTTCAGCCCCTCTGTTTCTCGCCCTCTGTTTCAGCCCCTCTGTTTCACGCCCACTGTTTCAGCCCATCTGTTTCTCACCCTCTGTTTCAGCCCCTCTGTTTCTCGCCCTCTGTTTCAGCCCCTGTGTTTCAGCCCCTCTGTTTCAGCCCCTCTGTATCTCACCCACTGTTTCAGCTCCTCTGTTTCAGCCCCTCTGTTTCTCGCACTCTGTTTCAGCCCCTCTGTTTCTCGCCCTCTGTTTCAGCCCCTCTGTTTCTCGCCCTCTGTTTCAGCCCCTCTGTTTCTCGCCCTCTGTTTCTGGCCCTCTGTTTCTCGCCCTCTGTTTCAGCCCCTCTGTTTCAGCCACTCTGTTTCTCACCCTCTGTTTCAGCCCCTCTGTTTCTCACCCTCTGTTTCAGCCCCTCTGTTTCAGCGCCTCTGTTTCTCACCCTCTGTTTCAGCCCCTCTGTTTCTCGCCCTCTGTTTCAGCACCTCTGATTCAGCCCCTCTGTTTCTCGCCCTCTGTTTCAGCCCCTCTGTTTCTCGCCCTCTGTTTCAGCCCCTCTGTATCTCGCCCTCTGTTTCAGCCCCTCTGTTTCAGCCCCTCTGTTTCAGCCCCTCTGTTTCAGCCCCACTGTTTCTCAACCTCTGTTTCAGCCCCTCTGTTTCTCGCCCTCTGTTTCAGCCCCTCTGTTTCTCGCCCTTTGTTTCAGCCCCTCTGTTTCTCGCCCTCTGTTTCAGCCCCTCTGTTTCAGCCCCTCTGTTTCAGCCCCTCTGTTTCAGCCACTCTGTTTCAGTCCCTCTGTTTCTCGCCCTCTGTTTCTCGCCCTCTGTTTCAGCCCCTGTGTTTCTCGCCCTCTGTTTCAGCCCCTCTGATTCAGCCCCTCTGATTCAGCCCCACTGTTTCTCACCCTCTGTTTCAGCCCCTCTGTATCTCGCCCTCTGTTTCAGCCCCTCTGTCTCAGACCCTCTGTTTCTCGCCCTTTGTTTCAGCCCCTCTGTTTCTCGCCCTCTGTTTCAGCCCCTCTGATTCAGCCCCTCTGTTTTAGCCGCTCTGATTCAGCCCCTCTGTTTCAGCCCCTCTGTTTCAGCCCCTCTGTTTCAGCCCCTCTGTTTATCGCCCTCTGTTTCTCCCCCTCTGTTTCTCACCCTCTGTTTCAGCACCTCTGTATCTCGCCCTCTGTTTCAGCACATCTGTTTCTCGCCCTCTGTTTCAGCCTCTCTGTTTCAGCGCCTCTGTTTCTCGCCCTCTGTTTCAGCCCCTCTGTTTCTCGCCCTCTGTTTCAGCCCCTCTGTTTCTCGCCCTCTGTTTCAGCCCCTCTGTCTCAGACCCTCTGTTTCTCGCCCTCTGTTTCAGCCCCTCTGTTTCTCGCCCTCTGTTTCAGCCCCTCTGATTCAGCCCCTCTGTTTCTCGCCCTCTGTTTCAGCCCATCTGTTTCTCGCCCTCGGTTTCAGCCCCTCTGATTCAGCCCCTCTGTTTCAGCCGCTCTGATTCAGACCCTCTGTTTCAGCCCCTCTGTCTCAGACCCTCTGTTTATCGCCCTCTGTTTCTCCCCCTCTGTTTCTCGCCCTGTGTTTCAGCCCCTCTGTTTTTCCCCCTCTGTTTCAGCCCCTCTATTTCTCACCCTCTGTTTCAGGCTCTCTGTTTCAGCCCGTCTGTTTCAGCCCCTCTGTTTCAGCCCCACTGTTTCTCGCCCTCTGTTTCTCGCCCGCTGTTTCAGCCCCTCTGTGTCTCGCCCACTGTTTCAGCCCCTCTGTTTCAGCCCCTCTGTATCTCGCCCACTGTTTCAGCCCCTCTGTTTCAGCCCCTCTGTTTCTCACCCTCTGTTTCAGCCTCTCTGTTTCTCGCCCTCTGTTACAGCCCCTCTGTTCCAGCCCCGCTGTTTCAGCCACTCTGTTTCAGCCACTCTGTTTCAGCCACTCTGTTTCTCGCCCTCTGTTTCAGCACCTCTGTTTCTCATCCTCTGTTTCAGCCCCTCTGTTTCAGCCCCTCTGTTTCTCACCCTCTGTTTCAGCCTCTCTGTTTCTCGCCCTCTGTTACAGCCCCTGTGTTTCACGCCCTCTGTTTCAGCCCCTCTGTTTCTCGCCCGCTGTTTCAGCCCCTCTGTTTCAGCCCCTCTGTTTCAGCCACTCTGTTTCAGCCACTCTGTTTCTCGCCCTCTGTTTCAGCACCTCTGTTTCTCATCCTCTGTTTCAGCCCCTCTGTTTCAGCCCCTCTGTTTCAGCCCCTCTGTTTCTCGCCCTCTGTTTCAACTCCTCTGTTTCTCGCCCTCTGTTTCAGCCTCTCTGTTTCAGCCCCTCTGTTTCTCGCCCTCTGTTTCAGCCCCTCTGTTTCTCGCCCTCTGTTTCACCCCCTCTGTTTCAGACCCTCTGTTTCAGCCCCTCTGTTTCAGCCCCTCTGTTTCTCGCCCTCTGTTTCAGCCCATCTGTTTCTCGCCCTCGGTTTCAGCCCCTCTGATTCAGCCCCTCTGTTTCAGCCGCTCTGATTCAGACCCTCTGTTTCAGCCCCTCTGTTTCAGCCCCTCTGTTTCAGCCCCTCTGTTCCAGCCCCTCTGTTTCAGCCCCTCTGTTTCTCGCCCTGTGTTTCAGCCTTTCTGTTTCCCGCCCTCTGTTTCAGCCACTCTGTTTCTCGCCCTCTGTTTCAGACCCTCTGATTCAGCACCTCTGTTTCAGCCCCTCTGATTCAGCCCCTCTGATTCAGCCCCCCTATTTTTCGCCCTCTGTTTCAGCCCCTCTGTTTCAGCCCCTCTGATTCAGCCCCTCTGATTCAGCCCTTCTGTTTCTCGCCCTCTGTTTCAGCCCCTCTGTTTCAGCCCTCTGTTTCAGCCCCTCTGATTCAGCCCCTCTGTTTCTCGCCCTCTGTTTCAGCCCCTTTGTTTCTCGAAATATGTTTCAGCCCCTCTGTTTCAGCCCCTCTGTTTCTCGCCCTCTGTTTCAGCCCCTCTGTTTCCCGCCCTCTGTTTCAGCACCTCTGTTTCAGCCCCTCTGATTCAGCCCCTCTGTTTCAGCCCCTCTGTTTCTCGCCCTCTATTTCAGCCTCTCTGTTTCAGCCCCTCTGTTTCAGCCCCTCTGTTTCAGCCCCTCTGTTTCTCGCCCTCTGTTTCAGCCCCTTGTTTCTCGCCCTCTGTTTCAGCACCTCTGTTTCAGCCCCTCTATTTCTCGCCCAGTGTTTCAGCCCCTCTGTTTCTCGCCCTCTGTTTCAGACCCTCTGTTTCTCGCCCTCTGTTTCAGCCCCGCTGATTCAGCCCCTCTGTTTCAGCACCTCTGAATCAGCCCCTCTGATTCAGCCCCTCTGTATCAGCCCCTCTGTTTCAGCCCCCCTGTTTCTCGCCCTCTGTTTCAGCCCCTCTGTTTCTCGCCCTCTGTTTCAGCCCCGCTGTTTCTCGCCCTCTGTTTCAGTCCCTCTATTTCAGCCCCTCTATTTCAGCCCCTCTGTTTCTTCCCCTCTGTTTCTTCCCCTCTGTTTCAGCCCCTCTGTTTCTAGCCCTCTGTTTCAGCCCCTCTGTTTCTCGCCCTCTGTTTCAACCCCTCTGTTTCAGCCCCTCTATTTCAGCCCCTCTGTGTCAGCCCCTCTGTTTCTCGCCCTCTGTTTCAGCCCCTCTGTTTCAGCCCCTCTGTTTCTCCCCCTCTGTTTCAGCCCCGCTGATTCAGCCCCTCTGTTTCAGCCCCTCTGAATCAGCACCTCTGATTCAGCCCCTCTGTTTCAGCCCCTCTGTTTCAGCCCCTCTGTTTCAGCCCTTCTGTTTCCCGCCCTCTGTTCCAGCCACGCTGTTTCTCGCCCTCTGTTTCAGCCCCTCTGATTCAGCCCCTCTGTTTCAGCCCCTCTGATTCAGCCCCTCTGATTCAGCCCCTCTGATTCAGCCCCTCTGTTTCTCGCCCTCTGTTTCAGCCCCTCTGTTTCAGCCCCTCTGTTTCAGCCCCTCTGTTACTCACCCTCTGTTTCAGCCCCTCTGATTCAGCCCCTCTGATTCAGCCCCTCTCATTCAGCCCCTCTCATTCAGCCCCTCTGTTTCCCGCCCCTCTGTTTCCCGCCCCTCTGTTTCCCGCCCCTCTGTTTCAGCCCCTCTGTTTCAGCCCCTCTGTTTTAGCCCCTCTGTTTCAGCCCCTCTGTTTCTCGCCCTCTGTTTCAGCCCCTCTGTTTTAGCCCCTCTGTTTCAGTCCCTCTGTTTCTCGCCCTCTGTTTCAGCCCCTCTGTTTCTCGCCCTCTGTTTCAGCCCCTCTGTTTCTCGCTCTCTGTTTCAGCCCCTCTGTTTCTCGCCCTCTGTTTCAGCCCCTCTGTTTCTCGCCATCTGTTTCAGCCCCTCTGTGTCTCGCCCTCTGTTTCAGCCCCTCTGTTTCAGCCCCTCTGTTTCAGCCCCTCTATTTCAGCCCCTCTGTTTCTCGCCCTCTGTTTCAGCCCCTCTGTTTCTCGCCCTCTGTTTCAGCCCGTCTGTTTCAGCCCCTCTGTTTCAGCCCCTCTGTTTCTCGCCCTCTGTTTCAGGCTCTCTGTTTCAGCCCGTCTGTTTCAGCCCCGCTGTTTCAGCCCCTCTGTTTCTCGCCCTCTGTTTCTCGCCCGCTGTTTCAGCCCCTCTGTTTCTCGCGCACTGTTTCAGCCCCTCTGTTTCAGCCCCTCTGATTCAGCCCCTCTGATTCAGCCCCTCTGTTTCTCGCCCTCTGTTTCAGCCCCTCTGTTTCAACCCCTCTGTTTCAGCCCGTCTGTTTCAGCCCCTCTGTTTCTCGCCCTTTGTTTCAGCCCCTCTGTTTCTCGCCCTCTGTTTCAGCCACTCTGTTTCAGCCCCTCTGAATCAGCCCCTCTGATTCAGCCCCTCTGTTTCAGCCCCTCTGTTTCAGCCCCTCTGCTTCAGCCCCTCTGTTTCTCGCCCTCTGTTTCAGCCCCTCTGTTTCTCGCCCTCTGTTTCAGCCCCTCTGTTTCTCGCTCTCTGTTTCAGCCCCTCTGTTTCAGCCCCTCTGTTTCAGCCCCTCTGTTTCTCGCCCTCTGTTTCAACCCCTCTGTTTCTCGCCCTCTGTTTCAGCGCCTCTGTTTCAGACCGTCTGTTTCAGCCCCTCTGTGTCAGCCCCTCTGTTTCTCGCCCTCTGTTTCAGCCCATCTGTTTCTCGCCCTCTGTTTCTGCCCCTCTGTTTCTCGCCCTCTGTTTCAGCCCCTCTGTTTCTCGCCCTCTGTTTCAGCCCCTCTGTTTTAGCCCCTCTGTTTCAGTCCCTCTGTTTCTCGCCCTCTGTTTCAGCCCCTCTGTTTCTCGCCCTCTGTTTCAGCCCCTCTGTTTCTCGCTCTCTGTTTCAGCCCCTCTGTTTCTCGCCCTCTGTTTCAGCCCCTCTGTTTCTCGCCATCTGTTTCAGCCCCTCTGTGTCTCGCCCTCTGTTTCAGCCCCCCTGTTTCTCGACCTCTGTTTCAGCCCCTCTGTTTCAGCCCCTCTGTTTCTCGCCCTCTGTTTCAGCCCCTCTGTTTCTCGCCCTCTGTTTCAGCCCCTCTGATTCAGCCCCTCTGTTTCAGCCCCTCTGTTTCAGCCACTCTGTTTCAGCCCCTCTGATTCAGCCCCTCTGTTTCAGCCCCTCTGTTTCAGCCCCTCTGTTTCAGCCCCTCTGTTTCTTGCCCTCTGTTTCTCACCCTCTGTTTCAGGCTCTCTGTTTCAGCCCGTCTGTTTCAGCCCCTCTGTTTCAGCCCCTCTGTTTCTCGCCCTCTGTTTCAGGCTCTCTGTTTCAGCCCGTCTGTTTCAGCCCCTCTGTTTCAGCCCCTCTGTTTCTCGCCCTCTGTTTCTCGCCCGCTGTTTCAGCCCCTCTGTTTCTCGCCCACTGTTTCAGCCCCTCTATTTCAGCCCCTCTGTTTCAGCCCCTCTGTTTCGGCCCCTCTGGTTCTCGCCCTTTGTTTCAGCCCCTCTGTTTCAGCCCCTCTGTTTCTCGCCATCTGTTTCAGCCCCACTGTTTCTCGCCCTCTGTTTCAGCCCCTCTGTTTCTCGCCCTCTGTTTCAGCCCCTCTGTTTCAGCCGCTCTGATTCAGACCCTCTGTTTCAGACCCTCTGTTTCAGCCCCTCTGTGTCAGCCCCTCTGTTTCTCGCCCTCTGTTTCAGCCCCTCTGTTTCTCGCCCTCTGTTTCTGCCCCTCTGTTTCTCGCCCTCTGTTTCAGCCCCTCTGTTTCTCGCCCACTGTTTCAGCCCCGCTGTTTCACCCCCTCTGTTTCAGCCCCTCTGAATCAGCCCCTCTGATTCAGCCCCTCTGTTTCAGCCCCTCGGTTTCAGCCCTTCTGATTCAGCCCCTCTGTTTCTCGCCCTCTGTTTCAGCCCCTCTGTTTCTCGCTCTCTGTTTCAGCCCCTCTGTTTCAGCCCCTCTGTTTCTCGCCCTCTGTTTCAACCCCTCTGTTTCTCGCCCTCTGTTTGAGGCCCTCTGTTTCTCGCCCGCTGTTTCAGCCCCTCTGTTTCTCGCCCACTGTTTCAGCCCCTCTATTTCAGCCCCTCTGTTTCAGCCCCTCTGTTTCGGCCCCTCTGGTTCTCGCCCTTTGTTTCAGCCCCTCTGTTTCAGCCCCTCTGTTTCTCGCCATCTGTTTCAGCCCCACTGTTTCTCGCCCTCTGTTTCAGCCCCTCTGTTTCTCGCCCTCTGTTTCAGCCCCTCTGTTTCAGCCGCTCTGATTCACACCCTCTGTTTCAGACCCTCTGTTTCAGCCCCTCTGTGTCAGCCCCTCTGTTTCTCGCCCTCTGTTTCAGCCCCTCTGTTTCTCGCCCTCTGTTTCTGCCCCTCTGTTTCTCGCCCTCTGTTTCAGCCCCTCTGTTTCTCGCCCTCTGTTTCAGCCCCGCTGTTTCACCCCCTCTGTTTCAGCCCCTCTGAATCAGCCCCTCTGATTCAGCCCCTCTGTTTCAGCCCCTCGGTTTCAGCCCTTCTGATTCAGCCCCTCTGTTTCTCGCCCTCTGTTTCAGCCCCTCTGTTTCTCGCTCTCTGTTTCAGCCCCTCTGTTTCAGCCCCTCTGTTTCTCGCACTCTGTTTCAACCCCTCTGTTTCTCGCCCTCTGTTTGAGGCCCTCTGTTTCTCGCCCGCTGTTTCAGCCCCTCTGTTTCTCGCCCACTGTTTCAGCCCCTCTATTTCAGCCCCTCTGTTTCAGCCCCTCTGTTTCGGCCCCTCTGGTTCTCGCCCTTTGTTTCAGCCCCTCTGTTTCAGCCCCTCTGTTTCTCGCCATCTGTTTCAGCCCCACTGTTTCTCGCCCTCTGTTTCAGCCCCTCTGTTTCTCGCCCTCTGTTTCAGCCCCTCTGTTTCAGCCACACTGTTTCTCGCCCTCTGTTTCAGCCCCTCTGTTTCTCGCCCTCTGTTTCAGCCCCTTTATTTCAGCCCCTCTGATTCAGCCCCTCTGTTTCTCGCCCTCTGTTTCAGCCCCTCTGTTTCAACCCCTCTGTTTCAGCCCCTCTGTTTCGGCCCCTCTGGTTCTCGCCCTTTGTTTCAGCCCCTCTGTTTCAGCCCCTCTGTTTCTCGCCCTCTGTTTCAGCCCCACTGTTTCTCGCCCTCTGTTTCAGCCCCTCTGTTTCTCGCCCTCTGTTTCAGCCCCTCTGTTTCAGCCGCTCTGATTCAGACCCTCTGTTTCAGCCCCTCTGTTTCAGCCCCTCTGTGTCAGCCCCTCTGTTTCTCGCCCTCTGTTTCAGCCCCTCTGTTTCTCGCCCTCTGTTTCTGCCCCTCTGTTTCTCGCCCTCTGTTTCAGCCCCTCTGTTTCTCGCCCTCTGTTTCAGCCCCGCTGTTTCACCCCCTCTGTTTCAGCCCCTCTGAATCAGCCCCTCTGATTCAGCCCCTCTGTTTCAGCCCCTCGGTTTCAGCCCTTCTGATTCAGCCCCTCTGTTTCTCGCCCTCTGTTTCAGCCCCTCTGTTTCTCGCTCTCTGTTTCAGCCCCTCTGTTTCAGCCCCTCTGTTTCAGCCCCTCTGTTTCTCGCCCTCTGTTTCAACCGCTCTGTTTCTCGCCCTCTGTTTGAGCCCCTCTGTTTCTCGCCCTCTGTTTCAGCGCCTCTGTTTCAGCCTGTCTGTTTCAGCCCCTCTGTGTCAGCCCCTCTGTTTCTCGCCCTCTGTTTCAGCCCCTCTGTTTCTCGCCCTCTGTTTCTGCCCCTCTGTTTCTCGCCCTCTGTTTCAGCCCCTCTGTTTCTCCCACTCTGTTTCAGCCCCTCTGTTTCTCGCTCTCTGTTTCAGCCCCTCTGTTTCAGCCCCTCTGTTTCTCGCCCTCGGTTTCAACCCCTCTGTTTCTCGCCCTCTGTTTGAGCCCCTCTGTTTCTCGCCCTCTTTTTCAGCGCCTCTGTTTCAGCCCGTCTGTTTCAGCCCCTCTGTGTCAGCCCCTCTGTTTCTCGCCCTCTGTTTCAGCCCCTCTGTTTCTCGCCCCCTGTTTCTGCCCCTCTGTTTCTCGCCCTCTATTTCAGCCCCTCTGTTTCTCGCCCTCTGTTTCAGCCCCGCTGATTCAGCCCCTCTGTTTCAGCCCCACTGAATCAGCCCCTCTGATTCAGCCCCTCTCTTTCAGCCCCTCGGTTTCAGCCCTTCTGATTCAGCCCCTCTGTTTCTCGCCTTCTGTTTCAGCCCCTCTGTTTCTCGCCCTCTGTTTCAGCCCCTCTGTTTCTCGCCCTCTATTTCAGCCCCTCTGTTTCAGCCGCTCTGATTCAGACCCTGTGTTTCAGCCCCTCTGATTCAGCCCCTCTGTTTCAGCCCCTCTGTTTCAGCCCCTCTGTTTCAGCCCCTCTGTTTCTCGCCCTGTGTTTCAGCCTTTCTGTTTCCCGCCCTCTGTTTCAGCCACTCTGTTTCTCGCCCTCTGTTTCAGCCCCTCTCTTTCAGCCCCTCTGTTTCAGCCCCTCTGTTTCTCACCCTGTGTTTCAGCCTTTCTGTTTCCCGCCCTCTGTTTCAGCCACTCTGTTTCTCGCCCTCTGTTTCAGACCCTCTGATTCAGCCCCTCTGTTTCAGCCCCTCTGATTCAGCCCCTCTGATTCAGCCCCTCTGATTCAGCCCCCCTATTTCTCGCCCTCTGTTTCAGCCCTTCTGTTTCAGCCCCTCTGATTCAGCCCCTCTGATTCAGCCCCTCTGTTTCTCGCCCTCTGTTTCAGCTCCTCTGTTTCAGCCCTCTGTTTCAGCCCCTCTGATTCAGCCCCTCTGTTTCTCCCCCTCTGTTTCAGCCCCTCTGTTTCTCAAAATCTGTTTCAGCCCCTCTGTTTCAGCCCCTCTGTTTCTCGCCCTCTGTTTCAGCCCCTCAGTTTCTCGCCCTCTGTTTCAGCACCTCTGTTTCAGGCCCTCTGTTTCAGCCCCTCTGTTTCTCGCCCTCTATTTCAGCCTCTCTGTTTCAGCTCCTCTGTTTCAGCCCCTCTGTTTCAGCCCCTCTGTTTCTCGCCCTCTGTTTCAGCCCCTTGTTTCTCGCCCTCTGTTTCAGCCCCTCTGTTTCAGCCCCTCTATTTCTCGCCCAGTGTTTCAGCCCCTCTGTTTCTCGCCCTGTGTTTCAGCCCCTCTGTTTCTCGCCCTCTGTTTCAGCCCCGCTGATTCAGCCCCTCTGTTTCAGCACCTCTGAATCAGCCCCTCTGATTCAACCCCTCTGTTTCAGCCCCTCTGTTTCAGCCCCCCTGTTTCTCGCCCTCTGTTTCAGCCCCTCTGTTTCTCGCCCTCTGTTACAGCCCCGCTGTTTCTCGCCCTCTGTTTCAGCCCCTCTATTTCAGCCCCTCTATTTCAGCCACTCTGTTTCAGCCCCTCTGTTTCTTCCCCTCTGTTTCAGCCCCTCTGTTTCTCGCCCTCTGTTTCAGCCCCTCTGTTTCTCGCCCTCTGTTTCAACCCCTCTGTTTCAGCCCCCCTGTTTCAGCCCCTCTGTGTCAGCCCCTCTGTTTCTCGCCCTCTGTTTCAGCCCCTCTGTTTCAGCCCCTCTGTTTCTCGCCCTCTGTTTCAGCCCCACTGATTCAGCCCCTCTGTGTCAGCCCCTCTGAATCAGCCCTTCTGTTTCCCGCCCTCTGTTTCAGCCACGCTGTTTCTCTCCCTCTGTTTCAGCCCCTCTGATTCAGCCCCTCTGATTCAGCCCCTCTGATTCAGCCCCTCAGTTTCTCGCCCTCTGTTTCAGCCCCTCTGTTTCAGCCCCTCTGTTTCAGCCCCTCTGTTACTCACCCTCTGTTTCAGCCCCTCTGATTCAGCCCCTCTGATTCAGCCCCTCTGATTCAGCCCCTCTCATTCAGCCCCTCTGTTTCCCGCCCCTCAGTTTCCGGCCCCTCTGTTTCCCGCCCCTCTGTTTCAGCCCCTCTGTTTCACGCCCCGTGTTTCAGCCCCTATGTTTCTGACCCTCTGTTTCAGCCCCTCTGTTTCTCGCCCTCTGTTTCAGCCCCTCTGTTTTAGCCCCTCTGTTTCAGTCCCTCTGTTTCTCGCCCTCTGTTTCAGCCCCTCTGTTTCTCGCCCTCTGTTTCAGCCCCTCTGTTTCTCGCTCTCTGTTTCAGCCCCTCTGTTTCTCGCCCTCTGTTTCAGCCCCTCTGTTTCTCGCCATCTGTTTCAGCCCCTCTGTTTCTCGCCCTCTGTTTCAGCCCCTCTGTTTCTCGCCCTCTGTTTCAGCCCCTCTGTTTCTCGCCCTTTGTTTCAGCCCCTCTGTTTCAGCCCCTCTCTTTCTCGCCCTCTGTTTCAGCCCCACTGGTTCTCGCCCTCTGTTTCAGCCCCTCTGTTTCAGCCGCTCTGATTCAGACCCTCTGTTTCAGCCTCTCTGTTTCAGCCCCTCTGTGTCAGCCCCTCTGTTTCTCGCCCTCTGTTTCAGCCCCTCTGTTTCTCGCCCTCTGTTTCTGCCCCTCTGTTTCTCGCCCTCTGTTTCAGCCCCTCTGTTTCTCGCCATCTGTTTCAGCCCCGCTGATTCACCCCCTCTGTTTCAGCCCCTCTGAATCAGCCCCTATGTTTCTCGCATTGTGTTTCAGCCTTTCTGTTTCCCGCCCTCTGTTTCAGCCACTCTGTTTCTCGCCCTCTGTTTCAGCCCCTCTGTTTCAGCCCCTCTGTTTCAGCCCCTCTGTTTCTTGCCCTGTGTTTCAGCCTTTCTGTTTCCCGCCCTCTGTTTCAGCCACTCTGTTTCTCGCACTCTGTTTCAGACCCTCTGATTCAGCCCCTCTGTTTCAGCCCCTCTGATTCAGCCCCTCTGATTCAGCCCCTCTGATTCAGCCCCCCTATTTCTCGCCCTCTGTTTCTGCCCTTCTGTTTCAGCCCCTCTGATTCAGCCCCTCTGATTCAGCCCCTCTGTTTCTCGCCCTCTGTTTCAGCCCCTCTGTTTCAGCCCTCTGTTTCAGCCCCTCTGATTCAGCCCCTCTGTTTCTCGCCCTCTGTTTCAGCCCCTCTGTTTCTCGAAATCTGTTTCAGCCCCTCTGTTTCAGCCACTTTGTTTCTCGCCCTGTTTCAGCCCCTCTGTTTCTCGCCCTCTGTTTCAGCCCCTCTGTTTCAGCCCCTCTGTTTCTCGCCCTCTATTTCAGCCTCTCTGTTTCAGGCCCTCTGTTTCAGCCCCTCTGTTTCAGGCCCTCTGTTTCTCGCCCTCTGTTTCAGCCCCTTGTTTCTCGCCCTCTGTTTCAGCACCTCTGTTTCAGGCCCTCTGTTTCAGCCCCTCTGTTTCTCGCCCTCTATTTCAGCCTCTCTGTTTCAGCCCCTCTGTTTCAGCCCCTCTGTTTCAGCCCCTCTGTTTCTCGCCCTCTGTTTCAGCCCCTTGTTTCTCGCCCTCTGTTTCAGCCCCTCTGTTTCAGCCCCTCTATTTCTCGCCCAGTGTTTCAGCCCCTCTGTTTCTCGCCCTGTGTTTCAGCCCCTCTGTTTCTCGCCCTCTGTTTCAGCCCCGCTGATTCAGCCCCTCTGTTTCAGCACCTCTGAATCAGCCCCTCTGATTCAGCCCCTCTGTTTCAGCCCCTCTGTTTCAGCCCCCCTGTTTCTCGCCCTCTGTTTCAGCCCCTCTGTTTCTCGCCCTCTGTTACAGCCCCGCTGTTTCTCGCCCTCTGTTTCAGCCCCTCTATTTCAGCCCCTCTATTTCAGCCACTCTGTTTCAGCCCCTCTGTTTCTTCCCCTCTGTTTCAGCCCCTCTGTTTCTCGCCCTCTGTTTCAGCCCCTCTGTTTCTCGCCCTCTGTTTCAACCCCTCTGTTTCAGCCCCCCTGTTTCAGCCCCTCTGTGTCAGCCCCTCTGTTTCTCGCCCTCTGTTTCAGCCCCTCTGTTTCAGCCCCTCTGTTTCTCGCCCTCTGTTTCAGCCCCACTGATTCAGCCCCTCTGTGTCAGCCCCTCTGAATCAGCCCTTCTGTTTCCCGCCCTCTGTTTCAGCCACGCTGTTTCTCTCCCTCTGTTTCAGCCCCTCTGATTCAGCCCCTCTGATTCAGCCCCTCTGATTCAGCCCCTCAGTTTCTCGCCCTCTGTTTCAGCCCCTCTGTTTCAGCCCCTCTGTTTCAGCCCCTCTGTTACTCACCCTCTGTTTCAGCCCCTCTGATTCAGCCCCTCTGATTCAGCCCCTCTCATTCAGCCCCTCTCATTCAGCCCCTCTGTTTCCCGCCCCTCAGTTTCCGGCCCCTCTGTTTCCCGCCCCTCTGTTTCAGCCCCTCTGTTTCACGCCCCGTGTTTCAGCCCCTCTGTTTCTGACCCTCTGTTTCAGCCCCTCTGTTTCTCGCCCTCTGTTTCAGCCCCTCTGTTTTAGCCCCTCTGTTTCAGTCCCTCTGTTTCTCGCCCTCTGTTTCAGCCCCTCTGTTTCTCGCCCTCTGTTTCAGCCCCTCTGTTTCTCGCTCTCTGTTTCAGCCCCTCTGTTTCTCGCCCTCTGTTTCAGCCCCTCTGTTTCTCGCCATCTGTTTCAGCCCCTCTGTTTCTCGCCCTCTGTTTCAGCCCCTCTGTTTCTCGCCCTCTGTTTCAGCCCCTCTGTTTCTCGCCCTTTGTTTCAGCCCCTCTGTTTCAGCCCCTCTCTTTCTCGCCCTCTGTTTCAGCCCCACTGTTTCTCGCCCTCTGTTTCAGCCCCTCTGTTTCAGCCGCTCTGATTCAGACCCTCTGTTTCAGCCTCTCTGTTTCAGCCCCTCTGTGTCAGCCCCTCTGTTTCTCGCCCTCTGTTTCAGCCCCTCTGTTTCTCGCCCTCTGTTTCTGCCCCTCTGTTTCTCGCCCTCTGTTTCAGCCCCTCTGTTTCTCGCCATCTGTTTCAGCCCCGCTGATTCACCCCCTCTGTTTCAGCCCCTCTGAATCAGCCCCTATGTTTCTCGCCCTGTGTTTCAGCCTTTCTGTTTCCCGCCCTCTGTTTCAGCCACTCTGTTTCTCGCCCTCTGTTTCAGCCCCTCTGTTTCAGCCCCTCTGTTTCAGCCCCTCTGTTTCTCGCCCTGTGTTTCAGCCTTTCTGTTTCCCGCCCTCTGTTTCAGCCACTCTGTTTCTCGCACTCTGTTTCAGACCCTCTGATTCAGCCCCTCTGTTTCAGCCCCTCTGATTCAGCCCCTCTGATTCAGCCCCTCTGATTCAGCCCCCCTATTTCTCGCCCTCTGTTTCTGCCCTTCTGTTTCAGCCCCTCTGATTCAGCCCCTCTGATTCAGCCCCTCTGTTTCTCGCCCTCTGTTTCAGCCCCTCTGTTTCAGCCCTCTGTTTCAGCCCCTCTGATTCAGCCCCTCTGTTTCTCGCCCTCTGTTTCAGCCCCTCTGTTTCTCGAAATCTGTTTCAGCCCCTCTGTTTCAGCCCCTTTGTTTCTCGCCCTGTTTCAGCCCCTCTGTTTCTCGCCCTCTGTTTCAGCCCCTCTGTTTCAGCCCCTCTGTTTCAGGCCCTCTGTTTCTCGCCCTCTGTTTCAGCCCCTTGTTTCTCGCCCTCTGTTTCAGCCCCTCTGTTTCAGCCCCTCTATTTCTCGCCCAGTGTTTCAGCCCCTCTGTTTCTCGCCCTGTGTTTCAGCCCCTCTGTTTCTCGCCCTCTGTTTCAGCCCCGCTGATTCAGCCCCTCTGTTTCAGCACCTCTGAATCAGCCCCTCTGATTCAGCCCCTCTGTTTCAGCCCCTCTGTTTCAGCCCCCCTGTTTCTCGCCCTCTGTTTCAGCCCCTCTGTTTCTCGCCCTCTGTTTCAGCCCCTCTGTTTCTCGCCCTCTGTTTCAGCCCCTCTATTTCAGCCCCTCTATTTCAGCCACTCTGTTTCAGCCCCTCTGTTTCTTCCCCTCTGTTTCAGCCCCTCTGTTTCTCGCCCTCTGTTTCAGCCCCTCTGTTTCTCGCCCTCTGTTTCAGCCCCGCTGATTCACCCCCTCTGTTTCAGCCCCTCTGAATCAGCCCCTATGTTTCTCGCCCTGTGTTTCAGCCTTTCTGTTTCCCGCCCTCTGTTTCAGCCACTCTGTTTCTCGCCCTCTGTTTCAGCCCCTCTGTTTCAGCCCCTCTGTTTCAGCCCCTCTGTTTCTCGCCCTGTGTTTCAGCCTTTCTGTTTCCCGCCCTCTGTTTCAGCCACTCTGTTTCTCGCCCTCTGTTTCAGACCCTCTGATTCAGCCCCTCTGTTTCAGCCCCTCTGATTCAGCCCCTCTGATTCAGCCCCTCTGATTCAGCCCCCCTATTTCTCGCCCTCTGTTTCAGCCCTTCTGTTTCAGCCCCTCTGATTCAGACCCTCTGATTCAGCCCCTCTGTTTCTCGCCCTCTGTTTCAGCCCCTCTGTTTCAGCCCTCTGTTTCAGACCCTCTGATTCAGCCCCTCTGTTTCTCGCCCTCTGTTTCAGCCCCTCTGTTTCTCGAAATCTGTTTCAGCCCCTCTGTTTCAGCCCCTCTGTTTCTCGCCCTCTGTTTCAGCCCCGCTGTTTCTCGCCCTCTGTTTCAGCACCTCTGTTTCAGCCCCTCTGTTTCAGCCCCTCTGTTTCTCGCCCTCTATTTCAGCCTCTCTGTTTCAGCCCCTCTGTTTCAGCCCCTCTGTTTCAGCCCCTCTGTTTCTCGCCCTCTGTTTCAGCCCCTTGTTTCTCGCCCTCTGTTTCAGCCCCTCTGTTTCAGCCTCTCTATTTCTCGCCCAGTGTTTCAGCCCCTCTGTTTCTCGCCCTGTGTTTCAGCCCCTCTGTTTCTCGCCCTCTGTTTCAGCCCCGCTGATTCAGCCCCTCTGTTTCAGCACCTCTGAATCAGCCCCTCTGATTCAGCCCCTCTGTTTCAGCCCCTCTGTTTCAGCCCCCCTGTTTCTCGCCCTCTGTTTCAGCCCCTCTGTTTCTCGCCCTCTGTTTCAGCCCCGCTGTTTCTCGCCCTCTGTTTCAGCCCCTCTATTTCAGCCCCTCTATTTCAGCCACTCTGTTTCAGCCCCTCTGTTTCTTCCCCTCTGTTTCAGCCCCTCTGTTTCTCGCCCTCTGTTTCAGCCCCTCTGTTTCTCGCCCTCTGTTTCAACCCCTCTGTTTCAGCCCCCCTGTTTCAGCCCCTCTGTGTCAGCCCCTCTGTTTCTCGCCCTCTGTTTCAGCCCCTCTGTTTCAGCCCCTCTGTTTCTCGCCCTCTGTTCCAGCCCCGCTGATTCAGCCCCTCTGTGTCAGCCCCTCTGAATCAGCCCTTCTGTTTCCCGCCCTCTGTTTCAGCCACGCTGTTTCTCGCCCTCTGTTTCAGCCCCTCTGATTCAGCCCCTCTGATTCAGCCCCTCTGATTCAGCCCCTCAGTTTCTCGCCCTCTGTTTCATGCCGCTCTGTTTCAGCCCCTCTGTTTCAGCCCCTCTGTTACTCACCCTCTGTTTCCCGCCCCTCTGTTTCAGCCCCTCTGTTTCACGCCCTCTGTTTCAGCCCCTCTGTTTTAGCCCCTCTGTTTCAGTCCCTCTGTTTCTCGCCCTCTGTTTCAGCCCCTCTGTTTCTCGCCCTCTGTTTCAGCACCTCTGTTTCTCGCTCTCTGTTTCAGCCCCTCTGTTTCTCGCCCTCTGTTTCAGCCCCTCTGTTTCTCGCCATCTGTTTCAGCCTCTCTGTGTCTCGCCCTCTGTTTCAGCCCCTCTGTTTCAGCCCCTCTGTTTCAGCCCCTCTGTTTCAGCCCCTCTGTTTCTCGTCCTCTGTTTCAGCCCCTCTGTTTCTCGCCCTCTGTTTCAGCCCCTCTGATTCAGCCCCTCTGTTTCAGCCCCTCTGTTTCAGCCACTCTGTTTCAGCCCCTCTGATTCAGCCCCTCTGTTTCAGCCCCTCTGTTTCAGCCCCTCTGTTTCAACCCCTCTGTTTCTTGCCCTCTGTTTCTCACCCTCTGTTTCAGGCTCTCTGTTTCAGCACGTCTGTTTCAGCCCCTCTGTTTCAGCCCCTCTGTTTATCGCCCTCTGTTTCAGGCTCTCTGTTTCAGCCCGTCTGTTTCAGCCCCTCTGTTTCAGCCCCTCTGTTTCTCGCCCTCTGTTTCTCGCCCGCTGTTTCAGCCCCTCTGTTTCTCGCCCACTGTTTCAGCCCCTCTATTTCAGCCCCTCTGATTCAGCCCCTCTGATTCAGCCCCTCTGTTTCTCGCCCTCTGTTTCAGCCCCTCTGTTTCAACTCCTCTGTTTCAGCTCCTCTGTTTCGGCCCCTCTGTTTCTCGCCCTTTGTTTCAGCCCCTCTGTTTCAGCCCCTCTCTTTCTCGCCCTCTGTTTCAGCCCCACTGTTTCTCGCCCTCTGTTTCAGCCCCTCTGTTTCTCGCCCTCTGTTTCAGCCCCTCTGTTTCAGCCGCTCTGATTCAGACCCTCTGTTTCAGCCCCTCTGTTTCAGCCCCTCTGTGTCAGCCCCTCTGTTTCTCGCCCTCTGTTTCAGCCCCTCTGTTTCTCGCCCTCTGTTTCTGTCCCTCTGTTTCTCGCCCTCTGTTTCAGCCCCTCTGTTTCTCGCCCTCTGTTTCAGCCCCGCTGATTCACCCCCTCTGTTCCAGCCACTCTGAATCAGCCCCTCTGATTCAGCCCCTCTGTTTCAGCCCCTCGGTTTCAGCCCTTCTGATTCAGCCCCTCTGTTTCTCGCCCTCTGTTTCAGCCCCTCTGTTTCTCGCTCTCTGTTTCAGCCCCTCTGTTTCAGCCCCTCTGTTTCAGCCCCTCTGTTTCTCGCCCTCTGTTTCAACCCCTCTATTTCTCGCCCTCTGTTTGAGCCCCTCTGTTTCTCGCCCTCTGTTTCAGTGCCTCTGTTTCAGCCTGTCTGTTTCAGCCCCTCTGTGTCAGCCCCTCTGTTTCTCGCCCTCTGTTTCAGCCCCTCTGTTTCTCGCCCTCTGTTTCTGCCCCTCTGTTTCTCGCCCTCTGTTTCAGCCCCTCTGTTTCTCGCCCTCTGTTTCAGCCCCTCTGTTTCTCGCTCTCTGTTTCAGCCCCTCTGTTTCAGCCCCTCTGTGTCAACCCCTCTGTTTCTCGCCCTCTGTTTCAGCCCCTCTGTTTCTCGCCCTCTGTTTCTGCCCCTCTGTTTCTCGCCCTCTGTTTCAGCCCCTCTGTTTCTCGCCCTCTGTTTCAGCCCCGCTGATTCAGCCCCTCTGTTTCAGCCCCACTGAATCAGCCCCTCTGATTCAGCCCCTCTCTTTCAGCCCCTCGGTTTCAGCCCTTCTGATTCAGCCCCTCTGTTTCTCGCCCTCTGTTTCAGCCCCTCTGTTTCTCGCCCTCTGTTTCAGCCCCTCTGTTTCTCGCCCTCTATTTCAGCCCCTCTGTTTCAGCCGCTCTGATTCAGACCCTGTGTTTCAGCCACTCTGTTTCAGCACCTCTGTTTCAGCCCCTCTGTTTCAGTCCCTCTGTTTCAGCCCCTCTGTTTCTCGCCCTGTGTTTCAGCCTTTCTGTTTCCCGCCCTCTGTTTCAGCCACTCTGTTTCTCGCCCTCTGTTTCAGACCCTCTGATTCAGCCCCTCTGTTTCAGCCCCTCTGATTCAGCCCCTCTGATTCAGCCCCTCTGATTCAGCCCACCTATTTCTCGCCCTCTGTTTCAGCCCTTCTGTTTCAGCCCCTCTGATTCAGCCCCTCTGATTCAGCCCCTCTGTTTCCCGCCCTCTGTTTCAGCCCCTCTGTTTCAGCCCTCTGTTTCAGCCCCTCTGATTCAGCCCCTCTGTTTCTCGCCCTCTGTTTCAGCCCCTCTGTTTCTCGAAATCTGTTTCAGCCCCTCTGTTTCAGCCCCTCTGTTTCTCGCCCTCTGTTTCAGCCCATCTGTTTCTCGCCCTCTGTTTCAGCACCTCTGTTTCAGCCCCTCTGTTTCAGCCCCTCTGTTTCTCGCCCTCTATTTCAGCCTCTCTGTTTCAGCCCCTCTGTTTCAGCCCCTCTGTTTCAGCCCCTCTATTTCTCGCCCAGTGTTTCAGCCCCTCTGTTTCTCGCCCTGTGTTTCAGCCCCTCTGTTTCTCGCCCTCTGTTTCAGCCCCGCTGATTCAGCCCCTCTGTTTCAGCACCTCTGAATCAGCCCCTCTGATTCAGCCCCTCTGTTTCAGCCCCTCTGTTTCAGCCCCCCTGTTTCTCGCCCTCTGTTTCAGCCCCTCTGTTTCTCGCACTCTGTTTCAGCCCCGCTGTTTCTCGCCCTCTGTTTCAGCCCCTCTATTTCAGCCCCTCTATTTCAGCCACTCTGTTTCAGCCCCTCTGTTTCTTCCCCTCTGTTTCAGCCCCTCTGTTTCTCGCCCTCTGTTTCAGCCCCTCTGTTTCTCGCCCACTGTTTCAACCCCTCTGTTTCAGCCCCCCTGTTTCAGCCCCTCTGTGTCAGCCCCTCTGTTTCTCGCCCTCTGTTTCAGCCCCTCTGTTTCAGCCCCTCTGTTTCTCGCCCTCTGTTTCAGCCCCGCTGATTCAGCCCCTCTGTGTCAGCCCCTCTGAATCAGCCCTTCTGTTTCCCGCCCTCTGTTTCAGCCACGCTGTTTCTCGCCCTCTGTTTCAGCCCCTCTGATTCAGCCCCTCTGATTCAGCCCCTCTGATTCAGCCCCTCAGTTTCTCGCCCTCTGTTTCATGCCGCTCTGTTTCAGCCCCTCTGTTTCAGCACCTCTGTTACTCACCCTCTGTTTCAGCCCCTCTGATTCAGCCCCTCTGATTCAGCCCCTCTCATTCAGCCCCTCTCATTCAGCCCCTCTGTTTCCCGCCCCTCTGTTTCCCGCCCCTCTGTTTCCCGCCCCTCTGTTTCAGCCCCTCTGTTTCACACCCCGTGTTTCAGCCCCTCTGTTTCTGACCCTCTGTTTCAGCCCCTCTGTTTCTCGCCCTCTGTTTCAGCCCCTCTGTTTTAGCCCCTCTGTTTCAGTCCCTCTGTTTCTCGCCCTCTGTTTCAGCCCCTCTGTTTCTCGCACTCTGTTTCAGCCCCGCTGTTTCTCGCCCTCTGTTTCAACCCCTCTATTTCAGCCCCTCTATTTCAGCCACTCTGTTTCAGCCCCTCTGTTTCTTCCCCTCTGTTTCAGCCCCTCTGTTTCTCGCCCTCTGTTTCAGCCCCTCTGTTTCTCGCCCACTGTTTCAACCCCTCTGTTTCAGCCCCCCTGTTTCTCGCCCTCTGTTTCAGCCCCTCTGTTTCAGCCACTCTGTTTCAGCCCCTCTGTTTCTCGCCCTCTGTTTCAGCCCCTCTGTTTCTCGCCCTCTGTTTCAGCCCCTCTGATTCAGCCCCTCTGTTTCAGCCGCTCTGATTCAGCCCCTCTGTTTCAGCCCCTCTGTTTCAGCCCCTCTGTTTCAGCCCCTCTGTTTCAGTCCCTCTGTTTCTCCCCCTCTTTTTCTCGCCCTCTGTTTCAGCCCCTCTGTTTTTCGCCCTCTGTTTCAGCCCCTCTGTTTCTCGCCCTCTGTTTCAGGCTCTCTGTTTCAGCCCGTCTGTTTCAGCCCCTCTGTTTCAGCCCCACTGTTTCAGCCCCTCTGTTTCAGCCCCTCTTATTCAGCCCCTCTGTTTCTCGCCCTCTGGTTCAGCCCCTCTGTTTCTCGCCCTCTGTTTCAGCCCCTCTGTTTCACGCCCCCTGTTTCAGCCCATCTGTTTCTCACCCTCTGTTTCAGCCCCTCTGTTTCAGCCACTCTGTTTCAGCCCCTGTGTTTCAGACCCTCTGTTTCTCACCCTCTGTTTCAGCCCCTCTGTTTCAGCCCCTCTGTTTCTCGCCCTCTGTTTCAGCCCCTCTGTTTCTCGCCCTCTGTTTCAGCCACTCTGTTTCTCGCCCTCTGTTTCAGCCCCTCTGTTTCAGCCACTCTTTTTCAGCCCCTCTGTTTCTCGCCCTCTGTTTCAGCCCCTATGTTTCTCGCCCTCTGTTTCAGCCCCGCTGATTCAGCCCCTCTGTTTCAGCCGCTCTGATTCAGCCCCTCTGTTTCAGCCCCTCTGTTTCAGCCTCTCTGTTTCAGCCCCTCTGTTTCAGTCCCTCTGTTTCTCCCCCTCTTTTTCTCGCCCTCTGTTTCAGCCCCTCTGTTTTTCACCCTCTGTTTCAGCCCCTCTGTTTCTCGCCCTCTGTTTCAGGCTCTCTGTTTCAGCCCGTCTGTTTCAGCCCCTCTGTTTCAGCCCCACTGTTTCAGCCCCACTGTTTCAGCCCCTCTGATTCAGCCCCTCTGTTTCTCGCCCTCTGTTTCAGCCCCTCTGTTTCTCGCCCTCTGTTTCAGCCCCTCTGTTTCACGCCCCCTGTTTCAGCCCATCTGTTTCTCACCCTCTGTTTCAGCCCCTCTGTTTCTCGCCCTCTGTTTCAGCCCCTGTGTTTCAGCCCCTCTGTTTCAGCCCCTCTGTATCTCACCCACTGTTTTAGCCCCTCTGTTTCAGCCCCTCTGTTTCTCGCACTCTGTTTCAGCCCCTCTGTTTCTCGCCCTCTGTTTCAGCCCCTCTGTTTCTCGCCCTCTGTTTCAGCCCCTCTGTTTCTCGCCCTCTGTTTCTGGCCCTCTGTTTCTCGCCCTCTGTTTCAGCCCCTCTGTTTCAGCCACTCTGTTTCTCACCCTCTGTTTCAGCCCCTCTGATTCAGCCCCTCTGATTCAGCCCCTCTGATTCAGCCCCTCTGTTTTCCGCCCCTCTGTTTCCCGCCCCTCTGTTTCCCTCACCTCTGTTTCAGCACCTCTGTTTCACGCCCCCTGTTTCAGCCCCTCTGTTTCTCACCCTCTGTTTCAGCCCCTCTGTTTCTCGCCCTCTGATTCAGCCCCTCTGTTTCAGCCCTTCTGTTTCAGCCCCTCTGTATCTCGCCCACTGTTTCAGCCCCTCTGTTTCAGCCCCTCTGTTTCTCGCCCTCTGTTTCAGCCCCTCTGTTTCTCGCCCTCTGTTTCAGCCCCTCTGTTTCTCGCCCTCTATTTCAGCCCCTCTGTTTCTCGCCCTCTGTTTCAGCCCCTCTGTTTCTCGCCCTCTGTTTCAACCCCTCTGTGTCTCGCCCTCTGTTTCAGCCCCTCTGTTTCAGCCACTCTGTTTCTCGCACTCTGTTTCAGCCCCTCTGTTACTCACCCTCTGTTTCAGCCCCTCAGTTTCTGCCCCTCTGTTTCAGCCCCTCTGTTTCTCGCCCTCTGATTCAGCCCCTCTGTTTCAGCCCCTCTGTTTCAGCCCCTCTGTATCTCACCCACTGTTTCAGCCCCTCTGTTTCAGCCCCTCTGTTTCTCGCCCTCTGTTTCAGCCCCTCTGTTTCTCGCCCTCTGTTTCAGCCCCTCTGTTTCTCGCCCTCTGTTTCAGCCCCTCTGTTTCTCGCCCTCTGTTTCAGCCCCTCTGTTTCAGCCACTCTGTTTCTCGCCCTCTGTTTCAGCCCCTCTGTTTCTCACCCTCTGTTTCAGCCCCTCTGTGTCAGCCCCTCTGTTTCTCGCCCTCTGTTTCAGCCCCTCTGTTTCTCACCCTCTGTTTCAGCCCCTCTGTTTCAGCCCCTCTGTTTCTCGCCCTCTGTTTCAGCCCCTCTGTTTCTCGCCCTCTGTTTCAGCCACTCTGTTTCTCGCCCTCTGTTTCAGCCCCTCTGTTTCAGCCACTCTGTTTCAGCCCCTCTGTTTCTCACCCTCTGTTTCAGCCCCTCTGTTTCTCGCCCTCTGATTCAGCCCCTCTGTTTCAGCCGCTCTGATTCAGCCCCTCTGTTTCAGCCCCTCTGTTTCAGTCCCTCTGTTTCAGCCCCTCTGTTTCAGTCCCTCTGTTTCTCCCCCTCTTTTTCTCGCCCTCTGTTTCAGCCCCTCTGTTTTTCACCCTCTGTTTCAGCCCCTCTGTTTCTCGCCCTCTGTTTCAGGCTCTCTGTTTCAGCCCATCTGTTTCAGCACCTCTGTTTCAGCCCCACTGTTTCAGCCCCTCTGTTTCAGCCCCTCTGATTCAGCCCCTCTGTTTCTCGCCCTCTGGTTCAGCTCCTCTGTTTCTCGCCCTCTGTTTCAGCCCCTCTGTTTCACGCCCCCTGTTTCAGACCATCTGTTTCTCACCCTCTGTTTCAGCCCCTCTGTTTATCGCCCTCTGTTTCATCCCCTGTGTTTCAGCCCCTCTGTTTCAGCCCCTCTGTATCTCACCCACTGTTTCAGCCCCTCTGTTTCAGCCCCTCTGTTTCTCGCACTCTGTTTCAGCCCCTCTGTTTCTGGCCCTCTGTTTCTCGCCCTCTGTTTCAGCCCCTCTGTTTCAGCCACTCTGTTTCTCACCCTCTGTTTCAGCCCCTCTGTTTCTCACCATCTGTTTCAGCCCCTCTGTTTCAGCGCCTCTGTTTCTCACCCTCTGTTTCAGCCCCTCTGTTTCTCACCCACTGTTTCAGCCCCTCTGATTCAGCCCCTCTGTTTCTCGCCCTCTGTTTCAGCCACTCTGTTTCTCACCCTCTGTTTCAGCCCCTCTGTTTCTCGCCCACTGTTTCAGCCCCTCTGATTCAGCCTCTCTGTTTCTCGCCCTCTGTTTCAGCCCCTCTGTATCTCGCCCTCTGTTTCAGCCCCTCTGTATCTCGCCCTCTGTTTCAGCCCCTCTGTTTCAGCCCCTCTGTTTCAGCCCCTCTGTTTCAGCCCCACTGTTTCTCAACCTCTGTTTCAGCCCCTTTGTTTCTCACCCTCTGTTTCAGCCCCTCTGTTTCTCGCCCTTTGTTTCAGCCCCTCTGTTCCTCGCCCTCTGTTTCAGCCCCTCTGTTTCAGCCCCTCTGTTTCAGCCCCTCTGTTTCAGCCACTCTGTTTCAGTCCCTCTGTTTCTCGCCCTCTGTTTCTCGCCCTCTGTTTCAGCCCCTGTGTTTCTCGCCCTCTGTTTCAGCCCCTCTGATTCAGCCCCTCTGATTCAGCCCCACTGTTTCTCACCCTCTGTTTCAGCCCCTCTGTTTTTCGCCCTCTGTTTCAGCCCCTCTGTTTCTCGCCCTCTGTTTCAGCCTCTCTGTTTCAGCGCCTCTGTTTCTCGCCCTCTGTTTCAGCCCCTCTGTTTCTCGCCCTCTGTTTCAGCCCCTCTGTTTCTCGCCCTCTGTTTCAGCCCCTCTGTCTCAGACCCTCTGTTTCTCGCCCTCTGTTTCAGCTCCTCTGTTTCTCGCCCTCTGTTTCAGCCCCTCTGATTCAGCCCCTCTGTTTCAGCCGCTCTGATTCAGCCCCTCTGTTTCAGCCCCTCTGTTTCAGCCCCTCTGTTTCAGCCCCTGTGTTTTTCGCACTCTGTTTCAGCCCCTCTATTTCTCACCCTCTGTTTCAGGCTCTCTGTTTCAGCCCGTCTGTTTCAGCCCCTCTGTTTCAGCCCCACTGTTTCTCGCCCTCTGTTTCTCGCCCGCTGTTTCAGCCCCTCTGTTTCTCGCCCACTGTTTCAGCCCCTCTGTTTCAGCCCCTCTGTATCTCGCCCACTGTTTCAGCCCCTCTGTTTCAGCCCCTCTGTTTCTCACCCTCTGTTTCAGCCTCTCTGTTTCTCGCCCTCTGTTACAGCCCCTCTGTTACAGCCCCTCTGTTTCACGCCCTCTGTTTCAGCCCCTCTGTTTCTCGCCCGCTGTTTCAGCCCCTCTGTTCCAGCCCCTCTGTTTCTCACCCTCTGTTTCAGCCACTCTGTTTCAGCCACTCTGTTTCTCGCCCTCTGTTTCAGCACCTCTGTTTCTCATCCTCTGTTTCAGCCCCTCTGTTTCAGCCCCTCTGTTTCTCACCCTCTGTTTCAGCCTCTCTGTTTCTCGCCCTCTGTTACAGCCCCTGTATTTCATGCCCTCTGTTTCAGCCCCTCTGTTTCTTGCCCGCTGTTTCAGCCCCTCTGTTTCAGTCATCTGTTTCAGCACCTCTGTTTCTCATCCTCTGTTTCAGCCCCTCTGTTTCAGCCCCTCTGTTTTTCGCCCTCTGTTTCAGCCCCTCTGTTTCAGCCCCACTGTTTCAGCCCCTCTGTTTCAGCCCCTCTGATTCAGCCCCTCTGTTTCACGCCCTCTGTTTCAGCCTCTCTGTTTCTCGCCCTCTGTTTCAGCCCCTCTGTTTCACGCCCCCTGTTTCAGCCCATCTGTTTCTCACCCTCTGTTTCAGCCCCTCTGTTTCTCGCCCTCTGTTTCAACCCCTGTGTTTCAGCCCCTCTGTTTCAGCCCCTCTGTATCACACCCACTGTTTCAGCCCCTCTGTTTCAGCCCCTCTGTTTCTCGCACTCTGTTTCAGCCCCTCTGTTTCTCGCCCTCTGTTTCAGCCCGTCTGTTTCTCGCCATCTGTTTCAGCCCCTCTGTTTCAGCCACTCTGTTTCTCACCCTCTGTTTCAGCCCCTCTGATTCAGCCCCTCTGATTCAGCCCCTCTGATTCAGCCCCTCTGTTTCCCGCCCCTCTGTTTCCCGCCCCTCTGTTTCCCTCACCTCTGTTTCAGCACCTCTGTTTCACGCCCCCTGTTTCAGCCCCTCTGTTTCTCACCCTCTGTTTCAGCCCCTCTGTTTCTCGCCGTCTGATTCAGCCCCTCTGTTTCAGCCCTTCTGTTTCAGCCCCTCTGTATCTCGCCCACTGTTTCAGCCCCTCTGTTTCAGCCCCTCTGTTTCTCGCCCTCTGTTTCAGCCCCTCTGTTTCTCGCCCTCTGTTTCAGCTACTCTTTTTCTCGCCCTCTTTTTCAGCCCCTCTGTTTCTCGCCCTCTGTTTCAACCCCTCTGTGTCTCGCCCTCTGTTTCAGCCCCTCTGTTTCAGCCACTCTGTTTCTCGCATTCTGTTTCAGCCCCTCTGTGACTCACCCTCTGTTTCAGCCCCTCAGTTTCTGCCCCTTTGTTTCAGCCCGTCTGTTTCTCGCCCTCTGATTCAGCCCCTCTGTTTGAGCCCCTCTGTTTCAGCCCCTCTGTATCTCGCCCACTGTTTCAGCCCCTCTGTTTCAGCCCCTCTGTTTCTCGCCCTCTGTTTCAGCCCCTCTGTTTCTCGCCCTCTGTTTCAGCCCCTCTGTTTCTCGCCCTCTGTTTCAGTCCCTCTGTTTCTCGCCCTCTGTTTCAGCCCCTCTGTTTCAGCCACTCTGTTTCTCGCCCTCTGTTTCAGCCCCTCTGTTTCTCACCCTCTGTTTCAGCCCCTCTGTTTCAGCCCCTCTGTTTCTCGCCCTCTGTTTCAGCCCCTCTGTTTCTCACCCTCTGTTTCAGCCCCTCTGTTTCAGCCCCTCTGTTTCTCGCCCTCTGTTTCAGCCCCTCTGTTTCTCGCCCTCTGTTTCAGCCACTCTGTTTCTCGCCCTCTGTTTCAGCCCCTCTGTTTCAGCCACTCTGTTTCAGCCCCTCTGTTTCTCGCCCTCTGTTTCAGCCCCTCTGTTTCTCGCCCTCTGTTTCAGCCCCTCTGATTCAGCACCTCTGTTTCAGCCGCTCTGATTCAGCCCCTCTGTTTCAGCCCCTCTGTTTCAGCCCCTCAGTTTCAGCCCCTCTGTTTCAGTCCCTCTGTTTCTCCCCCTCTTTTTCTCGCCCACTGTTTCAGCCCCTCTGTTTTTCGCCCTCTGTTTCAGCCCCTCATTTTCTCACCCTCTGTTTCAGGCTCTCTGTTTCAGCCCGTCTGTTTCAGCCCCTCTGTTTCAACCCCACTGTTTCAGCCCCTCTGTTTCAGCCCCTCTGATTCAGCCCCTCTGTTTCTCGCCCTCTGGTTCAGCCCCTCTGTTTCTCGCCCTCTGTTTCAGCCCCTCTGTTTCACGCCCACTGTTTCAGCCCATCTGTTTCTCACCCTCTGTTTCAGCCCCTCTGTTTCTCGCCCTCTGTTTCAGCCCCTGTGTTTCAGCCCCTCTGTTTCAGCCCCTCTGTATCTCACCCACTGTTTCAGCTCCTCTGTTTCAGCCCCTCTGTTTCTCGCACTCTGTTTCAGCCCCTCTGTTTCTCGCCCTCTGTTTCAGCCCCTCTGTTTCTCGCCCTCTGTTTCAGCCCCTCTGTTTCTCGCCCTCTGTTTCTGGCCCTCTGTTTCTCGCCCTCTGTTTCAGCCCCTCTGTTTCAGCCACTCTGTTTCTCACCCTCTGTTTCAGCCCCTCTGTTTCTCACCCTCTGTTTCAGCCCCTCTGTTTCAGCGCCTCTGTTTCTCACCCTCTGTTTCAGCCCCTCTGTTTCTCGCCCTCTGTTTCAGCACCTCTGATTCAGCCCCTCTGTTTCTCGCCCTCTGTTTCAGCCCCTCTGTTTCTCGCCCTCTGTTTCAGCCCCTCTGTATCTCGCCCTCTGTTTCAGCCCCTCTGTTTCAGCCCCTCTGTTTCAGCCCCTCTGTTTCAGCCCCACTGTTTCTCAACCTCTGTTTCAGCCCCTCTGTTTCTCGCCCTCTGTTTCAGCCCCTCTGTTTCTCGCCCTTTGTTTCAGCCCCTCTGTTTCTCGCCCTCTGTTTCAGCCCCTCTGTTTCAGCCCCTCTGTTTCAGCCCCTCTGTTTCAGCCACTCTGTTTCAGTCCCTCTGTTTCTCGCCCTCTGTTTCTCGCCCTCTGTTTCAGCCCCTGTGTTTCTCGCCCTCTGTTTCAGCCCCTCTGATTCAGCCCCTCTGATTCAGCCCCACTGTTTCTCACCCTCTGTTTCAGCCCCTCTGTATCTCGCCCTCTGTTTCAGCACATCTGTTTCTCGCCCTCTGTTTCAGCCTCTCTGTTTCAGCGCCTCTGTTTCTCGCCCTCTGTTTCAGCCCCTCTGTTTCTCGCCCTCTGTTTCAGCCCCTCTGTCTCAGACCCTCTGTTTCTCGCCCTCTGTTTCAGCCCCTCTGTTTCTCGCCCTCTGTTTCAGCCCCTCTGATTCAGCCCCTCTGTTTTAGCCGCTCTGATTCAGCCCCTCTGTTTCTGCCCCTCTGTTTCAGCCCCTCTGTTTCAGCCCCTCTGTTTATCGCCCTCTGTTTCTCCCCCTCTGTTTCTCGCCCTGTGTTTCAGCCCCTCTGTTTTTCGCCCTCTGTTTCAGCCCCTCTATTTCTCACCCTCTGTTTCAGGCTCTCTGTTTCAGCCCGTCTGTTTCAGCCCCTCTGTTTCAGCCCCACTGTTTCTCGCCCTCTGTTTCTCGCCCGCTGTTTCAGCCCCTCTGTTTCTCGCCCACTGTTTCAGCCCCTCTGTTTCAGCCCCTCTGTATCTCGCCCACTGTTTCAGCCCCTCTGTTTCAGCCCCTCTGTTTCTCACCCTCTGTTTCAGCCTCTCTGTTTCTCGCCCTCTGTTAAAGCCCCTCTGTTTCACGCCCTCTGTTTCAGCCCCTCTGTTTCTCGCCCGCTGTTTCTGCCCCTCTGTTCCAGCCCCTCTGTTTCAGCCACTCTGTTTCAGCCACTCTGTTTCTCGCCCTCTGTTTCAGCACCTCTGTTTCTCATCCTCTGTTTCAGCCCCTCTGTTTCAGCCCCTCTGTTTCTCACCCTCTGTTTCAGCCTCTCTGTTTCTCGCCCTCTGTTACAGCCCCTGTGTTTCACGCCCTCTGTTTCAGCCCCTCTGTTTCTCGCCCGCTGTTTCAGCCCCTCTGTTTCAGCCCCTCTGTTTCAGCCACTCTGTTTCAGCCACTCTGTTTCTCGCCCTCTGTTTCAGCACCTCTGTTTCTCATCCTCTGTTTCAGCCCCTCTGTTTCAGCCCCTCTGTTTCAGCCCCTCTGTTTCTCGCCCTCTGTTTCAACTCCTCTGTTTCTCGCCCTCTGTTTCAGCCTCTCTGTTTCAGCCCCTCTGTTTCTCGCCCTCTGTTTCAGCCCCTCTGTTTCTCGCCCTCTGTTTCAGCCCCTCTGTTTCTCGCCCTCTGTTTCACCCCCTCTGTTTCAGACCCTCTGTTTCAGCCCCTCTGTTTCAGCCCCTCTGTTTCTCGCCCTCTGTTTCAGCCCATCTGTTTCTCGCCCTCTGTTTCAGCCCCTCTGATTCAGCCCCTCTGTTTCAGCCGCTCTGATTCAGACCCTCTGTTTCAGCCCCTCTGTTTCAGCCCCTCTGTTTCAGCCCCTCTGTTCCAGCCCCTCTGTTTCAGCCCCTCTGTTTCTCGCCCTGTGTTTCAGCCTTTCTGTTTCCCGCCCTCTGTTTCAGCCACTCTGTTTCTCGCCCTCTGTTTCAGACCCTCTGATTCAGCACCTCTGTTTCAGCCCCTCTGATTCAGCCCCTCTGATTCAGCCCCCCTATTTCTCGCCCTCTGTTTCAGCCCCTCTGTTTCTCGCCCTCTGTTTCAGCCCCTCTGTTTCAGCCCTCTGTTTCAGCCCCTCTGATTCAGCCCCTCTGTTTCTCGCCCTCTGTTTCAGCCCCTTTGTTTCTCGAAATATGTTTCAGCCCCTCTGTTTCAGCCCCTCTGTTTCTCGCCCTCTGTTTCAGCCCCTCTGTTTCCCGCCCTCTGTTTCAGCACCTCTGTTTCAGCCCCTCTGATTCAGCCCCTCTGATTCAGCCCCTCTGTTTCTCGCCCTCTATTTCAGCCTCTCTGTTTCAGCCCCTCTGTTTCAGCCCCTCTGTTTCAGCCCCTCTGTTTCTCGCCCTCTGTTTCAGCCCCTTGTTTCTCGCCCTCTGTTTCAGCCCCTCTGTTTCAGCCCCTCTATTTCTCGCCCAGTGTTTCAGCCCCTCTGTTTCTCGCCCTCTGTTTCAGACCCTCTGTTTCTCGCCCTCTGTTTCAGCCCCGCTGATTCAGCCCCTCTGTTTCAGCACCTCTGAATCAGCCCCTCTGATTCAGCCCCTCTGTTTCAGCCCCTCTGTTTCAGCCCCCCTGTTTCTCGCCCTCTGTTTCAGCCCCTCTGTTTCTCGCCCTCTGTTTCAGCCCCGCTGTTTCTCGCCCTCTGTTTCAGTCCCTCTATTTCAGCCCCTCTATTTCAGCCCCTCTGTTTCTTCCCCTCTGTTTCTTCCCCTCTGTTTCAGCCCCTCTGTTTCTCGCCCTCTGTTTCAGCCCCTCTGTTTCTCGCCCTCTGTTTCAACCCCTCTGTTTCAGCCCCTCTATTTCAGCCCCTCTGTGTCAGCCCCTCTGTTTCTCGCCCTCTGTTTCAGCCCCTCTGTTTCAGCCCCTCTGTTTCTCCCCCTCTGTTTCAGCCACGCTGATTCAGCCCCTCTGTTTCAGCCCCTCTGAATCAGCACCTCTGATTCAGCCCCTCTGTTTCAGCCCCTCTGTTTCAGCCCCTCTGTTTCAGCCCTTCTGTTTCCCGCCCTCTGTTCCAGCCACGCTGTTTCTCGCCCTCTGTTTCAGCCCCTCTGATTCAGCCCCTCTGTTTCAGCCCCTCTGATTCAGCCCCTCTGATTCAGCCCCTCTGATTCAGCCCCTCTGTTTCTCGCCCTCTGTTTCAGCCCCTCTGTTTCAGCCCCTCTGTTTCTGCCCCTCTGTTACTCACCCTCTGTTTCAGCCCCTCTGATTCAGCCCCTCTGATTCAGCCCCTCTCATTCAGCCCCTCTCATTCAGCCCCTCTGTTTCCCGCCCCTCTGTTTCCCGCCCCTCTGTTTCAGCCCCTCTGTTTCAGCCCCTCTGTTTTAGCCCCTCTGTTTCAGCCCCTCTGTTTCTCGCCCTCTGTTTCAGCCCCTCTGTTTTAGCCCCTCTGTTTCAGTCCCTCTGTTTCTCGCCCTCTGTTTCAGCCCCTCTGTTTCTCGCCCTCTGTTTCAGCCCATCTGTTTCTCGCTCTCTGTTTCAGCCCCTCTGTTTCTCGCCCTCTGTTTCAGCCCCTCTGTTTCTCGCCATCTGTTTCAGCCCCTCTGTGTCTCGCCCTCTGTTTCAGCCCCTCTGTTTCAGCCCCTCTGTTTCAGCCCCTCTATTTCAGCCCCTCTGTTTCTCGCCCTCTGTTTCAGCCCCTCTGTTTCTCGCCCTCTGTTTCAGCCCCTCTGTTTCTCGCCATCTGTTTCAGCCCCTCTGTGTCTCGCCCTCTGTTTCAGCCCCTCTGTTTCAGCCCCTCTGTTTCAGCCCCTCTATTTCAGCCCCTCTGTTTCTCGCCCTCTGTTTCAGCCCCTCTGTTTCTCGCCCTCTGTTTCAGCCCCTCTGTTTCAGCCCCTCTGTTTCTCGCCCTCTGTTTCAGCCCATCTGTTTCTCGCCCTCTGTTTCAGCCCCTCTGATTCAGCCCCTCTGTTTCAGCCGCTCTGATTCAGACCCTCTGTTTCAGCCCCTCTGTTTCAGCCCCTCTGTTTCAGCCCCTCTGTTCCAGCCCCTCTGTTTCAGCCCCTCTGTTTCTCGCCCTGTGTTTCAGCCTTTCTGTTTCCCGCCCTCTGTTTCAGCCACTCTGTTTCTCGCCCTCTGTTTCAGACCCTCTGATTCAGCACCTCTGTTTCAGCCCCTCTGATTCAGCCCCTCTGATTCAGCCCCCCTATTTCTCGCCCTCTGTTTCAGCCCCTCTGTTTCTCGCCCTCTGTTTCAGCCCCTCTGTTTCAGCCCTCTGTTTCAGCCCCTCTGATTCAGCCCCTCTGTTTCTCGCCCTCTGTTTCAGCCCCTTTGTTTCTCGAAATATGTTTCAGCCCCTCTGTTTCAGCCCCTCTGTTTCTCGCCCTCTGTTTCAGCCCCTCTGTTTCCCGCCCTCTGTTTCAGCACCTCTGTTTCAGCCCCTCTGATTCAGCCCCTCTGATTCAGCCCCTCTGTTTCTCGCCCTCTATTTCAGCCTCTCTGTTTCAGCCCCTCTGTTTCAGCCCCTCTGTTTCAGCCCCTCTGTTTCTCGCCCTCTGTTTCAGCCCCTTGTTTCTCGCCCTCTGTTTCAGCCCCTCTGTTTCAGCCCCTCTATTTCTCGCCCAGTGTTTCAGCCCCTCTGTTTCTCGCCCTCTGTTTCAGACCCTCTGTTTCTCGCCCTCTGTTTCAGCCCCTCTGTTTCCCGCCCTCTGTTTCAGCACCTCTGTTTCAGCCCCTCTGATTCAGCCCCTCTGATTCAGCCCCTCTGTTTCTCGCCCTCTATTTCAGCCTCTCTGTTTCAGCCCCTCTGTTTCAGCCCCTCTGTCTCAGACCCTCTGTTTCTCGCCCTCTGTTTCAGCCCCTCTGTTTCTCGCCCTCTGTTTCAGCCCCTCTGATTCAGCCCCTCTGTTTTAGCCGCTCTGATTCAGCCCCTCTGTTTCTGCCCCTCTGTTTCAGCCCCTCTGTTTCAGCCCCTCTGTTTATCGCCCTCTGTTTCTCCCCCTCTGTTTCTCGCCCTGTGTTTCAGCCCCTCTGTTTTTCGCCCTCTGTTTCAGCCCCTCTATTTCTCACCCTCTGTTTCAGGCTCTCTGTTTCAGCCCGTCTGTTTCAGCCCCTCTGTTTCAGCCCCACTGTTTCTCGCCCTCTGTTTCTCGCCCGCTGTTTCAGCCCCTCTGTTTCTCGCCCACTGTTTCAGCCCCTCTGTTTCAGCCCCTCTGTATCTCGCCCACTGTTTCAGCCCCTCTGTTTCAGCCCCTCTGTTTCTCACCCTCTGTTTCAGCCTCTCTGTTTCTCGCCCTCTGTTAAAGCCCCTCTGTTTCACGCCCTCTGTTTCAGCCCCTCTGTTTCTCGCCCGCTGTTTCTGCCCCTCTGTTCCAGCCCCTCTGTTTCAGCCACTCTGTTTCAGCCACTCTGTTTCTCGCCCTCTGTTTCAGCACCTCTGTTTCTCATCCTCTGTTTCAGCCCCTCTGTTTCAGCCCCTCTGTTTCTCACCCTCTGTTTCAGCCTCTCTGTTTCTCGCCCTCTGTTACAGCCCCTGTGTTTCACGCCCTCTGTTTCAGCCCCTCTGTTTCTCGCCCGCTGTTTCAGCCCCTCTGTTTCAGCCCCTCTGTTTCAGCCACTCTGTTTCAGCCACTCTGTTTCTCGCCCTCTGTTTCAGCACCTCTGTTTCTCATCCTCTGTTTCAGCCCCTCTGTTTCAGCCCCTCTGTTTCAGCCCCTCTGTTTCTCGCCCTCTGTTTCAACTCCTCTGTTTCTCGCCCTCTGTTTCAGCCTCTCTGTTTCAGCCCCTCTGTTTCTCGCCCTCTGTTTCAGCCCCTCTGTTTCTCGCCCTCTGTTTCAGCCCCTCTGTTTCTCGCCCTCTGTTTCACCCCCTCTGTTTCAGACCCTCTGTTTCAGCCCCTCTGTTTCAGCCCCTCTGTTTCTCGCCCTCTGTTTCAGCCCATCTGTTTCTCGCCCTCTGTTTCAGCCCCTCTGATTCAGCCCCTCTGTTTCAGCCGCTCTGATTCAGACCCTCTGTTTCAGCCCCTCTGTTTCAGCCCCTCTGTTTCAGCCCCTCTGTTCCAGCCCCTCTGTTTCAGCCCCTCTGTTTCTCGCCCTGTGTTTCAGCCTTTCTGTTTCCCGCCCTCTGTTTCAGCCACTCTGTTTCTCGCCCTCTGTTTCAGACCCTCTGATTCAGCACCTCTGTTTCAGCCCCTCTGATTCAGCCCCTCTGATTCAGCCCCCCTATTTCTCGCCCTCTGTTTCAGCCCCTCTGTTTCTCGCCCTCTGTTTCAGCCCCTCTGTTTCAGCCCTCTGTTTCAGCCCCTCTGATTCAGCCCCTCTGTTTCTCGCCCTCTGTTTCAGCCCCTTTGTTTCTCGAAATATGTTTCAGCCCCTCTGTTTCAGCCCCTCTGTTTCTCGCCCTCTGTTTCAGCCCCTCTGTTTCCCGCCCTCTGTTTCAGCACCTCTGTTTCAGCCCCTCTGATTCAGCCCCTCTGATTCAGCCCCTCTGTTTCTCGCCCTCTATTTCAGCCTCTCTGTTTCAGCCCCTCTGTTTCAGCCCCTCTGTTTCAGCCCCTCTGTTTCTCGCCCTCTGTTTCAGCCCCTTGTTTCTCGCCCTCTGTTTCAGCCCCTCTGTTTCAGCCCCTCTATTTCTCGCCCAGTGTTTCAGCCCCTCTGTTTCTCGCCCTCTGTTTCAGACCCTCTGTTTC
Source organism: Chiloscyllium punctatum (assembly GCF_047496795.1). Taxonomy (NCBI): domain Eukaryota; kingdom Metazoa; phylum Chordata; class Chondrichthyes; order Orectolobiformes; family Hemiscylliidae; genus Chiloscyllium; species Chiloscyllium punctatum. Next base: position 23,592,954 of record NC_092759.1, on the reverse strand, counting down.
TCGCCCTCTGTTTCAGCCCCGCTGATTCAGCCCCTCTGTTTCAGCACCTCTGAATCAGCCCCTCTGATTCAGCCCCTCTGTTTCAGCCCCTCTGTTTCAGCCCCCCTGTTTCTCGCCCTCTGTTTCAGCCCCTCTGTTTCTCGCCCTCTGTTTCAGCCCCGCTGTTTCTCGCCCTCTGTTTCAGTCCCTCTATTTCAGCCCCTCTATTTCAGCCCCTCTGTTTCTTCCCCTCTGTTTCTTCCCCTCTGTTTCAGCCCCTCTGTTTCTCGCCCTCTGTTTCAGCCCCTCTGTTTCTCGCCCTCTGTTTCAACCCCTCTGTTTCAGCCCCTCTATTTCAGCCCCTCTGTGTCAGCCCCTCTGTTTCTCGCCCTCTGTTTCAGCCCCTCTGTTTCAGCCCCTCTGTTTCTCCCCCTCTGTTTCAGCCACGCTGATTCAGCCCCTCTGTTTCAGCCCCTCTGAATCAGCACCTCTGATTCAGCCCCTCTGTTTCAGCCCCTCTGTTTCAGCCCCTCTGTTTCAGCCCTTCTGTTTCCCGCCCTCTGTTCCAGCCACGCTGTTTCTCGCCCTCTGTTTCAGCCCCTCTGATTCAGCCCCTCTGTTTCAGCCCCTCTGATTCAGCCCCTCTGATTCAGCCCCTCTGATTCAGCCCCTCTGTTTCTCGCCCTCTGTTTCAGCCCCTCTGTTTCAGCCCCTCTGTTTCTGCCCCTCTGTTACTCACCCTCTGTTTCAGCCCCTCTGATTCAGCCCCTCTGATTCAGCCCCTCTCATTCAGCCCCTCTCATTCAGCCCCTCTGTTTCCCGCCCCTCTGTTTCCCGCCCCTCTGTTTCAGCCCCTCTGTTTCAGCCCCTCTGTTTTAGCCCCTCTGTTTCAGCCCCTCTGTTTCTCGCCCTCTGTTTCAGCCCCTCTGTTTTAGCCCCTCTGTTTCAGTCCCTCTGTTTCTCGCCCTCTGTTTCAGCCCCTCTGTTTCTCGCCCTCTGTTTCAGCCCATCTGTTTCTCGCTCTCTGTTTCAGCCCCTCTGTTTCTCGCCCTCTGTTTCAGCCCCTCTGTTTCTCGCCATCTGTTTCAGCCCCTCTGTGTCTCGCCCTCTGTTTCAGCCCCTCTGTTTCAGCCCCTCTGTTTCAGCCCCTCTATTTCAGCCCCTCTGTTTCTCGCCCTCTGTTTCAGCCCCTCTGTTTCTCGCCCTCTGTTTCAGCCCCTCTGTTTCTCGCCATCTGTTTCAGCCCCTCTGTGTCTCGCCCTCTGTTTCAGCCCCTCTGTTTCAGCCCCTCTGTTTCAGCCCCTCTATTTCAGCCCCTCTGTTTCTCGCCCTCTGTTTCAGCCCCTCTGTTTCTCGCCCTCTGTTTCAGCCCCTCTGTTTCAGCCCCTCTGTTTCTCGCCCTCTGTTTCAGCCCATCTGTTTCTCGCCCTCTGTTTCAGCCCCTCTGATTCAGCCCCTCTGTTTCAGCCGCTCTGATTCAGACCCTCTGTTTCAGCCCCTCTGTTTCAGCCCCTCTGTTTCAGCCCCTCTGTTCCAGCCCCTCTGTTTCAGCCCCTCTGTTTCTCGCCCTGTGTTTCAGCCTTTCTGTTTCCCGCCCTCTGTTTCAGCCACTCTGTTTCTCGCCCTCTGTTTCAGACCCTCTGATTCAGCACCTCTGTTTCAGCCCCTCTGATTCAGCCCCTCTGATTCAGCCCCCCTATTTCTCGCCCTCTGTTTCAGCCCCTCTGTTTCTCGCCCTCTGTTTCAGCCCCTCTGTTTCAGCCCTCTGTTTCAGCCCCTCTGATTCAGCCCCTCTGTTTCTCGCCCTCTGTTTCAGCCCCTTTGTTTCTCGAAATATGTTTCAGCCCCTCTGTTTCAGCCCCTCTGTTTCTCGCCCTCTGTTTCAGCCCCTCTGTTTCCCGCCCTCTGTTTCAGCACCTCTGTTTCAGCCCCTCTGATTCAGCCCCTCTGATTCAGCCCCTCTGTTTCTCGCCCTCTATTTCAGCCTCTCTGTTTCAGCCCCTCTGTTTCAGCCCCTCTGTTTCAGCCCCTCTGTTTCTCGCCCTCTGTTTCAGCCCCTTGTTTCTCGCCCTCTGTTTCAGCCCCTCTGTTTCAGCCCCTCTATTTCTCGCCCAGTGTTTCAGCCCCTCTGTTTCTCGCCCTCTGTTTCAGACCCTCTGTTTCTCGCCCTCTGTTTCAGCCCCGCTGATTCAGCCCCTCTGTTTCAGCACCTCTGAATCAGCCCCTCTGATTCAGCCCCTCTGTTTCAGCCCCTCTGTTTCAGCCCCCCTGTTTCTCGCCCTCTGTTTCAGCCCCTCTGTTTCTCGCCCTCTGTTTCAGCCCCGCTGTTTCTCGCCCTCTGTTTCAGTCCCTCTATTTCAGCCCCTCTATTTCAGCCCCTCTGTTTCTTCCCCTCTGTTTCTTCCCCTCTGTTTCAGCCCCTCTGTTTCTCGCCCTCTGTTTCAGCCCCTCTGTTTCTCGCCCTCTGTTTCAACCCCTCTGTTTCAGCCCCTCTATTTCAGCCCCTCTGTGTCAGCCCCTCTGTTTCTCGCCCTCTGTTTCAGCCCCTCTGTTTCAGCCCCTCTGTTTCTCCCCCTCTGTTTCAGCCACGCTGATTCAGCCCCTCTGTTTCAGCCCCTCTGAATCAGCACCTCTGATTCAGCCCCTCTGTTTCAGCCCCTCTGTTTCAGCCCCTCTGTTTCAGCCCTTCTGTTTCCCGCCCTCTGTTCCAGCCACGCTGTTTCTCGCCCTCTGTTTCAGCCCCTCTGATTCAGCCCCTCTGTTTCAGCCCCTCTGATTCAGCCCCTCTGATTCAGCCCCTCTGATTCAGCCCCTCTGTTTCTCGCCCTCTGTTTCAGCCCCTCTGTTTCAGCCCCTCTGTTTCTGCCCCTCTGTTACTCACCCTCTGTTTCAGCCCCTCTGATTCAGCCCCTCTGATTCAGCCCCTCTCATTCAGCCCCTCTCATTCAGCCCCTCTGTTTCCCGCCCCTCTGTTTCCCGCCCCTCTGTTTCAGCCCCTCTGTTTCAGCCCCTCTGTTTTAGCCCCTCTGTTTCAGCCCCTCTGTTTCTCGCCCTCTGTTTCAGCCCCTCTGTTTTAGCCCCTCTGTTTCAGTCCCTCTGTTTCTCGCCCTCTGTTTCAGCCCCTCTGTTTCTCGCCCTCTGTTTCAGCCCATCTGTTTCTCGCTCTCTGTTTCAGCCCCTCTGTTTCTCGCCCTCTGTTTCAGCCCCTCTGTTTCTCGCCATCTGTTTCAGCCCCTCTGTGTCTCGCCCTCTGTTTCAGCCCCTCTGTTTCAGCCCCTCTGTTTCAGCCCCTCTATTTCAGCCCCTCTGTTTCTCGCCCTCTGTTTCAGCCCCTCTGTTTCTCGCCCTCTGTTTCAGCCCGTCTGTTTCAGCCCCTCTGTTTCAGCCCCTCTGTTTCTCGCCCTCTGTTTCAGGCTCTCTGTTTCAGCCCGTCTGTTTCAGCCCCGCTGTTTCAGCCCCTCTGTTTCTCGCCCTCTGTTTCTGGCCCGCTGTTACAGCCCCACTGTTTCTCGCGCACTGTTTCAGCCCCTCTGTTTCAGCCCCTCTGATTCAGCCCCTCTGATTCAGCCCCTCTGTTTCTCGCCCTCTGTTTCAGCCCCTCTGTTTCAACCCCTCTGTTTCAGCCCCTCTGTTTCAGCCCCTCTGTTTCTCGCCCTTTGTTTCAGCCCCTCTGTTTCTCGCCCTCTGTTTCAGCCACTCTGTTTCAGCCCCTCTGAATCAGCCCCTCTGATTCAGCCCCTCTGTTTCAGCCCCTCTGTTTCAGCCCCTCTGCTTCAGCCCCTCTGTTTCTCGCCCTCTGTTTCAGCCCCTCTGTTTCTCGCCCTCTGTTTCAGCCCCTCTGTTTCTCGCTCTCTGTTTCAGCCCCTCTGTTTCAGCCCCTCTGTTTCAGCCACTCTGTTTCTCGCCCTCTGTTTCAACCCCTCTGTTTCTCGCCCTCTGTTTCAGCGCCTCTGTTTCAGACCGTCTGTTTCAGCCCCTCTGTGTCAGCCCCTCTGTTTCTCGCCCTCTGTTTCAGCCCATCTGTTTCTCGCCCTCTGTTTCTGCCCCTCTGTTTCTCGCCCTCTGTTTCAGCCCCTCTGTTTCTCGCCCTCTGTTTCAGCCCCTCTGTTTTAGCCCCTCTGTTTCAGTCCCTCTGTTTCTCGCCCTCTGTTTCAGCCCCTCTGTTTCTCGCCCTCTGTTTCAGCCCCTCTGTTTCTCGCTCTCTGTTTCAGCCCCTCTGTTTCTCGCCCTCTGTTTCAGCCCCTCTGTTTCTCGCCATCTGTTTCAGCCCCTCTGTGTCTCGCCCTCTGTTTCAGCCCCCCTGTTTCTCGACCTCTGTTTCAGCCCCTCTGTTTCAGCCCCTCTGTTTCTCGCCCTCTGTTTCAGCCCCTCTGTTTCTCGCCCTCTGTTTCAGCCCCTCTGATTCAGCCCCTCTGTTTCAGCCCCTCTGTTTCAGCCACTCTGTTTCAGCCCCTCTGATTCAGCCCCTCTGTTTCAGCCCCTCTGTTTCAGCCCCTCTGTTTCAGCCCCTCTGTTTCTTGCCCTCTGTTTCTCACCCTCTGTTTCAGGCTCTCTGTTTCAGCCCGTCTGTTTCAGCCCCTCTGTTTCAGCCCCTCTGTTTCTCGCCCTCTGTTTCAGGCTCTCTGTTTCAGCCCGTCTGTTTCAGCCCCTCTGTTTCAGCCCCTCTGTTTCTCGCCCTCTGTTTCTCGCCCGCTGTTTCAGCCCCTCTGTTTCTCGCCCACTGTTTCAGCCCCTCTATTTCAGCCCCTCTGTTTCAGCCCCTCTGTTTCGGCCCCTCTGGTTCTCGCCCTTTGTTTCAGCCCCTCTGTTTCAGAACCTCTGTTTCTCGCCATCTGTTTCAGCCCCACTGTTTCTCGCCCTCTGTTTCAGCCCCTCTGTTTCTCGCCCTCTGTTTCAGCCCCTCTGTTTCAGCCGCTCTGATTCAGCCCCTCTGTTTCAGCCCCTCTGTTTCAGCCACACTGTTTCTCGCCCTCTGTTTCAGCCCCTCTGTTTCTCGCCCTCTGTTTCAGCCCCTTTATTTCAGCCCCTCTGATTCAGCCCCTCTGTTTCTCGCCCTCTGTTTCAACCCCTCTGTTTCAGCCCCTCTGTTTCGGCCCCTCTGGTTCTCGCCCTTTGTTTCAGCCCCTCTGTTTCAGCCCCTCTGTTTCTCGCCATCTGTTTCAGCCCCACTGTTTCTCGCCCTCTGTTTCAGCCCCTCTGTTTCTCGCCCTCTGTTTCAGCCCCTCTGTTTCAGCCGCTCTGATTCAGACCCTCTGTTTCAGCCCCTCTGTTTCAGCCCCTCTGTGTCAGCCCCTCTGTTTCTCGCCCTCTGTTTCAGCCCCTCTTTTTCTCGCCCTCTGTTTCTGCCCCTCTGTTTCTCGCCCTCTGTTTCAGCCCCTCTGTTTCTCGCCCTCTGTTTCAGCCCCGCTGTTTCACCCCCTCTGTTTCAGCCCCTCTGAATCAGCCCCTCTGATTCAGCCCCTCTGTTTCAGCCCCTCGGTTTCAGCCCTTCTGATTCAGCCCCTCTGTTTCTCGCCCTCTGTTTCAGCCCCTCTGTTTCTCGCTCTCTGTTTCAGCCCCTCTGTTTCAGCCCCTCTGTTTCAGCCCCTCTGTTTCTCGCCCTCTGTTTCAACCCCTCTGTTTCTCGCCCTCTGTTTGAGGCCCTCTGTTTCTCGCCCGCTGTTTCAGCCCCTCTGTTTCTCGCCCACTGTTTCAGCCCCTCTATTTCAGCCCCTCTGTTTCAGCCCCTCTGTTTCGGCCCCTCTGGTTCTCGCCCTTTGTTTCAGCCCCTCTGTTTCAGCCCCTCTGTTTCTCGCCATCTGTTTCAGCCCCACTGTTTCTCGCCCTCTGTTTCAGCCCCTCTGTTTCTCGCCCTCTGTTTCTGCCCCTCTGTTTCAGCCACACTGTTTCTCGCCCTCTGTTTCAGCCCCTCTGTTTCTCGCCCTCTGTTTCAGCCCCTTTATTTCAGCCCCTCTGATTCAGCCCCTCTGTTTCTCGCCCTCTGTTTCAGCCCCTCTGTTTCAACCCCTCTGTTTCAGCCCCTCTGTGTCAGCCCCTCTGTTTCTCGCCCTCTGTTTCAGCCCCTCTGTTTCTCGCCCTCTGTTTCTGCCCCTCTGTTTCTCGCCCTCTGTTTCAGCCCCTCTGTTTCTCGCCCTCTGTTTCAGCCCCTCTGTTTCTCGCTCTCTGTTTCAGCCCCTCTGTTTCAGCCCCTCTGTTTCTCGCCCTCGGTTTCAACCCCTCTGTTTCTCGCCCTCTGTTTGAGCCCCTCTGTTTCTCGCCCTCTTTTTCAGCGCCTCTGTTTCAGCCCGTCTGTTTCAGCCCCTCTGTGTCAGCCCCTCTGTTTCTCGCCCTCTGTTTCAGCCCCTCTGTTTCTCGCCCCCTGTTTCTGCCCCTCTGTTTCTCGCCCTCTATTTCAGCCCCTCTGTTTCTCGCCCTCTGTTTCAGCCCCGCTGATTCAGCCCCTCTGTTTCAGCCCCACTGAATCAGCCCCTCTGATTCAGCCCCTCTGTTTCAGCCCCTCGGTTTCAGCCCTTCTGATTCAGCCCCTCTGTTTCTCGCCCTCTGTTTCAGCCCCTCTGTTTCTCGCCCTCTGTTTCAGCCCCTCTGTTTCTCGCCCTCTATTTCAGCCCCTCTGTTTCAGCCGCTCTGATTCAGACCCTGTGTTTCAGCCCCTCTGATTCAGCCCCTCTGTTTCAGCCCCTCTGTTTCAGCCCCTCTGTTTCAGCCCCTCTGTTTCTCGCCCTGTGTTTCAGCCTTTCTGTTTCCCGCCCTCTGTTTCAGCCACTCTGTTTCTCGCCCTCTGTTTCAGCCCCTCTGTTTCAGCCCCTCTGTTTCAGCCCCTCTGTTTCTCACCCTGTATTTCAGCCTTTCTGTTTCCCGCCCTCTGTTTCAGCCACTCTGTTTCTCGCCCTCTGTTTCAGACCCTCTGATTCAGCCCCTCTGTTTCAGCCCCTCTGATTCAGCCCCTCTGATTCAGCCCCTCTGATTCAGCCCCCCTATTTCTCGCCCTCTGTTTCAGCCCTTCTGTTTCAGCCCCTCTGATTCAGCCCCTCTGATTCAGCCCCTCTGTTTCTCGCCCTCTGTTTCAGCTCCTCTGTTTCAGCCCTCTGTTTCAGCCCCTCTGATTCAGCCCCTCTGTTTCTCCCCCTCTGTTTCAGCCCCTCTGTTTCTCAAAATCTGTTTCAGCCCCTCTGTTTCAGCCCCTCTGTTTCTCGCCCTCTGTTTCAGCCCCTCAGTTTCTCGCCCTCTGTTTCAGCACCTCTGTTTCAGGCCCTCTGTTTCAGCCCCTCTGTTTCTCGCCCTCTATTTCAGCCTCGTTGTTTCAGCCCCTCTGTTTCAGCCCCTCTGTTTCAGCCCCTCTGTTTCTCGCCCTCTGTTTCAGCCCCTTGTTTCTCGCCCTCTGTTTCAGCCCCTCTGTTTCAGCCCCTCTATTTCTCGCCCAGTGTTTCAGCCCCTCTGTTTCTCGCCCTGTGTTTCAGCCCCTCTGTTTCTCGCCCTCTGTTTCAGCCCCGCTGATTCAGCCCCTCTGTTTCAGCACCTCTGAATCAGCCCCTCTGATTCAGCCCCTCTGTTTCAGCCCCTCTGTTTCAGCCCCCCTGTTTCTCGCCCTCTGTTTCAGCCCCTCTGTTTCTCGCCCTCTGTTACAGCCCCGCTGTTTCTCGCCCTCTGTTTCAGCCCCTCTATTTCAGCCCCTCTATTTCAGCCACTCTGTTTCAGCCCCTCTGTTTCTTCCCCTCTGTTTCAGCCCCTCTGTTTCTCGCCCTCTGTTTCAGCCCCTCTGTTTCTCGCCCTCTGTTTCAACCCCTCTGTTTCAGCCCCCCTGTTTCAGCCCCTCTGTGTCAGCCCCTCTGTTTCAGCACCTCTGAATCAGCCCCTCTGATTCAGCCCCTCTGTTTCAGCCCCTCTGTTTCAGCCCCCCTGTTTCTCGCCCTCTGTTTCAGCCCCTCTGTTTCTCGCCCTCTGTTTCAGCCCCACTGATTCAGCCCCTCTGTGTCAGCCCCTCTGAATCAGCCCTTCTGTTTCCCGCCCTCTGTTTCAGCCACGCTGTTTCTCTCCCTCTGTTTCAGCCCCTCTGATTCAGCCCCTCTGATTCAGCCCCTCTGATTCAGCCCCTCAGTTTCTCGCCCTCTGTTTCAGCCCCTCTGTTTCAGCCCCTCTGTTTCAGCCCCTCTGTTACTCACCCTCTGTTTCAGCCCCTCTGATTCAGCCCCTCTGATTCAGCCCCTCTCATTCAGCCCCTCTCATTCAGCCCCTCTGTTTCCCGCCCCTCAGTTTCCGGCCCCTCTGTTTCCCGCCCCTCTGTTTCAGCCCCTCTGTTTCACGCCCCGTGTTTCAGCCCCTATGTTTCTGACCCTCTGTTTCAGCCCCTCTGTTTCTCGCCCTCTGTTTCAGCCCCTCTGTTTTAGCCCCTCTGTTTCAGTCCCTCTGTTTCTCGCCCTCTGTTTCAGCCCCTCTGTTTCTCGCCCTCTGTTTCAGCCCCTCTGTTTCTCGCTCTCTGTTTCAGCCCCTCTGTTTCTCGCCCTCTGTTTCAGCCCCTCTGTTTCTCGCCATCTGTTTCAGCCCCTCTGTTTCTCGCCCTCTGTTTCAGCCCCTCTGTTTCTCGCCCTCTGTTTCAGCCCCTCTGTTTCTCGCCCTTTGTTTCAGCCCATCTGTTTCAGCCCCTCTCTTTCTCGCCCTCTGTTTCAGCCCCACTGTTTCTCGCCCTCTGTTTCAGCCCCTCTGTTTCAGCCGCTCTGATTCAGACCCTCTGTTTCAGCCTCTCTGTTTCAGCCCCTCTGTGTCAGCCCCTCTGTTTCTCGCCCTCTGTTTCAGCCCCTCTGTTTCTCGCCCTCTGTTTCTGCCCCTCTGTTTCTCGCCCTCTGTTTCAGCCCCTCTGTTTCTCGCCATCTGTTTCAGCCCCGCTGATTCACCCCCTCTGTTTCAGCCCCTCTGAATCAGCCCCTATGTTTGTCGCCCTGTGTTTCAGCCTTTCTGTTTCCCGCCCTCTGTTTCAGCCACTCTGTTTCTCGCCCTCTGTTTCAGCCCCTCTGTTTCAGCCCCTCTGTTTCAGCCCCTCTGTTTCTCGCCCTGTGTTTCAGCCTTTCTGTTTCCCGCCCTCTGTTTCAGCCACTCTGTTTCTCGCACTCTGTTTCAGACCCTCTGATTCAGCCCCTCTGTTTCAGCCCCTCTGATTCAGCCCCTCTGATTCAGCCCCTCTGATTCAGCCCCCCTATTTCACGCCCTCTGTTTCAGCCCTTCTGTTTCAGCCCCTCTGATTCAGCCCCTCTGATTCAGCCCCTCTGTTTCTCGCCCTCTGTTTCAGCCCCTCTGTTTCAGCCCTCTGTTTCAGCCCCTCTGATTCAGCCCCTCTGTTTCTCGCCCTCTGTTTCAGCCCCTCTGTTTCTCGAAATCTGTTTCAGCCCCTCTGTTTCAGCCCCTTTGTTTCTCGCCCTGTTTCAGCCCCTCTGTTTCTCGCCCTCTGTTTCAGCACCTCTGTTTCAGCCCCTCTGTTTCAGCCCCTCTGTTTCTCGCCCTCTATTTCAGCCTCTCTGTTTCAGCCCCTCTGTTTCAGCCCCTCTGTTTCAGGCCCTCTGTTTCTCGCCCTCTGTTTCAGCCCCTTGTTTCTCGCCCTCTGTTTCAGCACCTCTGTTTCAGGCCCTCTGTTTCAGCCCCTCTGTTTCTCGCCCTCTATTTCAGCCTCTCTGTTTCAGCCCCTCTGTTTCAGCCCCTCTGTTTCAGCCCCTCTGTTTCTCGCCCTCTGTTTCAGCCCCTTGTTTCTCGCCCTCTGTTTCAGCCCCTCTGTTTCAGCCCCTCTATTTCTCGCCCAGTGTTTCAGCCCCTCTGTTTCTCGCCCTGTGTTTCAGCCCCTCTGTTTCTCGCCCTCTGTTTCAGCCCCGCTGATTCAGCCCCTCTGTTTCAGCACCTCTGAATCAGCCCCTCTGATTCAGCCCCTCTGTTTCAGCCCCTCTGTTTCAGCCCCCCTGTTTCTCGCCCTCTGTTTCAGCCCCTCTGTTTCTCGCCCTCTGTTACAGCCCCGCTGTTTCTCGCCCTCTGTTTCAGCCCCTCTATTTCAGCCCCTCTATTTCAGCCACTCTGTTTCAGCCCCTCTGTTTCTTCCCCTCTGTTTCAGCCCCTCTGTTTCTCGCCCTCTGTTTCAGCCCCTCTGTTTCTCGCCCTCTGTTTCAACCCCTCTGTTTCAGCCCCCCTGTTTCAGCCCCTCTGTGTCAGCCCCTCTGTTTCTCGCCCTCTGTTTCAGCCCCTCTGTTTCAGCCCCTCTGTTTCTCGCCCTCTGTTTCAGCCCCACTGATTCAGCCCCTCTGTGTCAGCCCCTCTGAATCAGCCCTTCTGTTTCCCGCCCTCTGTTTCAGCCACGCTGTTTCTCTCCCTCTGTTTCAGCCCCTCTGATTCAGCCCCTCTGATTCAGCCCCTCTGATTCAGCCCCTCAGTTTCTCGCCCTCTGTTTCAGCCCCTCTGTTTCAGCCCCTCTGTTTCAGCCCCTCTGTTACTCACCCTCTGTTTCAGCCCCTCTGATTCAGCCCCTCTCATTCAGCCCCTCTGTTTCCCGCCCCTCAGTTTCCGGCCCCTCTGTTTCCCGCCCCTCTGTTTCAGCCCCTCTGTTTCACGCCCCGTGTTTCAGCCCCTATGTTTCTGACCCTCTGTTTCAGCCCCTCTGTTTCTCGCCCTCTGTTTCAGCCCCTCTGTTTTAGCCCCTCTGTTTCAGTCCCTCTGTTTCTCGCCCTCTGTTTCAGCCCCTCTGTTTCTCGCCCTCTGTTTCAGCCCCTCTGTTTCTCGCTCTCTGTTTCAGCCCCTCTGTTTCTCGCCCTCTGTTTCAGCCCCTCTGTTTCTCGCCATCTGTTTCAGCCCCTCTGTTTCTCGCCCTCTGTTTCAGCCCCTCTGTTTCTCGCCCTCTGTTTCAGCCCCTCTGTTTCTCGCCCTTTGTTTCAGCCCCTCTGTTTCAGCCCCTCTCTTTCTCGCCCTCTGTTTCAGCCCCACTGTTTCTCGCCCTCTGTTTCAGCCCCTCTGTTTCAGCCGCTCTGATTCAGACCCTCTGTTTCAGCCTCTCTGTTTCAGCCCCTCTGTGTCAGCCCCTCTGTTTCTCGCCCTCTGTTTCAGCACCTCTGTTTCTCGCCCTCTGTTTCTGCCCCTCTGTTTCTCGCCCTCTGTTTCAGCCCCTCTGTTTCTCGCCATCTGTTTCAGCCCCGCTGATTCACCCCCTCTGTTTCAGCCCCTCTGAATCAGCCCCTATGTTTCTCGCCCTGTGTTTCAGCCTTTCTGTTTCCCGCCCTCTGTTTCAGCCACTCTGTTTCTCGCCCTCTGTTTCAGCCCCTCTGTTTCAGCCCCTCTGTTTCAGCCCCTCTGTTTCTCGCCCTGTGTTTCAGCCTTTCTGTTTCCCGCCCTCTGTTTCAGCCACTCTGTTTCTCGCACTCTGTTTCAGACCCTCTGATTCAGCCCCTCTGTTTCAGCCCCTCTGATTCAGCCCCTCTGATTCAGCCCCTCTGATTCAGCCCCCCTATTTCTCGCCCTCTGTTTCAGCCCTTCTGTTTCAGCCCCTCTGATTCAGCCCCTCTGATTCAGCCCCTCTGTTTCTCGCCCTCTGTTTCAGCCCCTCTGTTTCAGCCCTCTGTTTCAGCCCCTCTGATTCAGCCCCTCTGTTTCTCGCCCTCTGTTTCAGCCCCTCTGTTTCTCGAAATCTGTTTCAGCCCCTCTGTTTCAGCCCCTTTGTTTCTCGCCCTGTTTCAGCCCCTCTGTTTCTCGCCCTCTGTTTCAGCACCTCTGTTTCAGCCCCTCTGTTTCAGCCCCTCTGTTTCTCGCCCTCTATTTCAGCCTCTCTGTTTCAGCCCCTCTGTTTCAGCCCCTCTGTTTCAGGCCCTCTGTTTCTCGCCCTCTGTTTCAGCCCCTTGTTTCTCGCCCTCTGTTTCAGCCCCTCTGTTTCAGCCCCTCTATTTCTCGCCCAGTGTTTCAGCCCCTCTGTTTCTCGCCCTGTGTTTCAGCCCCTCTGTTTCTCGCCCTCTGTTTCAGCCCCGCTGATTCAGCCCCTCTGTTTCAGCACCTCTGAATCAGCCCCTCTGATTCAGCCCCTCTGTTTCAGCCCCTCTGTTTCAGCCCCCCTGTTTCTCGCCCTCTGTTTCAGCCCCTCTGTTTCTCGCCCTCTGTTTCAGCCCCTCTGTTTCTCGCCCTCTGTTTCAGCCCCTCTATTTCAGCCCCTCTATTTCAGCCACTCTGTTTCAGCCCCTCTGTTTCTTCCCCTCTGTTTCAGCCCCTCTGTTTCTCGCCCTCTGTTTCAGCCCCTCTGTTTCTCGCCATCTGTTTCAGCCCCGCTGATTCACCCCCTCTGTTTCAGCCCCTCTGAATCAGCCCCTATGTTTCTCGCCCTGTGTTTCAGCCTTTCTGTTTCCCGCCCTCTGTTTCAGCCACTCTGTTTCTCGCCCTCTGTTTCAGCCCCTCTGTTTCAGCCCCTCTGTTTCAGCCCCTCTGTTTCTCGCCCTGTGTTTCAGCCTTTCTGTTTCCCGCCCTCTGTTTCAGCCACTCTGTTTCTCGCCCTCTGTTTCAGACCCTCTGATTCAGCCCCTCTGTTTCAGCCCCTCTGATTCAGCCCCTCTGATTCAGCCCCTCTGATTCAGCCCCCCTATTTCTCGCCCTCTGTTTCAGCCCTTCTGTTTCAGCCCCTCTGATTCAGACCCTCTGATTCAGCCCCTCTGTTTCTCGCCCTCTGTTTCAGCCCCTCTGTTTCAGCCCTCTGTTTCAGCCCCTCTGATTCAGCCCCTCTGTTTCTCGCCCTCTGTTTCAGCCCCTCTGTTTCTCGAAATCTGTTTCAGCCCCTCTGTTTCAGCCCCTTTGTTTCTCGCCCTGTTTCAGCCCCTCTGTTTCTCGCCCTCTGTTTCAGCACCTGTTTCAGCCCCTCTGTTTCAGCCCCTCTGTTTCTCGCCCTCTATTTCAGCCTCTCTGTTTCAGCCCCTCTGTTTCAGCCCCTCTGTTTCAGGCCCTCTGTTTCTCGCCCTCTGTTTCAGCCCCTTGTTTCTCGCCCTCTGTTTCAGCACCTCTGTTTCAGGCCCTCTGTTTCAGCCCCTCTGTTTCTCGCCCTCTATTTCAGCCTCTCTGTTTCAGCCCCTCTGTTTCAGCCCCTCTGTTTCAGCCCCTCTGTTTCTCGCCCTCTGTTTCAGCCCCTTGTTTCTCGCCCTCTGTTTCAGCCCCTCTGTTTCAGCCCCTCTATTTCTCGCCCAGTGTTTCAGCCCCTCTGTTTCTCGCCCTGTGTTTCAGCCCCTCTGTTTCTCGCCCTCTGTTTCAGCCCCGCTGATTCAGCCCCTCTGTTTCAGCACCTCTGAATCAGCCCCTCTGATTCAGCCCCTCTGTTTCAGCCCCTCTGTTTCAGCCCCCCTGTTTCTCGCCCTCTGTTTCAGCCCCTCTGTTTCTCGCCCTCTGTTACAGCCCCGCTGTTTCTCGCCCTCTGTTTCAGCCCCTCTATTTCAGCCCCTCTATTTCAGCCACTCTGTTTCAGCCCCTCTGTTTCTTCCCCTCTGTTTCAGCCCCTCTGTTTCTCGCCCTCTGTTTCAGCCCCTCTGTTTCTCGCCCTCTGTTTCAACCCCTCTGTTTCAGCCCCCCTGTTTCAGCCCCTCTGTGTCAGCCCCTCTGTTTCTCGCCCTCTGTTTCAGCCCCTCTGTTTCAGCCCCTCTGTTTCTCGCCCTCTGTTTCAGCCCCACTGATTCAGCCCCTCTGTGTCAGCCCCTCTGAATCAGCCCTTCTGTTTCCCGCCCTCTGTTTCAGCCACGCTGTTTCTCTCCCTCTGTTTCAGCCCCTCTGATTCAGCCCCTCTGATTCAGCCCCTCTGATTCAGCCCCTCAGTTTCTCGCCCTCTGTTTCAGCCCCTCTGTTTCAGCCCCTCTGTTTCAGCCCCTCTGTTACTCACCCTCTGTTTCAGCCCCTCTGATTCAGCCCCTCTCATTCAGCCCCTCTGTTTCCCGCCCCTCAGTTTCCGGCCCCTCTGTTTCCCGCCCCTCTGTTTCAGCCCCTCTGTTTCACGCCCCGTGTTTCAGCCCCTATGTTTCTGACCCTCTGTTTCAGCCCCTCTGTTTCTCGCCCTCTGTTTCAGCCCCTCTGTTTTAGCCCCTCTGTTTCAGTCCCTCTGTTTCTCGCCCTCTGTTTCAGCCCCTTTGTTTCTCGCCCTCTGTTTCAGCCCCTCTGTTTCTCGCTCTCTGTTTCAGCCCCTCTGTTTCTCGCCCTCTGTTTCAGCCCCTCTGTTTCTCGCCATCTGTTTCAGCCCCTCTGTTTCTCGCCCTCTGTTTCAGCCCCTCTGTTTCTCGCCCTCTGTTTCAGCCCCTCTGTTTCTCGCCCTTTGTTTCAGCCCCTCTGTTTCAGCCCCTCTCTTTCTCGCCCTCTGTTTCAGCCCCACTGTTTCTCGCCCTCTGTTTCAGCCCCTCTGTTTCAGCCGCTCTGATTCAGACCCTCTGTTTCAGCCTCTCTGTTTCAGCCCCTCTGTGTCAGCCCCTCTGTTTCTCGCCCTCTGTTTCAGCACCTCTGTTTCTCGCCCTCTGTTTCTGCCCCTCTGTTTCTCGCCCTCTGTTTCAGCCCCTCTGTTTCTCGCCATCTGTTTCAGCCCCGCTGATTCACCCCCTCTGTTTCAGCCCCTCTGAATCAGCCCCTATGTTTCTCGCCCTGTGTTTCAGCCTTTCTGTTTCCCGCCCTCTGTTTCAGCCACTCTGTTTCTCGCCCTCTGTTTCAGCCCCTCTGTTTCAGCCCCTCTGTTTCAGCCCCTCTGTTTCTCGCCCTGTGTTTCAGCCTTTCTGTTTCCCGCCCTCTGTTTCAGCCACTCTGTTTCTCGCACTCTGTTTCAGACCCTCTGATTCAGCCCCTCTGTTTCAGCCCCTCTGATTCAGCCCCTCTGATTCAGCCCCTCTGATTCAGCCCCCCTATTTCTCGCCCTCTGTTTCAGCCCTTCTGTTTCAGCCCCTCTGATTCAGCCCCTCTGATTCAGCCCCTCTGTTTCTCGCCCTCTGTTTCAGCCCCTCTGTTTCAGCCCTCTGTTTCAGCCCCTCTGATTCAGCCCCTCTGTTTCTCGCCCTCTGTTTCAGCCCCTCTGTTTCTCGAAATCTGTTTCAGCCCCTCTGTTTCAGCCCCTTTGTTTCTCGCCCTGTTTCAGCCCCTCTGTTTCTCGCCCTCTGTTTCAGCACCTCTGTTTCAGCCCCTCTGTTTCAGCCCCTCTGTTTCTCGCCCTCTATTTCAGCCTCTCTGTTTCAGCCCCTCTGTTTCAGCCCCTCTGTTTCAGTCCCTCTGTTTCTCGCCCTCTGTTTCAGCCCCTTGTTTCTCGCCCTCTGTTTCAGCCCCTCTGTTTCAGCCCCTCTATTTCTCGCCCAGTGTTTCAGCCCCTCTGTTTCTCGCCCTGTGTTTCAGCCCCTCTGTTTCTCGCCCTCTGTTTCAGCCCCGCTGATTCAGCCCCTCTGTTTCAGCACCTCTGAATCAGCCCCTCTGATTCAGCCCCTCTGTTTCAGCCCCTCTGTTTCAGCCCCCCTGTTTCTCGCCCTCTGTTTCAGCCCCTCTGTTTCTCGCCCTCTGTTTCAGCCCCTCTGTTTCTCGCCCTCTGTTTCAGCCCCTCTATTTCAGCCCCTCTATTTCAGCCACTCTGTTTCAGCCCCTCTGTTTCTTCCCCTCTGTTTCAGCCCCTCTGTTTCTCGCCCTCTGTTTCAGCCCCTCTGTTTCTCGCCATCTGTTTCAGCCCCGCTGATTCACCCCCTCTGTTTCAGCCCCTCTGAATCAGCCCCTATGTTTCTCGCCCTGTGTTTCAGCCTTTCTGTTTCCCGCCCTCTGTTTCAGCCACTCTGTTTCTCGCCCTCTGTTTCAGCCCCTCTGTTTCAGCCCCTCTGTTTCAGCCCCTCTGTTTCTCGCCCTGTGTTTCAGCCTTTCTGTTTCCCGCCCTCTGTTTCAGCCACTCTGTTTCTCGCCCTCTGTTTCAGACCCTCTGATTCAGCCCCTCTGTTTCAGCCCCTCTGATTCAGCCCCTCTGATTCAGCCCCTCTGATTCAGCCCCCCTATTTCTCGCCCTCTGTTTCAGCCCTTCTGTTTCAGCCCCTCTGATTCAGACCCTCTGATTCAGCCCCTCTGTTTCTCGCCCTCTGTTTCAGCCCCTCTGTTTCAGCCCTCTGTTTCAGACCCTCTGATTCAGCCCCTCTGTTTCTCGCCCTCTGTTTCAGCCCCTCTGTTTCTCGAAATCTGTTTCAGCCCCTCTGTTTCAGCCCCTCTGTTTCTCGCCCTCTGTTTCAGCCCCTCTGTTTCTCGCCCTCTGTTTCAGCACCTCTGTTTCAGCCCCTCTGTTTCAGCCCCTCTGTTTCTCGCCCTCTATTTCAGCCTCTCTGTTTCAGCCCCTCTGTTTCAGCCCCTCTGTTTCAGCCCCTCTGTTTCTCGCCCTCTGTTTCAGCCCCTTGTTTCTCGCCCTCTGTTTCAGCCCCTCTGTTTCAGCCCCTCTATTTCTCGCCCAGTGTTTCAGCCCCTCTGTTTCTCGCCCTGTGTTTCAGCCCCTCTGTTTCTCGCCCTCTGTTTCAGCCCCGCTGATTCAGCCCCTCTGTTTCAGCACCTCTGAATCAGCCCCTCTGATTCAGCCCCTCTGTTTCAGCCCCTCTGTTTCAGCCCCCCTGTTTCTCGCCCTCTGTTTCAGCCCCTCTGTTTCTCGCCCTCTGTTTCAGCCCCGCTGTTTCTCGCCCTCTGTTTCAGCCCCTCTATTTCAGCCCCTCTATTTCAGCCACTCTGTTTCAGCCCCTCTGTTTCTTCCCCTCTGTTTCAGCCCCTCTGTTTCTCGCCCTCTGTTTCAGCCCCTCTGTTTCTCGCCCTCTGTTTCAACCCCTCTGTTTCAGCCCCCCTGTTTCAGCCCCTCTGTGTCAGCCCCTCTGTTTCTCGCCCTCTGTTTCAGCCCCTCTGTTTCTCGCCCTCTGTTCCAGCCCCGCTGATTCAGCCCCTCTGTGTCAGCCCCTCTGAATCAGCCCTTCTGTTTCCCGCCCTCTGTTTCAGCCACGCTGTTTCTCGCCCTCTGTTTCAGCCCCTCTGATTCAGCCCCTCTGATTCAGCCCCTCTGATTCAGCCCCTTAGTTTCTCGCCCTCTGTTTCATGCCGCTCTGTTTCAGCCCCTCTGTTTCAGCCCCTCTGTTACTCACCCTCTGTTTCCCGCCCCTCTGTTTCAGCCCCTCTGTTTCACGCCCTCTGTTTCAGCCCCTCTGTTTCAGTCCCTCTGTTTCTCGCCCTCTGTTTCAGCCCCTCTGTTTCTCGCCCTCTGTTTCAGCACCTCTGTTTCTCGCTCTCTGTTTCAGCCCCTCTGTTTCTCGCCCTCTGTTTCAGCCCCTCTGTTTCTCGCCATCTGTTTCAGCCTCTCTGTGTCTCGCCCTCTGTTTCAGCCCCTCTGTTTCAGCCCCTCTGTTTCAGCCCCTCTGTTTCAGCCCCTCTGTTTCTCGCCCTCTGTTTCAGCCCCTCTGTTTCTCGCCCTCTGTTTCAGCCCCTCTGATTCAGCCCCTCTGTTTCAGCCCCTCTGTTTCAGCCACTCTGTTTCAGCCCCTCTGATTCAGCCCCTCTGTTTCAGCCCCTCAGTTTCAGCCCCTCTGTTTCAACCCCTCTGTTTCTTGCCCTCTGTTTCTCACCCTCTGTTTCAGGCTCTCTGTTTCAGCCCGTCTGTTTCAGCCCCTCTGTTTCAGCCCCTCTGTTTCTCGCCCTCTGTTTCAGGCTCTCTGTTTCAGCCCGTCTGTTTCAGCCCCTCTGTTTCAGCCCCTCTGTTTCTCGCCCTCTGTTTCTCGCCCGCTGTTTCAGCCCCTCTGTTTCTCGCCCACTGTTTCAGCCCCTCTATTTCAGCCCCTCTGATTCAGCCCCTCTGATTCAGCCCCTCTGTTTCTCGCCCTCTGTTTCAGCCCCTCTGTTTCAACTCCTCTGTTTCAGCTCCTCTGTTTCGGCCCCTCTGTTTCTCGCTCTTTGTTTCAGCCCCTCTGTTTCAGCCCCTCTCTTTCTCGCCCTCTGTTTCAGCCCCACTGTTTCTCGCCCTCTGTTTCAGCCCCTCTGTTTCTCGCCCTCTGTTTCAGCCACTCTGTTTCAGCCGCTCTGATTCAGACCCTCTGTTTCAGCCCCTCTGTTTCAGCCCCTCTGTGTCAGCCCCTCTGTTTCTCGCCCTCTGTTTCAGCCCCTCTGTTTCTCGCCCTCTGTTTCTGTCCCTCTGTTTCTCGCCCTCTGTTTCAGCCCCTCTGTTTCTCGCCCTCTGTTTCAGCCCCGCTGATTCACCCCCTCTGATTCAGCCCCTCTGAATCAGCCCCTCTGATTCAGCCCCTCTGTTTCAGCCCCTCGGTTTCAGCCCTTCTGATTCAGCCCCTCTGTTTCTCGCCCTCTGTTTCAGCCCCTCTGTTTCTCGCTCTCTGTTTCAGCCCCTCTGTTTCAGCCCCTCTGTTTCAGCCCCTCTGTTTCTCGCCCTCTGTTTCAACCCCTCTATTTCTCGCCCTCTGTTTGAGCCCCTCTGTTTCTCGCCCTCTGTTTCAGCGCCTCTGTTTCAGCCTGTCTGTTTCAGCCCCTCTGTGTCAGCCCCTCTGTTTCTCGCCCTCTGTTTCAGCCCCTCTGTTTCTCGCCCTCTGTTTCTGCCCCTCTGTTTCTCGCCCTCTGTTTCAGCCCCTCTGTTTCTCGCCCTCTGTTTCAGCCCCTCTGTTTCTCGCTCTCTGTTTCAGCCCCTCTGTTTCAGCCCCTCTGTGTCAACCCCTCTGTTTCTCGCCCTCTGTTTCAGCCCCTCTGTTTCTCGCCCTCTGTTTCTGCCCCTCTGTTTCTCGCCCTCTGTTTCAGCGCCTCTGTTTCTCGCCCTCTGTTTCAGCCCCGCTGATTCAGCCCCTCTGTTTCAGCCCCACTGAATCAGCCCCTCTGATTCAGCCCCTCTGTTTCAGCCCCTCGGTTTCAGCCCTTCTGATTCAGCCCATCTGTTTCTCGCCCTCTGTTTCAGCCCCTCTGTTTCTCGCCCTCTGTTTCAGCCCCTCTGTTTCTCGCCCTCTATTTCAGCCCCTCTGTTTCAGCCGCTCTGATTCAGACCCTGTGTTTCAGCCACTCTGTTTCAGCCCCTCTGTTTCAGCCCCTCTGTTTCAGCCCCTCTGTTTCAGCCCCTCTGTTTCTCGCCCTGTGTTTCAGCCTTTCTGTTTCCCGCCCTCTGTTTCAGCCACTCTGTTTCTCGCCCTCTGTTTCAGACCCTCTGATTCAGCCCCTCTGTTTCAGCCCCTCTGATTCAGCCCTTCTGATTCAGCCCCTCTGATTCAGCCCACCTATTTCTCGCCCTCTGTTTCAGCCCTTCTGTTTCAGCCCCTCTGATTCAGCCCCTCTGATTCAGCCCCTCTGTTTCCCGCCCTCTGTTTCAGCCCCTCTGTTTCAGCCCTCTGTTTCAGCCCCTCTGATTCAGCCCCTCTGTTTCTCGCCCTCTGTTTCAGCCCCTCTGTTTCTCGAAATCTGTTTCAGCCCCTCTGTTTCAGCCCCGCTGTTTCTCGCCCTCTGTTTCAGCCCATCTGTTTCTCGCCCTCTGTTTCAGCACCTCTGTTTCAGCCCCTCTGTTTCAGCCCCTCTGTTTCTCGCCCTCTATTTCAGCCTCTCTGTTTCAGCCCCTCTGTTTCAGCCCCTCTGTTTCAGCCCCTCTATTTCTCGCCCAGTGTTTCAGCCCCTCTGTTTCTCGCCCTGTGTTTCAGCCCCTCTGTTTCTCGCCCTCTGTTTCAGCCCCGCTGATTCAGCCCCTCTGTTTCAGCCCCTCTGTTTCAGCCCCCCTGTTTCTCGCCCTCTGTTTCAGCCCCTCTGTTTCTCGCACTCTGTTTCAGCCCCGCTGTTTCTCGCCCTCTGTTTCAGCCCCTCTATTTCAGCCCCTCTATTTCAGCCACTCTGTTTCAGCCCCTCTGTTTCTTCCCCTCTGTTTCAGCCACGCTGTTTCTCGCCCTCTGTTTCAGCCCCTCTGATTCAGCCCCTCTGATTCAGCCCCTCTGATTCAGCCCCTCAGTTTCTCGCCCTCTGTTTCATGCCGCTCTGTTTCAGCCCCTCTGTTTCAGCACCTCTGTTACTCACCCTCTGTTTCAGCCCCTCTGATTCAGCCCCTCTGATTCAGCCCCTCTCATTCAGCCCCTCTCATTCAGCCCCTCTGTTTCCCGCCCCTCTGTTTCCCGCCCGTCTGTTTCCCGCCCCTCTGTTTCAGCCCCTCTGTTTCACACCCCGTGTTTCAGCCCCTCTGTTTCTGACCCTCTGTTTCAGCCCCTCTGTTTCTCGCCCTCTGTTTCAGCCCCTCTGTTTTAGCCCCTCTGTTTCAGTCCCTCTGTTTCTCGCCCTCTGTTTCAGCCCCTCTGTTTCACGCCCTCTGTTTCAGTCCCTCTGTTTCTCGCCCTCTGTTTCAGCCCCTCTGTTTCTTGCCCTCTGTTTCAGCCCCTCTGATTCAGCCCCTCTGATTCAGCCCCTCTGTTTCTCGCCCTCTGTTTCAGCCCCTCTGTTTCAACTCCTCTGTTTCAGCTCCTCTGTTTCGGCCCCTCTGTTTCTCGCCCTTTGTTTCAGCCCCTCTGTTTCAGCCCCTCTCTTTCTCGCCCTCTGTTTCAGCCCCACTGTTTCTCGCCCTCTGTTTCAGCCCCTCTGTTTCTCGCCCTCTGTTTCAGCCCCTCTGTTTCAGCCGCTCTGATTCAGACCCTCTGTTTCAGCCCCTCTGTTTCAGCCCCTCTGTGTCAGCCCCTCTGTTTCTCGCCCTCTGTGTCAGCCCCTCTGTTTCTCGCCCTCTGTTTCTGTCCCTCTGTTTCTCGCCCTCTGTTTCAGCGCCTCTGTTTCTCGCCCTCTGTTTCAGCCCCGCTGATTCACCCCCTCTGTTTCAGCCCCTCTGAATCAGCCCCTCTGATTCAGCCCCTCTGTTTCAGCCCCTCGGTTTCAGCCCTTCTGATTCAGCCCCTCTGTTTCTCGCCCTCTGTTTCAGCCCCTCTGTTTCTCGCTCTCTGTTTCAGCCCCTCTGTTTCAGCCCCTCTGTTTCAGCCCCTCTGTTTCTCGCCCTCTGTTTCAACCCCTCTATTTCTCGCCCTCTGTTTGAGCCCCTCTGTTTCTCGCCCTCTGTTTCAGCGCCTCTGTTTCAGCCTGTCTGTTTCAGCCCCTCTGTGTCAGCCCCTCTGTTTCTCGCCCTCTGTTTCAGCCCCTCTGTTTCTCGCCCTCTGTTTCTGCCCCTCTGTTTCTCGCCCTCTGTTTCAGCCCCTCTGTTTCTCGCCCTCTGTTTCAGCCCCTCTGTTTCTCGCTCTCTGTTTCAGCCCATCTGTTTCAGCCCCTCTGTGTCAACCCCTCTGTTTCTCGCCCTCTGTTTCAGCCCCTCTGTTTCTCGCCCTCTGTTTCTGCCCCTCTGTTTCTCGCCCTCTGTTTCAGCGCCTCTGTTTCTCGCCCTCTGTTTCAGCCCCGCTGATTCAGCCCCTCTGTTTCAGCCCCACTGAATCAGCCCCTCTGATTCAGCCCCTCTGTTTCAGCCGCTCGGTTTCAGCCCTTCTGATTCAGCCCCTCTGTTTCTCGCCCTCTGTTTCAGCCCCTCTGTTTCTCGCCCTCTGTTTCAGCCCCTCTGTTTCTCGCCCTCTATTTCAGCCCCTCTGTTTCAGCCGCTCTGATTCAGACCCTGTGTTTCAGCCACTCTGTTTCAGCCCCTCTGTTTCAGCCCCTCTGTTTCAGCCCCTCTGTTTCAGCCCCTCTGTTTCTCGCCCTGTGTTTCAGCCTTTCTGTTTCCCGCCCTCTGTTTCAGCCACTCTGTTTCTCGCCCTCTGTTTCAGACCCTCTGATTCAGCCCCTCTGTTTCAGCCCCTCTGATTCAGTCCCTCTGATTCAGCCCCTCTGATTCAGCCCACCTATTTCTCGCCCTCTGTTTCAGCCCTTCTGTTTCAGCCCCTCTGATTCAGCCCCTCTGATTCAGCCCCTCTGTTTCCCGCCCTCTGTTTCAGCCCCTCTGTTTCAGCCCTCTGTTTCAGCCCCTCTGATTCAGCCCCTCTGTTTCTCGCCCTCTGTTTCAGCCCCTCTGTTTCTCGAAATCTGTTTCAGCCCCTCTGTTTCAGCCCCTCTGTTTCTCGCCCTCTGTTTCAGCCCATCTGTTTCTCGCCCTCTGTTTCAGCACCTCTGTTTCAGCCCCTCTGTTTCAGCCCCTCTGTTTCTCGCCCTCTATTTCAGCCTCTCTGTTTCAGCCCCTCTGTTTCAGCCCCTCTGTTTCAGCCCCTCTATTTCTCGCCCAGTGTTTCAGCCCCTCTGTTTCTCGCCCTGTGTTTCAGCCCCTCTGTTTCTCGCCCTCTGTTTCAGCCCCGCTGATTCAGCCCCTCTGTTTCATCACCTCTGAATCAGCCCCTCTGATTCAGCCCCTCTGTTTCAGCCCCTCTGTTTCAGCCCCCCTGTTTCTCGCCCTCTGTTTCAGCCCCTCTGTTTCTCGCACTCTGTTTCAGCCCCGCTGTTTCTCGCCCTCTGTTTCAGCCCCTCTATTTCAGCCCCTCTATTTCAGCCACTCTGTTTCAGCCCCTCTGTTTCTTCCCCTCTGTTTCAGCCCCTCTGTTTCTCGCCCTCTGTTTCAGCCCCTCTGTTTCTCGCCCACTGTTTCAACCCCTCTGTTTCAGCCCCCCTGTTTCAGCCCCTCTGTGTCAGCCCCTCTGTTTCTCGCCCTCTGTTTCAGCCCCTCTGTTTCAGCCCCTCTGTTTCTCGCCCTCTGTTTCAGCCCCGCTGATTCAGCCCGTCTGTGTCAGCCCCTCTGAATCAGCCCTTCTGTTTCCCGCCCTCTGTTTCAGCCACGCTGTTTCTCGCCCTCTGTTTCAGCCCCTCTGATTCAGCCCCTCTGATTCAGCCCCTCTGATTCAGCCCCTCAGTTTCTCGCCCTCTGTTTCAGCCCCTCTGTTTCAGCCACTCTGTTTCAGCACCTCTGTTACTCTCCCTCTGTTTCAGCCCCTCTGATTCAGCCCCTCTGATTCAGCCCCTCTCATTCAGCCCCTCTCATTCAGCCCCTCTGTTTCCCGCCCCTCTGTTTCCCGCCCCTCTGTTTCCCGCCCCTCTGTTTCAGCCCCTCTGTTTCACACCCCGTGTTTCAGCCCCTCTGTTTCTGACCCTCTGTTTCAGCCCCTCTGTTTCTCGCCCTCTGTTTCAGCCCCTCTGTTTTAGCCCCTCTGTTTCAGTCCCTCTGTTTCTCGCCCTCTGTTTCAGCCCCTCTGTTTCTCGCCCTCTGTTTCAGCCCCTCTGTTTCTCGCTCTCTGTTTCAGCCCCTCTGTTTCTCGCCCTCTGTTTCAGCCCCTCTGTTTCTCGCCATCTGTTTCAGCATCTCTGTGTCTCGCCCTCTGTTTCAGCCCCTCTGTTTCAGCCCCTCTGTTTCAGCCCCTCTGTTTCAGCCCCTCTGTTTCTCGCCCTCTGTTTCAGCCCCTCTGTTTCTCGCCCTCTGTTTCAGCCCCTCTGATTCAGCCCCTCTGTTTCAGCCCCTCTGTTTCAGCCACTCTGTTTCAGCCCCTCTGATTCAGCCCCTCTGTTTCAGCCCCTCAGTTTCAGCCCCTCTGTTTCAACCCCTCTGTTTCTTGCCCTCTGTTTCTCACCCTCTGTTTCAGGCTCTCTGTTTCAGCCCGTCTGTTTCAGCCCCTCTGTTTCAGCCCCTCTGTTTCTCGCCCTCTGTTTCAGGCTCTCTGTTTCAGCCCGTCTGTTTCAGCCCCTCTGTTTCAGCCCCTCTGTTTCTCGCCCTCTGTTTCTCGCCCGCTGTTTCAGCCCCTCTGTTTCTCGCCCACTGTTTCAGCCCCTCTATTTCAGCCCCTCTGATTCAGCCCCTCTGATTCAGCCCCTCTGTTTCTCGCCCTCTGTTTCAGCCCCTCTGTTTCAACCCCTCTGTTTCAGCCCCTCTGTTTCGGCCCCTCTGTTTCTCGCCCTTTGTTTCAGCCCCTCTGTTTCAGCCCCTCTCTTTCTCGCCCTCTGTTTCAGCCCCACTGTTTCTCGCCCTCTGTTTCAGCCCCTCTGTTTCTCGCCCTCTGTTTCAGCCCCTCTGTTTCAGCCGCTCTGATTCAGACCCTCTGTTTCAGCCCCTCTGTTTCAGCCCCTCTGTGTCAGCCCCTCTGTTTCTCGCCCTCTGTGTCAGCCCCTCTGTTTCTCGCCCTCTGTTTCTGTCCCTCTGTTTCTCGCCCTCTGTTTCAGCCCCTCTGTTTCTCGCCCTCTGTTTCAGCCCCGCTGATTCACCCCCTCTGTTTCAGCCCCTCTGAATCAGCCCCTCTGATTCAGCCCCTCTGTTTCAGCCCCTCGGTTTCAGCCCTTCTGATTCAGCCCCTCTGTTTCTCGCCCTCTGTTTCAGCCCCTCTGTTTCTCGCTCTCTGTTTCAGCCCCTCTGTTTCAGCCCCTCTGTTTCAGCCCCTCTGTTTCTCGCCCTCTGTTTCAACCCCTCTATTTCTCGCCCTCTGTTTGAGCCCCTCTGTTTCTCGCCCTCTGTTTCAGCGCCTCTGTTTCAGCCTGTCTGTTTCAGCCCCTCTGTGTCAGCCCCTCTGTTTCTCGCCCTCTGTTTCAGCCCCTCTGTTTCTCGCCCTCTGTTTCTGCCCCTCTGTTTCTCGCCCTCTGTTTCAGCCCCTCTGTTTCTCGCCCTCTGTTTCAGCCCCTCTGTTTCTCGCTCTCTGTTTCAGCCCCTCTGTTTCAGCCCCTCTGTGTCAACCCCTCTGTTTCTCGCCCTCTGTTTCAGCCCCTCTGTTTCTCGCCCTCTGTTTCTGCCCCTCTGTTTCTCGCCCTCTGTTTCAGCGCCTCTGTTTCTCGCCCTCTGTTTCAGCCCCGCTGATTCAGCCCCTCTGTTTCAGCCCCACTGAATCAGCCCCTCTGATTCAGCACCTCTGTTTCAGCCGCTCGGTTTCAGCCCTTCTGATTCAGCCCCTCTGTTTCTCGCCCTCTGTTTCAGCCCCTCTGTTTCTCGCCCTCTGTTTCAGCCCCTCTGTTTCTCGCCCTCTATTTCAGCCCCTCTGTTTCAGCCGCTCTGATTCAGACCCTGTGTTTCAGCCACTCTGTTTCAGCCCCTCTGTTTCAGCCCCTCTGTTTCAGCCCCTCTGTTTCAGCCCCTCTGTTTCTCGCCCTGTGTTTCAGCCTTTCTGTTTCCCGCCCTCTGTTTCAGCCACTCTGTTTCTCGCCCTCTGTTTCAGACCCTCTGATTCAGCCCCTCTGTTTCAGCCCCTCTGATTCAGCCCCTCTGATTCAGCCCCTCTGATTCAGCCCACCTATTTCTCGCCCTCTGTTTCAGCCCTTCTGTTTCAGCCCCTCTGATTCAGCCCCTCTGATTCAGCCCCTCTGTTTCCCGCCCTCTGTTTCAGCCCCTCTGTTTCAGCCCTCTGTTTCAGCCCCTCTGATTCAGCCCCTCTGTTTCTCGCCCTCTGTTTCAGCCCCTCTGTTTCTCGAAATCTGTTTCAGCCCCTCTGTTTCAGCCCCTCTGTTTCTCGCCCTCTGTTTCAGCCCATCTGTTTCACGCCCTCTGTTTCAGCACCTCTGTTTCAGCCCCTCTGTTTCAGCCCCTCTGTTTCTCGCCCTCTATTTCAGCCTCTCTGTTTCAGCCCCTCTGTTTCAGCCCCTCTGTTTCAGCCCCTCTATTTCTCGCCCAGTGTTTCAGCCCCTCTGTTTCTCGCCCTGTGTTTCAGCCCCTCTGTTTCTCGCCCTCTGTTTCAGCCCCGCTGATTCAGCCCCTCTGTTTCAGCACCTCTGAATCAGCCCCTCTGATTCAGCCCCTCTGTTTCAGCCCCTCTGTTTCAGCCCCCCTGTTTCTCGCCCTCTGTTTCAGCCCCTCTGTTTCTCGCACTCTGTTTCAGCCCCGCTGTTTCTCGCCCTCTGTTTCAGCCCCTCTATTTCAGCCCCTCTATTTCAGCCACTCTGTTTAAGCCCCTCTGTTTCTTCCCCTCTGTTTCAGCCCCTCTGTTTCTCGCCCTCTGTTTCAGCCCCTCTGTTTCTCGCCCACTGTTTCAACCCCTCTGTTTCAGCCCCCCTGTTTCAGCCCCTCTGTGTCAGCCCCTCTGTTTCTCGCCCTCTGTTTCAGCCCCTCTGTTTCAGCCCCTCTGTTTCTCGCCCTCTGTTTCAGCCCCGCTGATTCAGCCCCTCTGTGTCAGCCCCTCTGAATCAGCCCTTCTGTTTCCCGCCCTCTGTTTCAGCCACGCTGTTTCTCGCCCTCTGTTTCAGCCCCTCTGATTCAGCCCCTCTGATTCAGCCCCTCTGATTCAGCCCCTCAGTTTCTCGCCCTCTGTTTCATGCCGCTCTGTTTCAGCCCCTCTGTTTCAGCACCTCTGTTACTCACCCTCTGTTTCAGCCCCTCTGATTCAGCCCCTCTGATTCAGCCCCTCTCATTCAGCCCCTCTCATTCAGCCCCTCTGTTTCCCGCCCCTCTGTTTCCCGCCCCTCTGTTTCCCGCCCCTCTGTTTCAGCCCCTCTGTTTCACACCCCGTGTTTCAGCCCCTCTGTTTCTGACCCTCTGTTTCAGCCCCTCTGTTTCTCGCCCTCTGTTTCAGCCCCTCTGTTTTAGCCCCTCTGTTTCAGTCCCTCTGTTTCTCGCCCTCTGTTTCAGCCCCTCTGTTTCTCGCCCTCTGTTTCAGCCCCTCTGTTTCTCGCTCTCTGTTTCAGCCCCTCTGTTTCTCGCCCTCTGTTTCAGCCCCTCTGTTTCTCGCCATCTGTTTCAGCATCTCTGTGTCTCGCCCTCTGTTTCAGCCCCTCTGTTTCAGCCCCTCTGTTTCAGCCCCTCTGTTTCAGCCCCTCTGTTTCTCGCCCTCTGTTTCAGCCCCTCTGTTTCTCGCCCTCTGTTTCAGCCCCTCTGATTCAGCCCCTCTGTTTCAGCCCCTCTGTTTCAGCCACTCTGTTTCAGCCCCTCTGATTCAGCCCCTCTGTTTCAGCCCCTCTGTTTCAGCCCCTCTGTTTCAGCCCCTCTGTTTCTTGCCCTCTGTTTCTCACCCTCTGTTTCAGGCTCTCTGTTTCAGCCCGTCTGTTTCAGCCCCTCTGTTTCAGCCCCTCTGTTTCTCGCCCTCTGTTTCAGGCTCTCTGTTTCAGCCCGTCTGTTTCAGCCCCTCTGTTTCAGCCCCTCTGTTTCTCGCCCTCTGTTTCTCGCCCGCTGTTTCAGCCCCTCTGTTTCTCGCCCACTGTTTCAGCCCCTCTATTTCAGCCCCTCTGATTCAGCCCCTCTGATTCAGCCCCTCTGTTTCTCGCCCTCTGTTTCAGCCCCTCTGTTTCAACCCCTCTGTTTCAGCCCCTCTGTTTCGGCCCCTCTGTTTCTCGCCCTTTGTTTCAGCCCCTCTGTTTCAGCCCCTCTCTTTCTCGCCCTCTGTTTCAGCCCCACTGTTTCTCGCCCTCTGTTTCAGCCCCTCTGTTTCTCGCCCTCTGTTTCAGCCCCTCTGTTTCAGCCGCTCTGATTCAGACCCTCTGTTTCAGCCCCTCTGTTTCAGCCCCTCTGTGTCAGCCCCTCTGTTTCTCGCCCTCTGTTTCAGCCCCTCTGTTTCTCGCCCTCTGTTTCTGCCCCTCTGTTTCTCGCCCTCTGTTTCAGCCCCTCTGTTTCTCGCCCTCTGTTTCAGCCCCGCTGATTCACCCCCTCTGTTTCAGTCCCTCTGAATCAGCCCCTCTGATTCAGCCCCTCTGTTTCAGCCCCTCGGTTTCAGCCCTTCTGATTCAGCCCCTCTGTTTCTCGCCCTCTGTTTCAGCCCCTCTGTTTCTCGCTCTCTGTTTCAGCCCCTCTGTTTCAGCCCCTCTGTTTCAGCCCCTCTGTTTCTCGCCCTCTGTTTCAACCCCTCTGTTTCTCGCCCTCTGTTTGAGCCCCTCTGTTTCTCGCCCTCTGTTTCAGCGCCTCTGTTTCAGCCTGTCTGTTTCAGCCCCTCTGTGTCAGCCCCTCTGTTTCTCGCCCTCTGTTTCAGCCCCTCTGTTTCTCGCCCTCTGTTTCTGCCCCTCTGTTTCTCGCCCTCTGTTTCAGCCCCTCTGTTTCTCGCCCTCTGTTTCAGCCCCTCTGTTTCTCGCTCTCTGTTTCAGCCCCTCTGATTCAGCCCCTCTGTTTCAGCCCCTCTGTTTCTCGCCCTCGGTTTCAACCCCTCTGTTTCTCGCCCTCTGTTTGAGCCCCTCTGTTTCTCGCCCTCTTTTTCAGCGCCTCTGTTTCAGCCCGTCTGTTTCAGCCCCTCTGTGTCAGCCCCTCTGTTTCTCGCCCTCTGTTTCAGCCCCTCTGTTTCTCGCCCTCTGTTTCTGTCCCTCTGTTTCTCGCCCTCTGTTTCAGCCCCTCTGTTTCTCGCCCTCTGTTTCAGCCCCGCTGATTCAGCCCCTCTGTTTCAGCCCCACTGAATCAGCCCCTCTGATTCAGCCCCTCTGTTTCAGCCCCTCGGTTTCAGCCCTTCTGATTCAGCCCCTCTGTTTCTCGCCCTCTGTTTCAGCCCCTCTGTTTCTCGCCCTCTGTTTCAGCCCCTCTGTTTCTCGCCCTCCATTTCAGCCCCTCTGTTTCAGCCGCTCTGATTCAGACCCTGTGTTTCAGCCCCTCTGTTTCAGCACCTCTGTTTCAGCCCCTCTGTTTCAGCCCCTCTGTTTCAGCCCCTCTGTTTCTTGCCCTGTGTTTCAGCCTTTCTGTTTCCCGCCCTCTGTTTCAGCCACTCTGTTTCTCGCCCTCTGTTTCAGACCCTCTGATTCAGACCCTCTGTTTCAGCCCCTCTGATTCAGCCCCTCTGATTCAGCCCCTCTGATTCAGCCCACCTATTTCTCGCCCTCTGTTTCAGCCCTTCTGTTTCAGCCCCTCTGATTCAGCCCCTCTGATTCAGCCCCTCTGTTTCCCGCCCTCTGTTTCAGCCCCTCTGTTTCAGCCCTCTGTTTCAGCCCCTCTGATTCAGCCCCTCTGTTTCTCGCCCTCTGTTTCAGCCCCTCTGTTTCTCGAAATCTGTTTCAGCCCCTCTGTTTCAGCCCCTCTGTTTCTCGCCCTCTGTTTCAGCCCCTCTGTTTCTCGCCCTCTGTTTCAGCCCCTCTGTTTCAGCCCCTCTATTTCTCGCCCAGTGTTTCAGCCCCTCTGTTTCTCGCCCTGTGTTTCAGCCCCTCTGTTTCTCGCCCTCTGTTTCAGCCCCGCTGATTCAGCCCCTCTGTTTCAGCACCTCTGAATCAGCCCCTCTGATTCAGCCCCTCTGTTTCAGCCCCTCTGTTTCAGCCGCCCTGTTTCTCGCCCTCTGTTTCAGCCCCTCTGTTTCTCGCCCTCTGTTTCAGCCCCGCTGTTTCTCGCCCTCTGTTTCAGCCCCTCTATTTCAGCCCCTCTATTTCAGCCACTCTGTTTCAGCCCCTCTGTTTCTTCCCCTCTGTTTCAGCCCCTCTGTTTCTCGCCCTCTGTTTCAGCCCCTCTGTTTCTCGCCCTCTGTTTCAACCCCTCTGTTTCAGCCCCCCTGTTTCAGCCCCTCTGTGTCAGCCCCTCTGTTTCTCGCCCTCTGTTTCAGCCCCTCTGTTTCAGCCCCTCTGTTTCTCGCCCTCTGTTTCAGCCCCGCTGATTCAGCCCCTCTGTGTCAGCCCCTCTGAATCAGCCCTTCTGTTTCCCGCCCTCTGTTTCAGCCACGCTGTTTCTCGCCCTCTGTTTCAGCCCCTCTGATTCAGCCCCTCTGATTCAGCCCCTCTGATTCAGCCCCTCAGTTTCTCGCCCTCTGTTTCAGCCCCTCTGTTTCAGCCCCTCTGTTTCAGCCCCTCTGTTACTCACCCTCTGTTTCAGCCCCTCTGATTCAGCCCCTCTGATTCAGCCCCTCTCATTCAGCCCCTCTCATTCAGCCCCTCTGTTTCCCGCCCCTCTGTTTCCCGCCCCTCTGTTTCCCGCCCCTCTGTTTCAGCCCCTCTGTTTCACACCCCGTGTTTCAGCCCCTCTGTTTCTGACCCTCTGTTTCAGCCCCTCTGTTTCTCGCCCTCTGTTTCAGCCCCTCTGTTTTAGCCCCTCTGTTTCAGTCCCTCTGTTTCTCGCCCTCTGTTTCAGTCCCTCTGTTTCTCGCCCTCTGTTTCAGCCCCTCTGTTTCTCGCTCTCTGTTTCAGCCCCTCTGTTTCTCGCCCTCTGTTTCAGCCCCTCTGTTTCTCGCCATCTGTTTCAGCCCCTCTGTGTCTCGCCCTCTGTTTCAGGCCCTCTGTTTCAGCCCCTCTGTTTCAGCCCCTCTGTTTCAGCCCCTCTGTTTCTCGCCCTCTGTTTCAGCCCCTCTGTTTCTCGCCCTCTGTTTCAGCCCCTCTGATTCAGCCCCTCTGTTTCAGCCCCTCTGTTTCAGCCACTCTGTTTCAGCCCCTCTGATTCAGCCCCTCTGTTTCAGCCCCTCTGTTTCAGCCCCTCTGTTTCAGCCCCTCTGTTTCTTGCCCTCTGTTTCTCACCCTCTGTTTCAGTCTCTCTGTTTCAGCCCGTCTGTTTCAGCCCCTCTGTTTCAGCCCCTCTGTTTCTCGCCCTCTGTTTCAGGCTCTCTGGTTCAGCCCGTCTGTTTCAGCCCCTCTGTTTCAGCCCCTCTGTTTCTCGCCCTCTGTTTCTCGCCCGCTGTTTCAGCCCCTCTGTTTCTCGCCCACTGTTTCAGCCCCTCTATTTCGGCCCCTCTGATTCAGCCCCTCTGATTCAGACACTCTGTTTCTCGCCCTCTGTTTCAGCCCGTCTGTTTCAACCCCTCTGTTTCAGCCCCTCTGTTTCGGCCCCTCTGTTTCTCGCCCTTTATTTCAGCCCCTCTGTTTCAGCCCCTCTGTTCCTCGCCCTCTGTTTCAGCCCCACTGTTTCTCGCCCTCTGTTTCAGCCCCTCTGTTTCTCGCCCTCTGTTTCAGCCCCTCTGTTTCAGCCGCTCTGATTCAGACCCTCTGTTTCAGCCCCTCTGTTTCAGCCCCTCTGTTTCAGCCCCTCTGTTTCAGCCCCTCTGTTTCTCGCCCTGTGTTTCAGCCTTTCTGTTTCCCGCCCTCTGTTTCAGCCACTCTGTTTCTCGCCCTCTGTTTCAGACCCTCTGATTCAGCCCCTCTGTTTCAGCCCCTCTGATTCAGCCCCTCTGATTCAGCCCCTCTGATTCAGCCCCCCTATTTCTCGCCCTCTGTTTCAGCCCTTCTGTTTCAGCCCCTCTGATTCAACCCCTCTGATTCAGCCCCTCTGTTTCTCGCCCTCTGTTTCAGCCCCTCTGTTTCAGCCCTCTGTTTCAGCCCCTCTGATTCAGCCCCTCTGTTTCTCGCCCTCTGTTTCAGCCCCTCTGTTTCTCGAAATCTGTTTCAGCCCCTCTGTTTCAGCCCCTCTGTTTCAGCCCCTCTGTTTCAGCCCCTCTGTTTCTCGCCCTGTGTTTCAGCCCCTCTGTTTCTCGCCCTCTGTTTCAGCACCTCTGTTTCAGCCCCTCTGATTCAGCCCCTCTGTTTCAGCCCCTCTGTTTCTCGCCCTCTATTTCAGCCTCTCTGTTTCAGCCCCTCTGTTTCAGCCCCTCTGTTTCAGCCCCTCTGTTTCTCGCCCTCTGTTTCAGCCCCTTGTTTCTCGCCCTCTGTTTCAGCCCCTCTGTTTCAGCCCCTCTGTTTCAGCCCCTCTGTTTCTCGCCCTCTGTTTCAGCCCCGCTGATTCAGCCCCACTGTTTCAGCACCTCTGAATCAGCCCCTCTGATTCAGCCCCTCTGTTTCAGCCCCTCTGTTTCAGCCCCCCTGTTTCTCGCCCTCTGTATCAGCCCCTCTGTTTCTCGCCCTCTGTTTCAGCCCCGCTGTTTCTCGCCCTCTGTTTCAGCCCCTCTATTTCAGCCCCTCTATTTCAGCCCCTCTGTTTCAGCCCGTCTGTTTCTTCCCCTTTGTTTCTCGCCCTCTGTGTCAGCCCCTCTGTTTCTCGCCCTCTGTTTCAGCCTCTCTGTTTCAGCCCCTCTGTTTCTCGCCCTCTGTTTCAGCCCCGCTGATTCAGCCCCTCTGTTTCAGCCCCTCTGAATCAGCCCCTCTGATTCAGCCCCTCTGTTTCAGCCCCTCTGTTTCAGCCCCTCTGTTTCAGCCCTTCTGCTTCCCGCCCTCTGTTTCAGCCACGCTGTTTCTCGCCCTCTGTTTCAGCCCCTCTGATTCAGCCCCTCTGATTCAGCCTCTCTGATTCAGCCCCTCTGTTTCTCGCCCTCTGTTTCAGCCCCTCTGTTTCAGCCCCTCTGTTTCAGCCCCTCTGTTACTCACCCTCTGTTTCAGCCCCTCTGATTCAGCCCCTCTGATTCAGCCCCTCTCATTCAGCCCCTCTCATTCAGCCCCTCTGTTTCCCGCCACTCTGTTTCCCGCCCCTCTGTTTCAACCCCTCTGTTTCAACCCCTCTGTTTCACGCCCCGTGTTTCAGCCCCACTGTTTCTGACCCTCTGTTTCAGCCCCTCTGTTTCTCGCCCTCTGTTTCAGCCCCTCTGTTTCAGCCCCTCTGTTTCAGCCCCTCTGTTACTCACCCTCTGTTTCAGCCCCTCTGATTCAGCACCTCTGATTCAGCTCCTCTCATTCTGCCCCTCTCATTCAGCCCCTCTGTTTCCCGCCCCTCTGTTTCCCGCCCCTCTGTTTCCCGCCCCTCTGTTTCAACCCCTCTGTTTCACGCCCCGTGTTTCAGCCCCTCTGTTTCTGACCCTCTGTTTCAGCCCTTCTGTTTCTCGCCCTCTGTTTCAGCCCCTCTGTTTTAGCCCCTCTGTTTCAGTCCCTCTGTTTCTCGCCCTCTTTTTCAGCCCCTCTGTTTCTCGCCCTCTGTTTCAGCCCCTCTGTTTCTCGCTCTCTGTTTCAGCCCCTCTGTTTCTCGCCCTCTGTTTCAGCCCCTCTGTTTCTCGCCATCTGTTTCAGCCCCTCTGTGTCTCGCCCTCTGTTTCAGCCCCTCTGTTTCAGCCCCTCTGTTTCTCGCCCTCTGTTTCAGCCCCTCTGTTTCTCGCCCTCTGTTTCAGCCCCTCTGATTCAGCCCCTCTGTTTCAGCCCCTCTGTTTCAGCCACTCTGTTTCAGCCCCTCTGATTCAGCCCCTCTGTTTCAGCCCCTCTGTTTCAGCCCCTCTGTTTCAGCCCCTCTGTTTCTTGCCCTCTGTTTCTCACCCTCTGTTTCAGACTCTCTGTTACAGCCCGTCTGTTTCAGCCCCTCTGTTTCAGCCCCTCTGTTTCTCGCCCTCTGTTTCAGGCTCTCTGTTTCAGCCCGTCTGTTTCAGCCCCTCTGTTTCAGCCCCTCTGTTTCTCGCCCTCTGTTTCTCGCCCGCTGTTTCAGCCCCTCTGTTTCTCGCCCACTGTTTCAGCCCCTCTATTTCAGCCCCTCTGATTCAGCCCCTCTGATTCAGCCCCTCTGTTTCTCGCCCTCAGTTTCAGCCCCTCTGTTTCAACCCCTCTGTTTCAGCCCCTCTGTTTCAGCCCCTCTGTTTCTCGCCCTTTGTTTCAGCCCCTCTGTTTCAGCCCCTCTCTTTCTCGACCTCTGTTTCAGCCCCTCTGTTTCTCGCCCTCTGTTTCTGCCGCTCTGTTTCTCGCCCTCTGTTTCAGCCACTCTGTTTCAGCCCCTCTGTTTCAGCCCCTCTGTTTCAGCCCCTCTGTTTCTCGCCCTCTGTTTCAGCCCATCTGTTTCAGCCCCTCTGCTTCTCACCCTCTGTTTCTGCCCCTCTGTTTCTCGCCCTGTTTCAGCCCCTCTGTTTCTCGCCCTCTGTTTCAGCCCCGCTGATTCAGCCCCTCTGTTTCAGCCCCTCTGTTTTAGCCCCTCTGTTTCAGTCCCTCTGTTTCTCGCCCTCTGTTTCAGCCCCTCTGTTTCTCGCCCTCTGTTTCAGCCCCTCTGTTTCTCGCTCTCTGTTTCCGCCCCTCTGTTTCTCGCCCTCTGTTTCAGCCCCTCTGTTTCTCGCCATCTGTTTCAGCCCCTCTGTTTCAGCCCCTCTGTTTCAACCCCTCTGTTTCAGCCCCTCTGTTTCTCGCCCTCTGTTTCAGCCCCTCTGTTTCTTGCCCTCTGTTTCAGCCCCTCTGATTCAGCCCCTCTGTTTCAGCCCCTCTGTTTCAGCCACTCTGTTTCAGCCCCTCTGATTCAGCCCCTCTGTTTCAGCCCCTCTGTTTCAGCCCCTCTGTTTCAGCCCCTCTGTTTCTTGCCCTCTGTTTCTCACCCTCTGTTTCAGGCTCTCTGTTTCAGCCCGTCTGTTTCAGCACCTCTGTTTCAGCCCCTCTGTTTCTCGCCCTCTGTTTCAGGCTCTCTGTTTCAGCCCGTCTGTTTCAGCCCCTCTGTTTCAGCCCCTCTGTTTCTCGCCCTCTGTTTCTCGCCCGCTGTTTCAGCCCCTCTGTTTCTCGCCCACTGTTTCAGCCCCTCTATTTCAGCCCCTCTGATTCAGCCCCTCTGATTCAGCCCCTCTGTTTCTCGCCCTCAGTTTCAGCCCCTCTGTTTCAACCCCTCTGTTTCAGCCCCTCTGTTTCAGCCCCTCTGTTTCTCGCCCTTTGTTTCAGCCCCTCTGTTTCAGCCCCTCTCTTTCTCGACCTCTGTTTCAGCCCCTCTGTTTCTCGCCCTCTGTTTCAGCCGCTCTGTTTCTCGCCCTCTGTTTCAGCCACTCTGTTTCAGCCCCTCTGTTTCAGCCCCTCTGTTTCAGCCCCTCTGTTTCTCGCCCTCTGTTTCAGCCCATCTGTTTCAGCCCCTCTGCTTCTCACCCTCTGTTTCTGCCCCTCTGTTTCTCGCCCTGTTTCAGCCCCTCTGTTTCTCGCCCTCTGTTTCAGCCCCGCTGATTCAGCCCCTCTGTTTCAGCCCCTCTGTTTTAGCCCCTCTGTTTCAGTCCCTCTGTTTCTCGCCCTCTGTTTCAGCCCCTCTGTTTCTCGCCCTCTGTTTCAGCCCCTCTGTTTCTCGCTCTCTGTTTCCGCCCCTCTGTTTCTCGCCCTCTGTTTCAGCCCCTCTGTTTCTCGCCATCTGTTTCAGCCCCTCTGTTTCAGCCCCTCTGTTTCAACCCCTCTGTTTCAGCCCCTCTGTTTCTCGCCCTCTGTTTCAGCCCCTCTGTTTCTTGCCCTCTGTTTCAGCCCCTCTGATTCAGCCCCTCTGTTTCAGCCCCTCTGTTTCAGCCACTCTGTTTCAGCCCCTCTGATTCAGCCCCTCTGTTTCAGCCCCTCTGTTTCAGCCCCTCTGTTTCAGCCCCTCTGTTTCTTGCCCTCTGTTTCTCACCCTCTGTTTCAGGCTCTCTGTTTCAGCCCGTCTGTTTCAGCACCTCTGTTTCAGCCCCTCTGTTTCTCGCCCTCTGTTTCAGGCTCTCTGTTTCAGCCCGTCTGTTTCAGCCCCTCTGTTTCAGCCCCTCTGTTTCTCGCCCACTGTTTCAGCCCCTCTATTTCAGCCACTCTGATTCAGCCCCTCTGATTCAGCCCCTCTGTTTCTCGCCCTCTGTTTCAGCCCCTCTGTTTCAACCCTTCTGTTTCAGCCCCTCTGTTTCAGCCCCTCTGTTTCTCGCCCTTTGTTTCAGCCCCTCTGTTTCAGCCCGTCTCTTTCTCGACCTCTGTTTCAGCCCCTCTGTTTCTCGCCCTCTGTTTCAGCCCCTCTGTTTCTCGCCCTCAGTTTATGCCACTCTGTTTCAGCCCCTCTGTTTCAGCCCCTCTGTTTCAGCCCATCTGTTTCTCGCCCTCTGTTTCAGCCCATCTGTTTCAGCCCCTCTGCTTCTCACCCTCTGTTTCTGCCCCTCTGTTTCTCGCCCTGTTTCAGCCCCTCTGTTTCTCGCCCTCTGTTTCAGCCCTGCTGATTCAGCCCCTCTGTTTCAGCCCCTCTGAATCAGCCCCTCTGATTCAGCCCCTCTGTTTCAGCCCCTCTGTTTCAGCCCCTCTGCTTCAGCCCCTCTGTTTCTCGCCCTCTGTTTCAGCCCCTCTGTTTCTCGCCCTCTGTTTCAGCCCCTCTGTTTCTCGCTCTCTGTTTCAGCCCCTCTGTTTCAGCCCCTCTGTTTCAGCCCCTCTGTTTCTCGCCCTCTGTTTCAACCCCTCTGTTTCTCGCCCTCTGTTTGACCCCCTCTGTTTCTCGCCCTCTGTTTCAGCGCCTCTGTTTCAGCCCGTCTATTTCAGCCCCTCTGTGTCAGCCACTCTGTTTCTCGCCCTTCTGATTCAGCCCCTCTGCTTCTCGCCCTCTGTTTCAGCCCCTCTGTTTCTCGCCCTCTGTTTCAGCCCCTCTGTTTCTCGCCCTCTGTTTCAGCCCCTCTGATTCAGCCCCTCTGTTTCAGCCCCTCTGATTCAGCCCCTCTGATTCAGCCCCTCTGTTTCTCGCCCTCTGTTGCAGCCCCTCTGTTTCAACCCCTCTGTTTCTCACCCTCTGTTTCAGCCCCTCTGATTCAGCCCCTCTGTTTCAGCCCCTCTGAATCAGCCCCTCTGATTCAGCCCCTCTGTTTCAGCCCCTCGGTTTCAGCCCTTCTGATTCAGCCCCTCTGTTTCTCGCCCTCTGTTTCAGCCCCTCTGTTTCTCGCCCTCTGTTTCAGCCCCTCTGTTTCTCGCCCTCTGTTTCAGCCCCTCTGATTCAGCCCCTCTGTTTCAGCCCCTCTGATTCAGCCCCTCTGATTCAGCCCCTCTGTTTCTCGCCCTCTGATTCAGCCCCTCTGATTGAGCCCCTCTGATTCAGCCCCTCTGTTTCCCACCCCTCTGTTTCCCTCCCCTCTGTTTCAGCCCCTCTGTTTCATGCCCCCTGTTTCAGCCCCTCTGTTTCTCACCCTCTGTTTCAGCCCCTCTGTTTCAGCCCCTCTGTTTCAGCCCCTCTGTTTTAGCCCCTCTGTTTCAGCCCCTCTGTATCTCGCACACTGTTTCAGCCCCTCTGATTCAGCCCCTCTGTTTCTCGCCCTCTGTTTCAGCAGCTCTGTATCTCGCCCACTGTTTCAGCCCCTCTGTTTCTCGCCCTCTGTTTCAGCCCCTCTGTTTGAGCCACTCTGTTTCTCGCCCTCTGTTTCAGCCCCTCTGATTCAGCCCCTCTGTTTCTCACCCTCTGTTTCAGCCCCTCTGTCTTTCGCCCTCTGTTTCAACCCCTCTGTTTCAGCCCCTCTGTTTCTCGCCCTCTGTTTCAGCCCCTCTGTTTCTGCCCCTCTGTTTCAGCCCCTCTATTTCAGCCCCTGTGTTTCAGACCCTCTGTTTCTCGCCCTCTGTTTTAACCCCTTTGTTTCTCGCCCTCTGTTTCAGCCCCTCTGTTTCTCGCCCTCTGTTTCAGCCCTGCTGTTTCAGCCCCTCTGTTTCTCGCCCTCTGTTTCAGCCCCTCCGTTTCTCGCCCTCTGTTTCAGCCCCTCTGTTTCTCGCCCTCTGTTTCAGCCCCTCTGTTTCAGACCCTCTGTTTCAGCCCCTCTGTTTCAGCCCCTCTGTTTCTCGCCCTCTGTTTCAGCCCCTCTGTTTCTCGCCCTCTGTTTCAGCCCCTCTGATTCAGCCCCTCTGTTTCAGCCGCTCTGATTCAGCCACTCTGTTTCAGCCCCTCTGTTTCAGCCCCTCTGTTTCAGCCCCTCTGTTTATCGCCAACTGTTTCTCCCCCTCTGTTTCTCGCCCTGTGTTTCAGACCCTCTGTTTTTCGCCCTCTATTTCAGCCCCTCTGTTTCTCGCCCTCTGTTTCAGGCTCTCTGTTTCAGCCCGTCTGTTTCTGCCCCTCTGCTTCAGCCCCACTGTTTCTCGCCCTCTGTTTCTAGCCCGCTGTTTCAGCCCCTCTGTTTCTCGCCCTCTGTTTCAGCCCCTCTGTTTCAGCCCCTCTGTTTCAGCCCCTCTGATTCAGCCCCACTGTTTCTCACCCTCTGTTTCAGCCCCTCTGTTTCTCGCCCTCTGTTTCAGCCCCTCTGATTCAGCCCCTCTGTTTCTCGCCCTCAGGTTCAGCCCCTCTGTTTCTCGCCCTCTGTTTCAGCCCCTCTATTTCTCGCCCTCTGTTTCAGCCCCTCTGTTTCAGCCCCTCTGATTCAGCCCCTCTATTTCAGCCCCTCTCTTTCTCGCCCTCTGTTTCAGCCCCTCTGTTTCAGCCCCTCTGTTTCAGCCCCTCTGTTTCAGCCCCTCTGTTTCTCACCCTCTGTTTCAGCCCCTCTGTTTCTCGCCCTCTGTTTCAGCCCCGCTGATTCAGCCCCTCTGTTTCAGCCCCTCTGTTTCAGCCCCTCTGTTTCTCGCCCTCTGTTTCAGCCCCTCTGTTTCTCGCCCTCTGTTTCAGCCCCTCTGATTCAGCCCCTCTGTTTCAGCCGCTCTGATTCAGCACCTCTGTTTCAGCCCCTCTGTTTCAGCCCCTCTGTTTCAGCCCCTCTGTTTCAGCCCCTCTGTTTCTCGCCCTGTGTTTCAGCCTTTCTGTTTCCCGCCCTCTGTTTCAGCCACTCTGTTTCTCGCCCTCTGTTTCAGACCCTCTGATTCAGCCCCTCTGTTTCAGCCCCTCTGATTCAGCCCCTCTGATTCAGCCCCTCTGATTCAGCCCCCCTGTTTCTCGCCCTCTGTTTCAGCCCTTCTGTTTCAGCCCCTCTGATTCAGCCCCTCTGATTCAGCCCCTCTGTTTCAGCCCCTCTGTTTCAGCCCCTGTGTTTCAGCCCCTCTGATTCAGCCCCTCTGTTTCTCGCCCTCTGTTTCAGCCCCTCTGTTTCTCGAAATCTGTTTCAGCCCCTCTGTTTCAGCCCCTCTGTTTCAGCCCCTCTGTTTCAGCCCCTCTGTTTCTCGCCCTCTGTTTCAGCCCCTCTGTTTCTCGCCCTCTGTTTCAGCACCTCTGTTTCAGCTCCTCTGATTCAGCCCCTCTGTTTCTGCCCCTCTGTTTCTCGCCCTCTGTATCAGCCTCTCTGTTTCAGCCCCTCTGTTTCAGCCCCTCTGTTTCAGCCCCTCTGTTTCTCGCCCTCTGTTTCAGCCCCTTGTTTCTTGCCCTGTGTTTCAGCCCCTCTGTTTCAGCCCCTCTATTTCTCGCCCAGTGTTTCAGCCCCTCTGTTTCTCGCCCTGTGTTTCAGCCCCTCTGTTTCTCGCCCTCTGTTTCAGCCCCGCTGATTCAGCCCCTCTGATTCAGCACCTCTGAATCAGCCCCTCTGATTCAGCCCCTCTGTTTCAGCCCCACTGTTTCAGCCCCCCTGTTTCTCGCCATCTGTTTCAGCCCCTCTGTTTCTCGCCCTCTATTTCAGCCCCGCTGTTTCTCGCCCTCTGTTTCAGCCCCTCTATTTCAGCCCCTCTATTTCAGCCCCTCTGTTTCAGCCCCTCTGTTTCTTCCCCTCTGTTTCAGCCTCTCTGTTTCTCGCCCTCTGTTTCAGCCCCTCTGTTTCTCGCCCTCTGATTCAACCCCTCTGTTTCAGCCCCTCTGTTTCAGCCCCTCTGTGTCAGCCCCTCTGTTTCTCGCCCTCTGTTTCAGCCCCTCTGTTTCAGCCCCTCTGTTTCTCGCCCTTTGTTTCAGCCCCGCTGATTCAGTCCCTCTGTTTCAGCCCCTCTGTTTCAGCCCCTCTGTTTCAGCCCTTCTGTTTCCCGCCCTCTGTTTCAGCCACGCTGTTTCTCGCCCTCTGTTTCAGCCCCTCTGATTCAGCCCCTCTGATTAAGCCCCTCTGATTCAGCCCCTCTGATTCAGCCCCTCTGATTCAGCCCCTCTGTTTCTCGCCCTCTGTTTCAGCCCCTCTGTTTCAGCCCCTCTGTTTCAGCCCCTCTGTTACTCTCCCTCTGTTTCAGCCCCTCTGATTCAGCCCCTCTGCTTCAGCCCCTCTCATTCAGCCCCTCTCATTCAGCCCCTCTGTTTCCCGCCCCTCTGTTTCCCGCCCCTCTGTTTCCCGCCCCTCTGTTTCAGCCCCTCTGTTTCACGCCCCGTGTTTCAGCCCCTCTGTTTCTGACCCTCTGTTTCAGCCCCTCTGTTTCTCGCCCTCTGTTTCAGCCCCTCTGTTTTAGCCCCTCTGTTTCAGTCCCTCTGTTTCTCGCCCTCTGTTTCAGCCCCTCTGTTTCTCGCCCTCTGTTTCAGCCCCTCTGTTTCTCGCTCTCTGTTTCAGCCCCTCTGTTTCTCGCCCTCTGTTTCAGCCCCTCTGTTTCTCGCCATCTGTTTCAGCCCCTCTGTGTCTCGCCCTCTGTTTCAGCCCCCCTGTTTCAGCCCCTCTGTTTCATCCCCTGTGTTTCAGCCCCTCTGTTTCTCGCCCTCTGTTTCAGCCCCTATGTTTCTCGCCCTCTGTTTCAGCCCCTCTGATTCAGCCCCTCTGTTTCAGCCCCTCTGTTTCAGCCCCTCTGATTCAGCCCCTCTGTTTCAGCCCCTCTGTTTCAGCCCCTCTGTTTCAGCCCCTCTGTTTCTTGCCCTCTGTTTCTCACCCTCTGTTTCAGGCTCTCTGTTTCAGCCCGTCTGTTTCAGCCCCTCTGTTTCAGCCCCTCTGTTTCTCGCCCTCTGTTTCAGGCTCTCTGTTTCAGCCCCTCTGTTTCTCGCCCTCTGTTACTCGCCCGCTGTTTCAGCCCCTCTGTTTCTCGCCCACTGTTTCAGCCCCTCTGTTTCAGCTCCTCTGATTCAGCCCCTCTGATTCAGCCCCTCTGTTTCTCGCCCTCTGTTTGAGCCCCTCTGTTTCTCGCCCTCTGTTTCAGCCCCTCTGTTTCAGCCCCTCTGTTTCTCGCGCTTTGTTTCAGGCCCTCTGTTTCTCAACCTCTGTTTCAGCCCCTCTGTTTCAGCCCCTCTGTTTCAGCCCCTCTCTTTCTCGACCTCTGTTTCAGCCCCTCTGTTTCTCGCCCTTTGTTTCAGCCCCTCTGTTTCTCGCCCTCTGTTTCAGCCACTCTGTTTCAGCCCCTCTGTTTCAGCCCCTCTTTCTCGCCCTCTGTTTCAGCCCCTCTGTTTCAGCCCCTCTGTTTCAGCCCCTCTGTATCTCGCACACTGTTTCAGCCCCTCTGATTCAGCCCCTCTGTTTCTCGCCCTCTGTTTCAGCCCCTCTGTTTGTCGCCCTCTGTTTCTGCCCCTCTGTTTCTCGCCCTCAGTTTCAGCCCCTCTGTTTCTCGCCCTCTGTTTCAGCCCCGCTGATTCAGCCCCTCTGTTTCAGCCCCTCTGAATCAGCCCCTTTGATTCAGCCCCTCTGTTTCAGCCCCTCGGTTTCAGCCCTTCTGATTCAGCCCCTCTGTTTCTCGCCCTCTGTTTCAGCCCCTCTGTTTCTCGCCCTCTGTTTCAGCCCCTGTTTCTCGCCCTGTGTTTCAGCCCCTCTGATTCAGCCCCTCTGTTTCAGCCCCTCTGATTCAGCCCCTCTGATACAGCCCCTCTGATTCAGCCCCTCTGTTTCTCGCCCTCTGTTTCAGCCCCTCTGTTGCAGCCCCTCTGTTTCAGCCCCTCTGTTTCTCACCCTCTGTTTCAGCCCCTCTGACCAAGCCCCTCTGATTCAGCCCCTCTGATTGAGCCCCTCTGATTCAGCCCCTCTGTTTACAGCCCCTCTGTTTCCCACCCCTCTGTTTCCCTCCCCTCTGTTTCAGCCCCTCTGTTTCACGCCCCCTGTTTCAGCCCCTCGGTTTCTCACCCTCTGTTTCAGCCCCTCTGTTTCTCGGCCTCTGTTTCAGCCCCTCTGTTTCAGCCCCTCTGTTTCAGCCCCTCTGTATCTCGCACACTGTTTCAGCCCCTCTGATTCAGCCCCTCTGTTTCTCGCCCTCTGTTTCAGCAGCTCTGTATCTCGCCCACTGTTTCAGCCCCTCAGTTTCTCGCCCTCTGTTTCAGCCCCTCTGTTTCAGCCACTCTGTTTCTCGCCTTCTGTTTCAGCCCCTCTGTTTCTCGCCCTCTGTTTCAGCCCCTCTGTTTCAGCCCCTCTGTTTCTCACCCTCTGTTTCAGCCCCTCTGTTTCTCGCCCTCTGTTTCAGCCCCTCTGTTTCAGCCCCTCTGTTTCTCGCCCTCTGTTTCAGCCCCTCTGTTTCTGCCCCTCTGTTTCAGCCCCTCTGTTTCAGCCCCTGTGTTTCAGCCCCTCTGTTTCTCGCCCGCTGTTTTAGCCCCTCTGTTTCTCGCACTCTGTTTCAGCCCCTCTGTTTCTCGCCCTCTGTTTCAGCCCCTTTGTTTCTCGCCCTCTGTTTCAGCCCCTCTGTTTCTCGCCCTCTGTTTCAGCCCCTCTGTTTCAGACCCTCTGTTTCAGCCCCTCTGTTTCAGCCCCTCTGTTTCAACCCCTCTGTTGCAGCCCCTCTGTCTCAGCCCCTCTGTTTCAGCCCCTCTGTTGCAGCCCCTCTGTCTCAGCCCCTCTGTTTCTCACCCTCTGTTTCAGCCCCTCTGTTTCAGCCGCTCTGATTCAGCACCTCTGTTTCAGCCCCTCTGTTTCAGCCCCTCTGTTTCAGCCCCTCTGTTTCAGCCCCTCTGTTTCAGCCCCTCTGTTTCTCGCCCTGTGTTTCAGCCTTTCTGTTTCCCGCCCTCTGTTTCAGCCACTCTGTTTCTCGCCCTCTGTTTCAGACCCTCTGATTCAGCCCCTCTGTTTCAGCCCCTCTGATTCAGCCCCTCTGATTCAGCCCCTCTGATTCAGCCCCCCTGTTTCTCGCCCTCTGTTTCAGCCCTTCTGTTTCAGCCCCTCTGATTCAGCCCCTCTGATTCAGCCCCTCTGTTTCAGCCCCTCTGTTTCAGCCCCTGTGTTTCAGCCCCTCTGATTCAGCCCCTCTGTTTCTCGCCCTCTGTTTCAGCCCCACTGTTTCTCGAAATCTGTTTCAGCCCCTCTGTTTCAGCCCCTCTGTTTCAGCCCCTCTGTTTCAGCCCCTCTGTTTCTCGCCCTCTGTTTCAGCCCCTCTGTTTCTCGCCCTCTGTTTCAGCACCTCTGTTTCAGCTCCTCTGATTCAGCCCCTCTGTTTCTGCCCCTCTGTTTCTCGCCCTCTGTTTCAGCCTCTCTGTTTCAGCCCCTCTGTTTCAGCCCCTCTGTTTCTCGCCCTCTGTTTCAGCCCCTTGTTTCTTGCCCTCTGTTTCAGCCCCTCTGTTTCAGCCCCTCTATTTCTCGCCCAGTGTTTCAGCCCCTCTGTTTCTCGCCCTCTGTTTCAGCCCCTCTGTTTCTCGCCCTCTGTTTCAGCCCCGCTGATTCAGCCCCTCTGATTCAGCACCTCTGAATCAGCCCCTCGGATTCAGCCCCTCTGTTTCAGCCCCACTGTTTCAGCCCCCCTGTTTCTCGCCATCTGTTTCAGCCCCTCTGTTTCTCGCCCTCTGTTTCAGCCCCGCTGTTTCTCGCCCTCTGTTTCAGCCCCTCTATTTCAGCCCCTCTATTTCAGCCCCTCTGTTTCAGCCCCTCTGTTTCTTCCCCTCTGTTTCAGCCTCTCTGTTTCTCGCCCTCTGTTTCAGCCCCTCTGTTTCTCGCCCTCTGTTTCAACCCCTCTGTTTCAGCCCCTCTGTTTCAGCCCCTCTCTGTCAGCCCCTCTGTTTCTCGCCCTCTGTTTCAGCCCCTCTGTTTCAGCCCCCCTGTTTCTCGCCCTTTGTTTCAGCCCCGCTGATTCAGCCCCTCTGTTTCAGCCCCTCTGAATCACCCCCTCTGATTCAGCCCCTCTGTTTCAGCCCCTCTGTTTCAGCCCCTCTGTTTCAGCCCTTCTGTTTCCCGCCCTCTGTTTCAGCCACGCTGTTTCTCGCCCTCTGTTTCAGCCCCTCTGATTCAGCCCCTCTGATTAAGCCCCTCTGATTCAGCCCCTCTGATTCAGCCCCTCTGATTCAGCCCCTCTGTTTCTCGCCCTCTGTTTCAGCCCCTCTGTTTCAGCCCCTCTGTTTCAGCCCCTCTGTTACTCTCCCTCTGTTTCAGCCCCTCTGATTCAGCCCCTCTGATTCAGCCCCTCTCATTCAGCCCCTCTCATTCAGCCCCTCTGTTTCCCGCCCCTCTGTTTCCCGCCCCTCTGTTTCCCGCCCCTCTGTTTCAGCCCCTCTGTTTCACGCCCCGTGTTTCAGCCCCTCTGTTTCTGACCCTCTGTTTCAGCCCCTCTGTTTCTCGCCCTCTGTTTCAGCCCCTCTGTTTTAGCCCCTCTGTTTCAGTCCCTCTGTTTCTCGCCCTCTGTTTCAGCCCCTCTGTTTCTCGCCCTCTGTTTCAGCCCCTCTGTTTCTCGCTCTCTGTTTCAGCCCCTCTGTTTCTCGCCCTCTGTTTCAGCCCCTCTGTTTCTCGCCATCTGTTTCAGCCCCTCTGTGTCTTACCCTCTGTTTCAGCCCCTCTGTTTCAGCCCCTCTGTTTCAGCCCCTGTGTTTCAGCCCCTCTGTTTCTCGCCCTCTGTTTCAGCCCCTATGTTTCTCGCCCTCTGTTTAAGCCCCTCTGATTCAGCCCCTCTGTTTCAGCCCCTCTGTTTCAGCCCCTCTGATTCAGCCCCTCTGTTTCAGCCCCTCTGTTTCAGCCCCTCTGTTTCAGCCCCTCTGTTTCTTGCCCTCTGTTTCTCACCCTCTGTTTCAGGCTCTCTGTTTCAGCCCGTCTGTTTCAGCCCCTCTGTTTCAGCCCCTCTGTTTCTCGCCCTCTGTTTCAGGCTCTCTGTTTCAGCCCCTCTGTTTCTCGCCCTCTGTTACTCGCCCGCTGTTTCAGCCCCTCTGTTTCTCGCCCACTGTTTCAGCCCCTCTGTTTCAGCCCCTCTGATTCAGCCCCTCTGATTCAGCCCCTCTGTTTCTCGCCCTCTGTTTCTGCCCCTCTGTTTCAACCCCT
Source organism: Chiloscyllium punctatum (assembly GCF_047496795.1). NCBI lineage: Eukaryota > Metazoa > Chordata > Chondrichthyes > Orectolobiformes > Hemiscylliidae > Chiloscyllium > Chiloscyllium punctatum. Next base: position 23,548,705 of record NC_092759.1, on the reverse strand, counting down.
CTGTTTCAGCCCCTCTGTTTCAGCCCCTCTGTTTCTCGCCCTTTGTTTCAGGCCCTCTGTTTCTCAACCTCTGTTTCAGCCCCTCTGTTTCAGCCCCTCTGTTTCAGCCCCTCTCTTTCTCGACCTCTGTTTCAGCCCCTCTGTTTCTCGCCCTTTGTTTCAGCCCCTCTGTTTCTCGCCCTCTGTTTCAGCCACTCTGTTTCAGCCCCTCTGTTTCAGCCCCTCTTTCTCGCCCTCTGTTTCAGCCCCTCTGTTTCAGCCCCTCTGTTTCAGCCCCTCTGTATCTCGCACACTGTTTCAGCCCCTCTGATTCAGCCCCTCTGTTTCTCGCCCTCTGTTTCAGCCCCTCTGTTTGTCGCCCTCTGTTTCTGCCCCTCTGTTTCTCGCCCTCTGTTTCAGCCCCTCTGTTTCTCGCCCTCTGTTTCAGCCCCGCTGATTCAGCCCCTCTGTTTCAGCCCCTCTGAATCAGCCCCTCTGATTCAGCCCCTCTGTTTCAGCCCCTCGGTTTCAGCCCTTCTGATTCAGCCCCTCTGTTTCTCGCCCTCTGTTTCAGCCCCTCTGTTTCTCGCCCTCTGTTTCAGCCCCTGTTTCTCGCCCTGTGTTTCAGCCCCTCTGATTCAGCCCCTCTGTTTCAGCCCCTCTGATTCAGCCCCTCTGATACAGCCCCTCTGATTCAGCCCCTCTGTTCATCGCCCTCTGTTTCAGCCCCTCTGTTGCAGCCCCTCTGTTTCAGCCCCTCTGTTTCTCACCCTCTGTTTCAGCCCCTCTGATTAAGCCCCTCTGATTCAGCCCCTCTGATTGAGCCCCTCTGATTCAGCCCCTCTGTTTACAGCCCCTCTGTTTCCCACCCCTCTGTTTCCCTCCCCTCTGTTTCAGCCCCTCTGTTTCACGCCCCCTGTTTCAGCCCCTCGGTTTCTCACCCTCTGTTTCAGCCCCTCTGTTACTCGCCCGCTGTTTCAGCCCCTCTGTTTCTCGCCCACTGTTTCAGCCCCTCTGTTTCAGCCCCTCTGATTCAGCCCCTCTGATTCAGCCCCTCTGTTTCTCGCCCTCTGTTTCTGCCCCTCTGTTTCAACCCCTCTGTTTCAGCCCCTCTGTTTCAGCCCCTCTGTTTCTCGCCCTTTGTTTCAGGCCCTCTGTTTCTCAACCTCTGTTTCAGCCCCTCTGTTTCAGCCCCTCTGTTTCAGCCCCTCTCTTTCTCGACCTCTGTTTCAGCCCCTCTGTTTCTCGCCCTTTGTTTCAGCCCCTCTGTTTCTCGCCCTCTGTTTCAGCCACTCTGTTTCAGCCCCTCTGTTTCAGCCCCTCTTTCTCGCCCTCTGTTTCAGCCCCTCTGTTTCAGCCCCTCTGTTTCAGCCCCTCTGTATCTCGCACACTGTTTCAGCCCCTCTGATTCAGCCCCTCTGTTTCTCGCCCTCTGTTTCAGCCCCTCTGTTTGTCGCCCTCTGTTTCTGCCCCTCTGTTTCTCGCCCTCTGTTTCAGCCCCTCTGTTTCTCGCCCTCTGTTTCAGCCCCGCTGATTCAGCCCCTCTGTTTCAGCCCCTCTGAATCAGCCCCTCTGATTCAGCCCCTCTGTTTCAGCCCCTCGGTTTCAGCCCTTCTGATTCAGCCCCTCTGTTTCTCGCCCTCTGTTTCAGCCCCTCTGTTTCTCGCCCTCTGTTTCAGCCCCTGTTTCTCGCCCTGTGTTTCAGCCCCTCTGATTCAGCCCCTCTGTTTCAGCCCCTCTGATTCAGCCCCTCTGATACAGCCCCTCTGATTCAGCCCCTCTGTTTCTCGCCCTCTGTTTCAGCCCCTCTGTTGCAGCCCCTCTGTTTCAGCCCCTCTGTTTCTCACCCTCTGTTTCAGCCCCTCTGATTAAGCCCCTCTGATTCAGCCCCTCTGATTGAGCCCCTCTGATTCAGCCCCTCTGTTTACAGCCCCTCTGTTTCCCACCCCTCTGTTTCCCTCCCCTCTGTTTCAGCCCCTGTTTCACGCCCCCTGTTTCAGCCCCTCGGTTTCTCACCCTCTGTTTCAGCCCCTCTGTTTCTCGGCCTCTGTTTCAGCCCCTCTGTTTCAGCCCCTCTGTTTCAGCCCCTCTGTATCTCGCACACTGTTTCAGCCCCTCTGATTCAGCCCCTCTGTTTCTCGCCCTCTGTTTCAGCACCTCTGTATCTCGCCCACTGTTTCAGCCCCTCAGTTTCTCGCCCTCTGTTTCAGCCCCTCTGTTTCAGCCACTCTGTTTCTCGCCTTCTGTTTCAGCCCCTCTGTTTCTCGCCCTCTGTTTCAGCCCCACTGTTTCAGCCCCTCTGTTTCTCACCCTCTGTTTCAGCCCCTCTGTTTCTCGCCCTCTGTTTCAGCCCCTCTGTTTCAGCCCCTCTGTTTCTCGCCCTCTGTTTCAGCCCCTCTGTTTCTGCCCCTCTGTTTCAGCCCCTCTGTTTCAGCCCCTGTGTTTCAGCCCCTCTGTTTCTCGCCCGCTGTTTTAGCCCCTCTGTTTCTCGCACTCTGTTTCAGCCCCACTGTTTCTCGCCCTCTGTTTCAGCCCCTTTGTTTCTCGCCCTCTGTTTCAGCCCCTCTGTTTCTCGCCCTCTGTTTCAGCCCCTCTGTTTCAGACCCTCTGTTTCAGCCCCTCTGTTTCAGCCCCTCTGTTTCAACCCCTCTGTTGCAGCCCCTCTGTCCCAGCCCCTCTGTTTCAGCCCCTCTGTTGCAGCCCCTCTGTCTCAGCCCCTCTGTTTCTCACCCTCTGTTTCAGCCCCTCTGTTTCAGCCGCTCTGATTCAGCACCTCTGTTTCAGCCCCTCTGTTTCAGCCCCTCTGTTTCAGCCCCTCTGTTTCAGCCCCTCTGTTTCAGCCCCTCTGTTTCTCGCCCTGTGTTTCAGCCTTTCTGTTTCCCGCCCTCTGTTTCAGCCACTCTGTTTCTCGCCCTCTGTTTCAGACCCTCTGATTCAGCCCCTCTGTTTCAGCCCCTCTGATTCAGCCCCTCTGATTCAGCCCCTCTGATTCAGCCCCCCTGTTTCTCGCCCTCTGTTTCAGCCCTTCTGTTTCAGCCCCTCTGATTCAGCCCCTCTGATTCAGCCCCTCTGTTTCAGCCCCTCTGTTTCAGCCCCTGTGTTTCAGCCCCTCTGATTCAGCCCCTCTGTTTCTCGCCCTCTGTTTCAGCCCCTCTGTTTCTCGAAATCTGTTTCAGCCCCTCTGTTTCAGCCCCTCTGTTTCAGCCCCTCTGTTTCAGCCCCTCTGTTTCTCGCCCTCTGTTTCAGCCCCTCTGTTTCTCGCCCTCTGTTTCAGCACCTCTGTTTCAGCTCCTCTGATTCAGCCCCTCTGTTTCTGACCCTCTGTTTCTCGCCCTCTGTTTCAGCCTCTCTGTTTCAGCCCCTCTGTTTCAGCCCCTCTGTTTCAGCCCCTCTGTTTCTCGCCCTCTGTTTCAGCCCCTTGTTTCTTGCCCTCTGTTTCAGCCCCTCTGTTTCAGCCCCTCTATTTCTCGCCCAGTGTTTCAGCCCCTCTGTTTCTCGCCCTCTGTTTCAGCCCCTCTGTTTCTCGCCCTCTGTTTCAGCCCCGCTGATTCAGCCCCTCTGATTCAGCACCTCTGATTCAGCCCCTCTGTTTCAGCCCCACTGTTTCAGCCCCCCTGTTTCTCGCCATCTGTTTCAGCCCCTCTGTTTCTCGCCCTCTGTTTCAGCCCCGCTGTTTCTCGCCCTCTGTTTCAGCCCCTCTATTTCAGCCCCTCTATTTCAGCCCCTCTGTTTCAGCCCCTCTGTTTCTTCCCCTCTGTTTCAGCCTCTCTGTTTCTCGCCCTCTGTTTCAGCCCCTCTGTTTCTCGCCCTCTGTTTCAACCCCTCTGTTTCAGCCCCTCTGTTTCAGCCCCTCTGTGTCAGCCCCTCTGTTTCTCGCCCTCTGTTTCAGCCCCTCTGTTTCAGCCCCTTTGTTTCAGCCCCGCTGATTCAGCCCCTCTGTTTCAGCCCCTCTGAATCACCCCCTCTGATTCAGCCCCTCTGTTTCAGCCCCTCTGTTTCAGCCCCTCTGTTTCAGCCCTTCTGTTTCCCGCCCTCTGTTTCAGCCACGCTGTTTCTCGCCCTCTGTTTCAGCCCCTCTGATTCAGCCCCTCTGATTAAGCCCCTCTGATTCAGCCCCTCTGATTCAGCCCCTCTGATTCAGCCCCTCTGTTTCTCGCCCTCTGTTTCAGCCCCTCTGTTTCAGCCGCTCTGTTTCAGCCCCTCTGTTACTCTCCCTCTGTTTCAGCCCCTCTGATTCAGCCCCTCTGATTCAGCCCCTCTCATTCAGCCCCTCTCATTCAGCCCCTCTGTTTCCCGCCCCTCTGTTTCCCGCCCCTCTGTTTCCCGCCCCTCTGTTTCAGCCCCTCTGTTTCACGCCCCGTGTTTCAGCCCCTCTGTTTCTGACCCTCTGTTTCAGCCCCTCTGTTTCTCGCCCTCTGTTTCAGCCCCTCTGTTTTAGCCCCTCTGTTTCAGTCCCTCTGTTTCTCGCCCTCTGTTTCAGCCCCTCTGTTTCTCGCCCTCTGTTTCAGCCCCTCTGTTTCTCGCTCTCTGTTTCAGCCCCTCTGTTTCTCGCCCTCTGTTTCAGCCCCTCTGTTTCTCGCCATCTGTTTCAGCCCCTCTGTGTCTTACCCTCTGTTTCAGCCCCTCTGTTTCAGCCCCTCTGTTTCAGCCCCTGTGTTTCAGCCCCTCTGTTTCTCGCCCTCTGTTTCAGCCCCTATGTTTCTCGCCCTCTGTTTAAGCCCCTCTGATTCAGCCCCTCTGTTTCAGCCCCTCTGTTTCAGCCCCTCTGATTCAGCCCCTCTGTTTCAGCCCCTCTGTTTCAGCCCCTCTGTTTCAGCCCCTCTGTTTCTTGCCCTCTGTTTCTCACCCTCTGTTTCAGGCTCTCTGTTTCAGCCCGTCTGTTTCAGCCCCTCTGTTTCAGCCCCTCTGTTTCTCGCCCTCTGTTTCAGGCTTTCTGTTTCAGCCCCTCTGTTTCTCGCCCTCTGTTACTCGCCCGCTGTTTCAGCCCCTCTGTTTCTCGCCCACTGTTTCAGCCCATCTGTTTCAGCCCCTCTGATTCAGCCCCTCTGATTCAGCCCCTCTGTTTCTCGCCCTCTGTTTCTGCCCCTCTGTTTCAGCCCCTCTGTTTCAGCCCCTCTGTTTCAGCCCCTCTGTTTCTCGCCCTTTGTTTCAGGCCCTCTGTTTCTCAACCTCTGTTTCAGCCCCTCTGTTTCAGCCCCTCTCTTTCGCGACCTCTGTTTCAGCCCCTCTGTTTCTCGCCCTTTGTTTCAGCCCCTCTGTTTCTCGCCCTCTGTTTCAGCCACTCTGTTTCAGCCCCTCTGTTTCAGCCCCTCTTTCTCGCCCTCTGTTTCAGCCCCTCTGTTTCAGCCCCTCTGTTTCAGCCCCTCTGTATCTCGCACACTGTTTCAGCCCATCTGATTCAGCCCCTCTGTTTCTCGCCCTCTGTTTCAGCCCCTCTGTTTGTCGCCCTCTGTTTCTGCCCCTCTGTTTCTCGCCCTCTGTTTCAGCCCCTCTGTTTCTCGCCCTCTGTTTCAGCCCCGCTGATTCAGCCCCTCTGTTTCAGCCCCTATGAATCAGCCCCTCTGATTCAGCCCCTCTGTTTCAGCCCCTCGGTTTCAGCCCTTCTGATTCAGCCCCTCTGTTTCTCGCCCTCTGTTTCAGCCCCTCTGTTTCTCGCCCTCTGTTTCAGCCCCTGTTTCTCGCCCTGTGTTTCAGCCCCTCTGATTCAGCCCCTCTGTTTCAGCCCCTCTGATTCAGCCCCTCTGATACAGCCCCTCTGATTCAGCCCCTCTGTTTCTCGCCCTCTGTTTCAGCCCCTCTGTTGCAGCCCCTCTGTTTCAGCCCCTCTGTTTCTCACCCTCTGTTTCAGCCCCTCTGATTAAGCCCCTCTGATTCAGCCCCTCTGATTGAGCCCCTCTGATTCAGCCCCTCTGTTTACAGCCCCTCTGTTTCCCACCCCTCTGTTTCCCTCCCCTCTGTTTCAGCCCCTCTGTTTCACGCCCCCTGTTTCAGCCCCTCGGTTTCTCACCCTCTGTTTCAGCCCCTCTGTTTCTCGGCCTCTGTTTCAGCCCCTCTGTTTCAGCCACTCTGTTTCAGCCCCTCTGTATCTCGCACACTGTTTCAGCCCCTCTGATTCAGCCCCTCTGTTTCTCGCCCTCTGTTTCAGCAACTCTGTATCTCGCCCACTGTTTCAGCACCTCAGTTTCTCGCCCTCTGTTTCAGCCACTCTGTTTCTCGCCTTCTGTTTCAGCCCCTCTGTTTCTCGCCCTCTGTTTCAGCCCCTCTGTTTCAGCCCCTCTGTTTCTCACCCTCTGTTTCAGCCCCTCTGTTTCTCGCCCTCTGTTTCAGCCCCTCTGTTTCAGCCCCTCTGTTTCTCGCCCTCTGTTTCAGCCCCTCTGTTTCTGCCCCTCTGTTTCAGCCCCTCTGTTTCAGCCCCTGTGTTTCAGCCCCTCTGTTTCTCGCCCGCTGTTTTCGCCCCTCTGTTTCTCGCACTCTGTTTCAGCCCCTCTGTTTCAGCCCCTCTGTTTCTCGCCCTCTGTTTCAGCCCCTTTGTTTCTCGCCCTCTGTTTCAGCCCCTCTGTTTCTCGCCCTCTGTTTCAGCCCCTCTGTTTCAGACCCTCTGTTTCAGCCCCTCTGTTTCAGCCCCTCTGTTTCAACCCCTCTGTTGCAGCCCCTCTGTCTCAGCCCCTCTGTTTCAGCCCCTCTGTTGCAGCCCCTCTGTCTCAGCCCCTCTGTTTCTCACCCTCTGTTTCAGCCCCTCTGATTCAGCCCCTCTGATTCAGCCCCTCTGATTCAGCCCCTCTGATTCAGCCCCTCTGTTTCCCGCCCCTCTGTTTCCCACCCCGCTGTTTCCCTCCCCTCTGTTTCAGCCCCTCTGTTTCACGCCCCCTGTTTCAGCCCCACTGTTTCTCGCCCTCTGTTTCAGCCCCTCTGTTTCTCGCCCTCTGTTTCAGCCCCTCTGTTGCAGCCCCTCTGTTTCAGCCCCTCTGTTTCAGCCCCTCTGATTCAGCGCCTCTGAAACAGCCCTTCTGATTGAGCCCCTCTGATTCAGCCCCTCTGTTTCCCGCCCCTCTGTTTCCCACCCCTCTGTTTCCCTCCCCTCTGTTTCAGCCCCTCTGTTTCACGCCCCCTGTTTCTGCCCCTCTGTTTCTCACCCTCTGTTTCAGCCCCTCTGTTTCTCGGCCTCTGTTTCAGCCCCTCCGTTTCAGCCCCTCTGTTTCAGCCTCTCTGTATCTCGCACAATGTTTCAGCCCCTCTGTTTCAGCCCCTCTGTTTCTCGCCCTCTGTTTCAGCTCCTCTGTTTCTCGCCCTCTGTTTCAGCCCCTCTGTATCTCGCACACTGTTTCAGCCCCTCTGATTCAGCCCCTCTGTTTCTCGCCCTCTGTTTCAGCCCCTCTGTATCTCGCACAATGTTTCAGCCCCTCTGTTTCAGCCCCTCTGTTTCTCGCCCTCTGTTTCAGCACCTCTGTTTCTCGCCCTCTGTTTCAGCCCCTCTGTATCTCGCACACTGTTTCAGCCCCTCTGTTTCAGCCCCTCTGTTTCACGCCCCCTGTTTAAGCCCCTCTGTTTCTCACCCTCTGTTTCAGCCCCTCTGTTTCTCGGCCTCTGTTTCAGCCCCTCTGTTTCAGCCCCTCTGTATCTCGCACACTGTTTCAGCCCCTCTGATTCAGCCCCTCTGTTTCTCGCCCTCTGTTTCAGCACCTCTGTATCTCGCCCACTGTTTCAGCCCCTCTGTTTCTCGCCCTCTGTTTCAGCCCCTCTGTTTGAGCCACTCTGTTTCTCGCCCTCTGTTTCAGCCCCTCTGATTCAGCCCCTCTGTTTCTCACCCTGTGTTTCAGCCCCTCTGTTTCTCGCCCTCTGTTTCAACCCCTCTGTTTCAGCCCCTCTGTTTCTCGCCCTCTGTTTCAGCCCCTCTGTTTCTGCCGCTCTGTTTCAGCCTCTCTATTTCAGCCCCTGTGTTTCAGCCCCTCTGTTTGTCGCCCTCTGTTTTAACCCCTTTGTTTCTCGCCCTCTGTTTCAGCCCCTCTGTTTCTCGCCCTCTGTTTCAGCCCTGCTGTTTCAGCCCCTCTGTTTCTCGCCCTCTGTTTCAGCCCCTCTGTTTCTCGCCCTCTGTTTCAGCCCCACTGTTTCACGCCCTCTGTTTCAGCCCCTCTGTTTCAGCCCCTCTGTTTCTCGCCCTCTGTTTCAGCCCCTCTGTTTCTCGCCCTCTGTTTCAGCCCCTCTGATTCAGCCCCTCTGTTTCAGCCGCTCTGATTCAGCCCCCCTGTTTCAGCCCCTCTGTTTCAGCCCCTCTGTTTCAGCCCCTCTGTTTATCGCCATCTGTTTCTCCCCCTCTGTTTCTCGCCCTGTCTTTCAGCCCCTCTGTTTTTCGCCCTCTATTTCAGCCACTCTGTTTCTCGCCCTCTGTTTCAGGCTCTTTGTTTCAACCCGTCTGTTTCAGCCCCTCTGCTTCAGACCGACTGTTTCTCGCCCTCTGTTTCTCGCCCGCTGTTTCAGCCCCTCTGTTTCTCGCCCTCTGTTTCAGCCCCTCTGTTTCAGCCCCTCTGATTCAGCCCCTCTGATTCAGCCCCACTGTTTCTCACCCTCTGTTTCAGCCCCTCTGTTTCTCGCCCTCTGTTTCAGCCCCTCTGATTCAGCCCCTCTGTTTCTCGCCCTCTGGTTCAGCCCCTCTGTTTCTCGGCCTCTGTTTCAGCCCCTCTGTTTCTCGCCCTCTGTTTCAGCCCCTCTGTTTCAGCCCCTCTGATTCAGCCCCTCTATTTCAGACCCTCTGTTTCTCGCCCTCTGTTTCAGCCCCTCTGTTTCAGCCCCTCTGTTTCAGCCCCTCTGTTTCTCAGCCTCTGTTTCTGCCCCTCTGTTTCTCGCCCTCTGTTTCAGCCCCGCTGATTCAGCCCCTCTGTTTCAGCCCCTCTGTTTCAGCCCCTCTGTTTCTCGCCCTCTGTTTCAGCCCCTCTGTTTCTCGCCCTCTGTTTCAGCCCCTCTGATTCAGCCCCTCTGTTTCAGCCGCTCTGATTCAGCCCCTCTGTTTCAGACCCTCTGTTTCAGCCCCTCTGTTTCAGCCCCTCTGTTTCAGCCCCTCTGATTCAGCCCCCCTGTTTCTCGCCCTCTGTTTCAGCCCTTCTGTTTGAGCCCCTCTGATTCAGCCCCTCTGTTTCCCGCCCTCTGTTTCAGCCACTCTGTTTCTCGCCCTCTGTTTCAGACCCTCTGATTCAGCCCCTCTGTTTCAGCCCCTCTGTTTCAGCCCCTCTGATTCAGCCCCTCTGATTCAGCCCCCCTGTTTCTCGCCCTCTGTTTCAGCCCTTCTGTTTGAGCCCCTCTGATTCAGCCCCTCTGATTCAGCCCCACTGTTTCTCGCCCTCTGTTTCTCGCCCTCTGTTTCAGCCCCTCTGTTTCTCGCTCTCTGTTTCAGCCCCTCTGTTTCTCGCCCTCTGTTTCAGCCCCTCTGTTTCTCGCCATCTGTTTCAGCCCCTCTGTGTCTTACCCTCTGTTTCAGCCCCTCTGTTTCAGCCCCTCTGTTTCAGCCCCTGTGTTTCAGCCCCTCTGTTTCTCGCCCTCTGTTTCAGCCCCTATGTTTCTCGCCCTCTGTTTAAGCCCCTCTGATTCAGCCCCTCTGTTTCAGCCCCTCTGTTTCAGCCCCTCTGATTCAGCCCCTCTGTTTCAGCCCCGCTGATTCAGCCCCTCTGTTTCAGCCCCTCTGAATCAGCCCCTCTGATTCAGCCCCTCTGTTTCAGCCCCTCGGTTTCAGCCCTTCTGATTCAGCCCCTCTGTTTCTCGCCCTCTGTTTCAGCCCCTCTCTTTCTCGCCCTCTGTTTCAGCCCCTGTTTCTCGCCCTGTGTTTCAGCCCCTCTGATTCAGCCCCTCTGTTTCAGCCCCTCTGATTCAGCCCCTCTGATACAGCCCCTCTGATTCAGCCCCTCTGTTTCTCGTCCTCTGTTTCAGCCCCTCTGTTGCAGCCCCTCTGTTTCAGCCCCTCTGTTTCTCACCCTCTGTTTCAGCCCCTCTGATTAAGCCCCTCTGATTCAGCCCCTCTGATTGAGCCCCTCTGATTCAGCCCCTCTGTTTACAGCCCCTCTGTTTCCCACCCCTCTGTTTCCCTCCCCTCTGTTTCAGCCCCTCTGTTTCACGCCCCCTGTTTCAGCCCCTCGGTTTCTCACCCTCTGTTTCAGCCACTCTGTTTCTCGGCCTCTGTTTCAGCCCCTCTGTTTCAGCCCCTCTGTTTCAGCCCCTCTGTATCTCGCACACTGTTTCAGCCCCTCTGATTCAGCCCCTCTGTTTCTCGCCCTCTGTTTCAGCACCTCTGTATCTCGCCCACTGTTTCAGCCCCTCAGTTTCTCGCCCTCTGTTTCAGCCCCTCTGTTTCAGCCACTCTGTTTCTCGCCTTCTGTTTCAGCCCCTCTGTTTCTCGCCCTCTGTTTCAGCCCCTCTGTTTCAGCCCCTCTGTTTCTCACCCTCTGTTTCAGCCCCTCTGTTTCTCGCCCTCTGTTTCAGCCCCTCTGTTTCAGCCCCTCTGTTTCTCGCCCTCTGTTTCAGCCCCTCTGTTTCTGCCCCTCTGTTTCAGCCCCTCTGTTTCAGCCCCTGTGTTTCAGCCCCTCTGTTTCTCGCCCGCTGTTTTAGCCCCTCTGTTTCTCGCACTCTGTTTCAGCCCCTCTGTTTCAGCCCCTCTGTTTCTCGCCCTCTGTTTCAGCCCCTTTGTTTCTCGCCCTCTGTTTCAGCCCCTCTGTTTCTCGCCCTCTGTTTCAGCCCCTCTGTTTCAGACCCTCTGTTTCAGCCCCTCTGTTTCAGCCCCTCTGTTTCAACCCCTCTGTTGCAGCCCCTCTGTCTCAGCCCCTCTGTTTCAGCCCCTCTGTTGCAGCCCCTCTGTCTCAGCCCCTCTGTTTCTCACCCTCTGTTTCAGCCCCTCTGATTCAGCCCCTCTGATTCAGCCCCTCTGATTCAGCCCCTCTGATTCAGCCCCTCTGTTTCCCGCCCCTCTGTTTCCCACCCCGCTGTTTCCCTCCCCTCTGTTTCAGCCCCTCTGTTTCACGCCCCCTGTTTCAGCCCCACTGTTTCTCGCCCTCTGTTTCAGCCCCTCTGTTTCTCGCCCTCTGTTTCAGCCCCTCTGTTGCAGCCCCTCTGTTTCAGCCCCTCTGTTTCAGCCCCTCTGATTCAGCGCCTCTGAATCAGCCCTTCTGATTGAGCCCCTCTGATTCAGACCCTCTGTTTCCCGCCCCTCTGTTTCCCACCCCTCTGTTTCCCTCCCCTCTGTTTCAGCCCCTCTGTTTCACGCCCCCTGTTTCTGCCCCTCTGTTTCTCACCCTCTGTTTCAGCCCCTCTGTTTCTCGGCCTCTGTTTCAGCCCCTCCGTTTCAGCCCCTCTGTTTCAGCCTCTCTGTATCTCGCACAATGTTTCAGCCCCTCTGTTTCAGCCCCTCTGTTTCTCGCCCTCTGTTTCAGCACCTCTGTTTCTCGCCCTCTGTTTCAGCCCCTCTGTATCTCGCACACTGTTTCAGCCCCTCTGATTCAGCCCCTCTGTTTCTCGCCCTCTGTTTCAGCCCCTCTGTATCTCGCACAATGTTTCAGCCCCTCTGTTTCAGCCCCTCTGTTTCTCGCCCTCTGTTTCAGCACCTCTGTTTCTCGCCCTCTGTTTCAGCCCCTCTGTATCTCGCACACTGTTTCAGCCCCTCTGTTTCAGCCCCTCTGTTTCACGCCCCCTGTTTAAGCCCCTCTGTTTCTCACCCTCTGTTTCAGCCCCTCTGTTTCTCGGCCTCTGTTTCAGCCCCTCTGTTTCAGCCCCTCTGTATCTCGCACACTGTTTCAGCCCCTCTGATTCAGCCCCTCTGTTTCTCGCCCTCTGTTTCAGCACCTCTGTATCTCGCCCACTGTTTCAGCCCCTCTGTTTCTCGCCCTCTGTTTCAGCCCCTCTGTTTGAGCCACTCTGTTTCTCGCCCTCTGTTTCAGCCCCTCTGATTCAGCCCCTCTGTTTCTCACCCTGTGTTTCAGCCCCTCTGTTTCTCGCCCTCTGTTTCAACCCCTCTGTTTCAGCCCCTCTGTTTCTCGCCCCCTGTTTCAGCCCCTCTGTTTCTGCCGCTCTGTTTCAGCCTCTCTATTTCAGCCCCTGTGTTTCAGCCCCTCTGTTTGTCGCCCTCTGTTTTAACCCCTTTGTTTCTCGCCCTCTGTTTCAGCCCCTCTGTTTCTCGCCCTCTGTTTCAGCCCCTCTGTTTCTCGCCCTCTGTTTCAGCCCTGCTGTTTCAGCCCCTCTGTTTCTCGCCCTCTGTTTCAGCCCCTCTGTTTCTCGCCCTCTGTTTCAGCCCCTCTGTTTCACGCCCTCTGTTTCAGCCCCTCTGTTTCTCGCCCTCTGTTTCAACCCCTCTGTTTCAGCCCCTCTGTTTCTCGTCCTCTGTTTCAGCACCTCTGTTTCTGCCGCTCTGTTTCAGCCTCTCTATTTCAGCCCCTGTGTTTCAGCCCCTCTGTTTGTCGCCCTCTGTTTTAACCCCTTTGTTTCTCGCCCTCTGTTTCAGCCCCTCTGTTTCTCGCCCTCTGTTTCAGCCCTGCTGTTTCAGCCCCTCTGTTTCTCGCCCTCTGTTTCAGCCCCTCTGTTTCTCGCCCTCTGTTTCAGCCCTGCTGTTTCAGCCCCTCTGTTTCTCGCCCTCTGTTTCAGCCCCTCTGTTTCTCGCCCTCTGTTTCAGCCCCTCTGTTTCACGCCCTCTGTTTCAGCCCCTCTGTTTCAGCCCCTCTGTTTCTCGCCCTCTGTTTCAGCCCCTCTGTTTCTCGCCCTCTGTTTCAGCCCCTCTGATTCAGCCCCTCTGTTTCAGCCGCTCTGATTCAGCCCCCCTGTTTCAGCCCCTCTGTTTCAGCCCCTCTGTTTCAGCCCCTCTGTTTATCGCCATCTGTTTCTCCCCCTCTGTTTCTCGCCCTGTCTTTCAGCCCCTCTGTTTTTCGCCCTCTATTTCAGCCACTCTGTTTCTCGCCCTCTGTTTCAGGCTCTTTGTTTCAGCCCATCTGTTTCAGCCCCTCTGCTTCAGCCCCACTGTTTCTCGCCCTCTGTTTCTCGCCCGCTGTTTCAGCCCCTCTGTTTCTCGCCCTCTGTTTCAGCCCCTCTGTTTCAGCCCCTCTGATTCAGCCCCTCTGATTCAGCCCCACTGTTTCTCACCCTCTGTTTCAGCCCCTCTGTTTCTCGCCCTCTGTTTCAGCCCCTCTGATTCAGCCCCTCTGTTTCTCGCCCTCTGGTTCAGCCCCTCTGTTTCTCGGCCTCTGTTTCAGCCCCTCTGTTTCTCGCCCTCTGTTTCAGCCCCTCTGTTTCAGCCCCTCTGATTCAGCCCCTCTATTTCAGCCCCTCTGTTTCTCGCCCTCTGTTTCAGCCCCTCTGTTTCAGCCCCTCTGTTTCAGCCCCTCTGTTTCAGCCCCTCTGTTTCTCAGCCTCTGTTTCTGCCCCTCTGTTTCTCGCCCTCTGTTTCAGCCCCGCTGATTCAGCCCCTCTGTTTCAGCCCCTCTGTTTCAGCCCCTCTGTTTCTCGCCCTCTGTTTCAGCCCCTCTGTTTCTCGCCCTCTGTTTCAGCCCCTCTGATTCAGTCCCTCTGTTTCAGCCGCTCTGATTCAGCCCCTCTGTTTCAGACCCTCTGTTTCAGCCCCTCTGTTTCAGCCCCTCTGTTTCAGCCCCTCTGATTCAGCCCCCCTGTTTCTCGCCCTCTGTTTCAGCCCTTCTGTTTGAGCCCCTCTGATTCAGCCCCTCTGATTCAGCCCCTCTGTTTCCCGCCCTCTGTTTCAGCCACTCTGTTTCTCGCCCTCTGTTTCAGACCCTCTGATTCAGCCCCTCTGTTTCAGCCCCTCTGTTTCAGCCCCTCTGATTCAGCCCCTCTGATTCAGCCCCCCTGTTTCTCGCCCTCTGTTTCAGCCCTTCTGTTTGAGCCCCTCTGATTCAGCCCCTCTGATTCAGCCCCTCTGTTTCTCGCCCTCTGTTTCTCGCCCTCTGTTTCAGCCCCTCTGTTTCTCGCTCTCTGTTTCAGCCCCTCTGTTTCTCGCCCTCTGTTTCAGCCCCTCTGTTTCTCGCCATCTGTTTCAGCCCCTCTGTGTCTTACCCTCTGTTTCAGCCCCTCTGTTTCAGCCCCTCTGTTTCAGCCCCTGTGTTTCAGCCCCTCTGTTTCTCGCCCTCTGTTTCAGCCCCTATGTTTCTCGCCCTCTGTTTAAGCCCCTCTGATTCAGCCCCTCTGTTTCAGCCCCTCTGTTTCAGCCCCTCTGATTCAGCCCCTCTGTTTCAGCCCCTCTGTTTCAGCCCCTCTGTTTCAGCCCCTCTGTTTCTTGCCCTCTGTTTCTCACCCTCTGTTTCAGGCTCTCTGTTTCAGCCCGTCTGTTTCAGCTCCTCTGTTTCAGCCCCTCTGTTTCTCGCCCTCTGTTTCAGGCTCTCTGTTTCAACCCCTCTGATTCAGCCCCTCTGTTTCTCGCCCTCTGTTTCTGCCCCTCTGTTTCAACCCCTCTGTTTCAGCCCCTCTGTTTCAGCCCCTCTGTTTCTCGCCCTTTGTTTCAGGCCCTCTGTTTCTCAACCTCTGTTTCAGCCCCTCAGTTTCAGCCCCTCTGTTTCAGCCCCTCTCTTTCTCGACCTCTGTTTCAGCCCCTCTGTTTCTCGCCCTTTGTTTCAGCCCCTCTGTTTCTCGCCCTCTGTTTCAGCCACTCTGTTTCAGCCCCTCTGTTTCAGCCCCTCTTTCTCGCCCTCTGTTTCAGCCCCTCTGTTTCAGCCCCTCTGTTTCAGCCCCTCTGTATCTCGCACACTGTTTCAGCCCCTCTGATTCAGCCCCTCTGTTTCTCGCCCTCTGTTTCAGCCCCTCTGTTTGTCGCCCTCTGTTTCTGCCCCTCTGTTTCTCGCCCTCTGTTTCAGCCCCTCTGTTTCTCGCCCTCTGTTTCAGCCCCGCTGATTCAGCCCCTCTGTTTCAGCCCCTCTGAATCAGCCCCTCTGATTCAGCCCCTCTGTTTCAGCCCCTCGGTTTCAGCCCTTCTGATTCAGCCCCTCTGTTTCTCGCCCTCTGTTTCAGCCCCTCTGTTTCTCGCCCTCTGTTTCAGCCCCTGTTTCTCGCCCTGTGTTTCAGCCCCTCTGATTCAGCCCCTCTGTTTCAGCCCCTCTGATTCAGCCCCTCTGATACAGCCCCTCTGATTCAGCCCCTCTGTTTCTCGCCCTCTGTTTCAGCCCCTCTGTTGCAGCCCCTCTGTTTCAGCCCCTCTGTTTCTCACCCTCTGTTTCAGCCCCTCTGATTAAGCCCCTCTGTTTCAGCCCCTCTGTTTCAGCCCCTCTGTTTCTCAGCCTCTGTTTCTGCCCCTCTGTTTCTCGCCCTCTGTTTCAGCCCCGCTGATTCAGCCCCTCTGTTTCAGCCCCTCTGTTTCAGCCCCTCTGTTTCTCGCCCTCTGTTTCAGCCCCTCTGTTTCTCGCCCTCTGTTTCAGCCCCTCTGATTCAGTCCCTCTGTTTCAGCCGCTCTGATTCAGACCCTCTGTTTCAGACCCTCTGTTTCAGCCCCTCTGTTTCAGCCCCTCTGTTTCAGCCCCTCTGATTCAGCCCCCCTGTTTCTCGCCCTCTGTTTCAGCCCTTCTGTTTGAGCCCCTCTGATTCAGCCCCTCTGATTCAGCCCCTCTGTTTCCCGCCCTCTGTTTCAGCCACTCTGTTTCTCGCCCTCTGTTTCAGACCCTCTGATTCAGCCCCTCTGTTTCAGCCCCTCTGTTTCAGCCCCTCTGATTCAGCCCCTCTGATTCAGCCCCCCTGTTTCTCGCCCTCTGTTTCAGCCCTTCTGTTTGAGCACCTCTGATTCAGCCCCTCTGATTCAGCCCCTCTGTTTCTCGCCCTCTGTTTCTCGCCCTCTGTTTCAGCCCATCTGTTTCTCGCTCTCTGTTTCAGCCCCTCTGTTTCTCGCCCTCTGTTTCAGCCCCTCTGTTTCTCGCCATCTGTTTCAGCCCCTCTGTGTCTTACCCTCTGTTTCAGCCCCTCTGTTTCAGCCCCTCTGTTTCAGCCCCTGTGTTTCAGCCCCTCTGTTTCTCGCCCTCTGTTTCAGCCCCTATGTTTCTCGCCCTCTGTTTAAGCCCCTCTGATTCAGCCCCTCTGTTTCAGCCCCTCTGTTTCAGCCCCTCTGATTCAGCCCCTCTGTTTCAGCCCCTCTGTTTCAGCCCCTCTGTTTCAGCCCCTCTGTTTCTTGCCCTCTGTTTCTCACCCTCTGTTTCAGGCTCTCTGTTTCAGCCCGTCTGTTTCAGCTCCTCTGTTTCAGCCCCTCTGTTTCTCGCCCTCTGTTTCAGCCCCTGTGTTTCAGCCACTCTGTTTCTCGCCCTCTGTTTCTGCCCCGCTGATCCTTGCCCTCTGTTTCAGCCCCTCTGTTTCAGCCCCTCTGTTTCAGCCCCTCTGTTTCTCACCCTCTGTTTCAGCCCCTCTGTTTCTCGCACTCTGTTTCAGCCCCTCTGTTTCAGCCCCTCTGTTTCAGCCCATCTGTTTCTCACCCTCTGTTTCAGCCCCTCTGTTTCAGCCCCTCTGATTCAGCCCCTCTGATTCTCGCCGTCAGTTTCAGCCCCTCTGTATCTCGCCCTCTGTTTCACCCCTTCTGTTTCAGCCCCTCTGTTTCAGCCCCTCTGTTTCTCGCCCTCTGTTTCAGCCCCTCTGTTTCTCGCCCTCTATTTCAGGCCCTCTGTTTCCCGTCCTCTGTTTCAGCCCCTCTGTTTCAGCCCCTCTGTTCCAGCCCCTCTGTTTCTCGCACTCTGTGTCAGCCCCTCTGTTCCAGCCCCTCTGTTTCAGGCCCTCTGTTTCAGCCCCTCTGTTTCTCGCCCTCTGTTTCAGCCCCTCTGTTTCTCGCCCTCTGTTTCAGCCCCTCTGTTTCAGCCCGTCTGTTTCAGCCACTCTGTTTCTCGCCCTCTGTTTCAGCCCCTCTTTTTCTCACCCTCTGTTATAGCCACTCTGATTCAGCCCCTCTGTTTCTCGCCCTCTGTTTCAGCCCCTCTGTTTCTCGCCCTTTGTTTCAGCGCCTCTGTTTCAGCACCTCTGTTTCAGCCACTATGTTTCAGCCCCTCTGTTTCTCGCCCTCTGTTTCAGCCCCTCTGTTTCTCGCCCTCTGTTTCAGCCCCTGTGTTTCAGCCACTCTGTTTCTCGCCCTCTGTTTCTGCCCCGCTGATCCTTGCCCTCTGTTTCAGCCCCTCTGTTTCTCGCCCTCTGTTTCAGCCCCGCTGATTCAGCCCCTCTGTTTCAGCCCCTCTGAATCAGCCCCTCTGATTCAGCCCCTCTGTTTCAGCCCCTCTGTTTCGGACCCTCTGTTTCAGCCCCTCTGTTTCTTACCCTCTGTTTCAGCCCCTCTGTTTCTCGCCCTCTGTTTCAGCCCCTCTGATTCAGCCCCTCTCTTTCTCGCCCTCTGTTTCAGCCCCTCTGTTTCAGCCCCTCTGTTTCAGCCCCTCTGTTTCTCACCCTCTGTTTCAGCCCCTCTGTTTCTCGCCCTCTGTTTCAGCCCCTCTGTTTCAGCCCCTCTGTTTCAGCCCCTCTGTTTCAGCCCCTCTGTTTCTCACCCTCTGTTTCAGCCCCTCTGTTTCAGCCCCTCTGATTCAGCCCCTCTGATTCTCGCCGTCAGTTTCAGCCCCTCTGTTTCTCGCCCTCTATTTCAGGCCCTCTGTTTCTCGCCCTCTATTTCAGCCCCTCAGTTTCTGCCCCTCTGTTCCAGCCCCTCTGTTTCTCGCACTCTGTGTCAGCCCCTCTTTTTCTCACCCTCTGTTTTAGCCACTCTGATTCAGCCCCTCTGTTTCTCGCCCTCTGTTTCAGCCCCTCTGTTTCTCGCCCTCTGTTTCAGCCCCTCTATTTCAGCCCCTCTGTTTCTCGCCCTCTGTTTCAGCCCCTCTGTTTCTCGCCCTCTATTTCAGGCCCTCTGTTTCCCGTCCTCTGTTTCAGCCCCTCAGTTTCTGCCCCTCTGTTCCAGCCCCTCTGTTTCTCGCACTCTGTGTCAGCCCCTCTTTTTCTCACCCTCTGTTTTAGCCACTCTGATTCAGCCCCTCTGTTTCTCGCCCTCTGTTTCAGCCCCTCTGTTTCTCGCCCTCTGTTTCAGCCCCTCTGTTTCAGCACCTCTGTTTCAGCCACTCTGTTTCAGCCCCTCTGTTTCTCGCCCTCTGTTTCAACCCCTCTGTTTCTCGCCCTCTGTTTCAGCCCCTGTGTTTCAGCCACTCTGTTTCTCGCCCTCTGTTTCTGCCCCGCTGATCCTTGCCCTCTGTTTCAGCCCCTCTGTTTCAGCCCCTCTGTTTCAGCCCCTCTGTTTCTCACCCTCTGTTTCAGCCCCTCTGTTTCTCGCACTCTGTTTCAGCCCCTCTGTTTCAGCCCCTCTGTTTCAGCCCCTCTGTTTCTCACCCTCTGTTTCAGCCCCTCTGTTTCAGCCCCTCTGATTCAGCCCCTCTGATTCTCGCCGTCAGTTTCAGCCCCTCTGTATCTCGCCCTCTGTTTCACCCCTTCTGTTTCAGCCCCTCTGTTTCAGCCCCTCTGTTTCTCGCCCTCTGTTTCAGCCCCTCTGTTTCTCGCCCTCTATTTCAGGCCCTCTGTTTCCCGTCCTCTGTTTCAGCCCCTCTGTTTCAGCCCCTCTGTTCCAGCCCCTCTGTTTCTCGCACTCTGTGTCAGCCCCTCTGTTCCAGCCCCTCTGTTTCAGGCCCTCTGTTTCAGCCCCTCTGTTTCTCGCCCTCTGTTTCAGCGCCTCTGTTTCTCGCCCTCTGTTTCAGCCCCTCTGTTTCAGCCCGTCTGTTTCAGCCACTCTGTTTCTCGCCCTCTGTTTCAGCCCCTCTTTTTCTCACCCTCTGTTATAGCCACTCTGATTCAGCCCCTCTGTTTCTCGCCCTCTGTTTCAGCCCCTCTGTTTCTCGCCCTCTGTTTCCGCGCCTCTGTTTCAGCACCTCTGTTTCAGCCACTCTGTTTCAGCCCCTCTGTTTCTCGCCCTCTGTTTCAGCCCCTCTGTTTCTCACCCTCTGTTTCAGCCCCTGTGTTTCAGCCACTCTGTTTCTCGCCCTCTGTTTCTGCCCCGCTGATCCTTGCCCTCTGTTTCAGCCCCTCTGTTTCTCGCCCTCTGTTTCAGCCCCGCTGATTCAGCCCCTCTGTTTCAGCCCCTCTGAATCAGCCCCTCTGATTCAGCCCCTCTGTTTCAGCCCCTCTGTTTCGGACCCTCTGTTTCAGCCCCTCTGTTTCTTACCCTCTGTTTCAGCACCTCTGTTTCTCGCCCTCTGTTTCAGCCCCTCTGTTTCTCGCCCTCTGATTTAACCCCTCTAATTCAGCTCCCCTCTTTCAGCCCCTCTGATTCAGCCCCTCTGATTCAGCCCCTCTGTTTCGCGCCCTCTGTTTCAGCCCCTCTGTTTCAGCCCCTCTGTTTCAGCCCCTCTGTTTCTCACCCTCTGTGTCAGCCCCTCTGATCCAGCCCCTCTGATTCAGCCCCTCTGATTCAGCCCCTCTGATTCAGCCCCTCTGTTTCCCGCCCCTCTGTTTCAGCCCCTCTGTTTCAGCCCCTCTGTTTCAGCCCCACTGTTTCAGCCCCTCTGTTTCAGCCCCTCTGCTTCTCGCCCTCTGTTTCAGCCCCTCTGTTTCAGCCCCTCTGTTTCTCACCCTCTGTGTCAGCCCCTCTGATTCAGCCCCTCTGATTCAGCCCCTCTGATTCAGCCCCTCTGATTCAGCCCCTCTGTTTCCCGCCCCTCTGTTTCAGCCCCTCTGTTTCAGCCACTCTGTTTCAGCCCCACTGTTTCAGCCCCTCTGTTTCAGCCCCTCTGTTTCTCCCCCTCTGTTTCAGCCCCTCTGTTTCTCGCCCTCTGTTTCAGCCCCTCTGTTTCTCGCCCTCTGTTTCAGCCCCTCTGATTCAGCCCCTCTGATTCAGCCCCTATGTTTCAGCCCCTCTGTTTCAGCCCCTCTGTTTCAGCCCCTCTGTTTCTCGCCCTCTGTTTCTCACCCTCTTTTTCTCGCCCTCTGTTTCAGCCCCTCTGTTTCTCGCCCTCTGTTTCAGCCCCTCTCTTTCTCGCCCTCTGTTTCAGCCCCTCTGATTCAGCCCCCCTGTTTCAGCTCCTCTGATTCAGCCCCTCTGTTTCAGCCCCTCTGTTTCAGCCCCTCTGTTTCAGCCCCTCTGTTTCTCGCCCTCTGTTTCAGCCCCTCTGATTCAGCCCCTCTGTTTCAGCCCCTCTGATTCAGCCCCTCTGTTTCAGCCCCTCTATTTCAGCCCCTCTGTTTCAGCCCCTCTGTTTCATCCCCTCTGTTTCTCGCCCTCTTTTTCTCACCCTCTGTTTCTCGCCCTCTGTTTCAGACCCTCTGTTTTTCGCACTCTGTTACAGCCCGCCTGTTTCAGCCCCTACGTTTCAGCCCCACTGTTTCTCGCCCTCTGTTTCTCGCCCGCTGTTTCAGCCCATTTGTTTCTCGCCCTCTGTTTCAGTCCCTCTGTTTCAGCACCTCTGATTCAGCCCCTCTGATTCAGCCCCTCTGTTTCTCGCCCTCTGTTTCAGCCCCTCTGTTTCAGCCCCTCTGTTTCAGCTCCTCTGATTCACCCCTCTGTTTCTCGCCCTCTGTTTCAGCCCCTCTGTTTCTCGCACTCTGTTTCAGCCCCTCTGTTTCTCGCCCTCTGTTTCAGCCCCTCTGTTTCAGCCCCTCTGTTTCAGCCCCTCTGTTTCTCGCCCTCTGTTTCAGCCCCGCTTTTTCTCACTCTCTGTTTCAGCCACTCTGATTCAGCCCCTCTGTTTCTCGCCCTCTGTTTCAGCCCCTCTGATTCAGCCCCTCTGTTTCAGCCCCTCTGAATCAGCCCCACTGATTCAGCCCCTCTGCTTCAGCCCCTCTGTTTCAGCCCCTCTGTTTCAGCCCCTCTGTTTCTCACCCTCTGTTTCAGCCCCTCTGATTCAGCCCCTCTGATTCAGCCCCTCTGATTCAGCCCCTCTGATTCAGCCCCTCTGTTTCCCGCCCCTCTGTTTCAGCCCCTCGGTTTCAGCCCCTCTGTTTCAGCCCCACTGTTTCAGCCCCTCTGTTTCAGCCCCTCTGTTTCACGCCCTCTGTTTCAGCCCCTCTGTTTCTCGCCCTCTGTTTCAGCCCCTCTGATTCAGCCCCTCTGATTCAGCCCCTGTGTTTCAGCCCCTCTGTTTCAGCCCCTCTGTTTCAGCCCCTCTGTTTCTCGTCCTCTGTTTCTCACCCTCTGTTTCTCGCCCTCTGTTTCAGTCCCTCTGTTTCTCGCCCTCTGTTTCAGCCCCTCTGTTTCTCGCCCTCTGTTTCAGCCCCTCTGATTCAGCCCCTCTGTTTCAGCCCCTCTGATTCAGCCCCTCTCTTTCTCGCCCTCTGTTTCAGCCCCTCTGTTTCTCACCCACTGTTTCAGCCCCTCTGTTTCTCGCCCTCTGTTTCAGCCCCTCTGTTTCAGCCCCTCTGTTTCAGCCCCTCTGTTTCAGCCCCTCTGTTTCTCACCCTCTGTTTCAGCCCCTCTGTTTCACCCCCTCTGATTCAGCCCCTCTGATTCTCGCCGTCAGTTTCAGCCCCTCTGTATCTCGCCCTCTGTTTCAGCCCCTCTGTTTCAGCCCCTCTGTTTCAGCCCCTCTGTTTCTCGCCCTCTGTTTCAGCCCCGCTTTTTCTCACCCTCTGTTTCAGCCACTCTGATTCAGCCCCTCTGTTTCTCGCCCTCTGTTTCAGCCCCTCTGATTCAGCCCCTCTGTTTCAGCCCCTCTGAATCAGCCCCACTGATTCAGCCCCTCTGTTTCAGCCCCTCTGTTTCAGCCCCTCTGTTTCAGCCCCTCTGTTTCTCACCCTCTGTTTCAGCCCCTCTGATTCAGCCCCTCTGATTCAGCCCCTCTGATTCAGCCCCTCTGATTCAGCCCCTCTGTTTCCCGCCCCTCTGTTTCAGCCCCTCTGTTTCAGCCCCTCTGTTTCAGCCCCACTGTTTCAGCCCCTCTGTTTCAGCCCCTCTGTTTCACGCCCTCTGTTTCAGCCCCTCTGTTTCTCGCCCCCTGTTACAGCTCCTCTGTTTCTCGCCCTCTGTTTCAGCCCCTCTGATTCAGCCCCTCTGATTCAGCCCCCGTGTTTCTGCCCCTCTGTTTCAGCCCCTCTGTTTCAGCCCCTCTGTTTCTCGCCCTCTGTTTCTCACCCTCTGTTTCTCGCCCTCTGTTTCAGTCCCTCTGTTTCTCGCCCTCTGTTTCAGCCCCTCTGTTTCTCGCCCTCTGTTTCAGCCCCTCTGATTCAGCCCCTCTGTTTCAGCCCCTCTGATTCAGCCCCTCTCTTTCTCGCCCTCTGTTTCAGCCCCTCTGTTTCAGCCCCTCTGTTTCAGCCCCTCTGTTTCAGCCCCTCTGTTTCTCACCCTCTGTTTCAGCCCCTCTGTTTCTCGCCCTCTGTTTCAGCCCCTCTGTTTCAGCACCTTTGTTTCAGCCCCTCTGTTTCAGCCCCTCTGTTTCTCACCCTCTGTTTCAGCCCCTCTGTTTCAGCCCCTCTGATTCAGCCCCTCTGATTCTCGCCGTCAGTTTCAGCCCCTCTGTATCTCGCCCTCTGTTTCAGCCCCTCTGTTTCAGCCACTCTGTTTCTCGCCCTCTGTTTCAGCCCCTCTGTTTCTCGCCCTCTATTTCAGCCCCTCTGTTTCCCGCCCTCTGTTTCTGCCCCTCTGTTTCAGCCCCTCTGTTTCAGCCCCTCTGATTCAGCCCCTCTGTGTCAGCCCCTCTGTTCCAGCCCCTCTGTTTCAGCCCATCTGTTTCAGCCCCTCTGTTTCAGCCCCTCTGTTTCTCGCCCTCTGTTTCAGCCCCTCTGTTTCTCGCCCTCTGTTTCAGCCCCTCTGTTTCCGCCCGTCTGTTTCAGCCACTCTGTTTCTCGCCCTCTGATTCAGCCCCTCTTTTTCTCACCCTCTGTTTTAGCCACTCTGATTCAGCCCCTCTGTTTCTCGCCCTCTGTTTCAGCCCCTCTGTTTCTCGCCCACTGTTTCAGTCCCTCTGTTTCTCGCCTTCTGTTTCAGCCCCTCTGTTTCTCGCCCTCTGTTTCAGCCCCTGTGTTTCAGCCCATCTGTTTCAGCCCCTCTGTTTCAGCCCCTCTGTTGCTCGCCCTCTGTTTCAGCTCCTCTGTTTCTCGCCCTTTGTTTCAGCCCCTCTGTTTCTCGCCCTCTGTTTCAGGCTCTCTGTTACAGCCCGCCTGTTTCAGCCCCTCCGTTTCAGCCCCACTGTTTCTCGCCCTCTGTTTCTCGCCCGCTGTTTCAGCCCATTTGTTTCTCGCCCTCTGTTTCAGCCCCTCTGTTTCAGCACCTCTGATTCAGCCCCTCTGATTCAGCCCCTCTGTTTCTCGCCCTCTGTTTCAGCCCCTCTGTTTCAGCCCCTCTGTTTCAGCTCCTCTGTTTCACCCCTCTGTTTCTCGCCCTCTGTTTCAGCCCCTCTGTTTCTCGCACTCTGTTTCAGCCCCTCTGTTTCTCGCCCTCTGTTTCAGCCCCTCTGTTTCAGCCCCTCTGTTTCAGCCCCTCTGTTTCTCGCCCTCTGTTTCAGCCCCGCTTTTTCTCACCCTCTGTTTCAGCCACTCTGATTCAGCCCCTCTGTTTCTCGCCCTCTGTTTCAGCCCCTCTGATTCAGCCCCTCTGTTTCAGCCCCTCTGAATCAGCCCCACTGATTCAGCCCCTCTGCTTCAGCCCCTCTGTTTCAGCCCCTCTGTTTCAGCCCCTCTGTTTCTCACCCTCTGTTTCAGCCCCTCTGATTCAGCCCCTCTGATTCAGCCCCTCTGATTCAGCCCCTCTGATTCAGCCCCTCTGTTTCCCGCCCCTCTGTTTCAGCCCCTCTGTTTCAGCCCCTCTGTTTCAGCCCCACTGTTTCAGCCCCTCTGTTTCAGCCCCTCTGTTTCACGCCCTCTGTTTCAGCCCCTCTGTTTCTCGCCCCCTGTTACAGCTCCTCTGTTTCAGCCCCTCTGTTTCAGCCCCTCTGATTCAGCCCCTCTGATTCAGCCCCCGTGTTTCAGCCCCTCTGTTTCAGCCCCTCTGTTTCAGCCCCTCTGTTTCTCGCCCTCTGTTTCTCACCCTCTGTTTCTCGCCCTCTGTTTCAGTCCCTCTGTTTCTCGCCCTCTGTTTCAGCCCCTCTGTTTCTCGCCCTCTGTTTCAGCCCCTCTGATTCAGCCCCTCTGTTTCAGCCCCTCTGATTCAGCCCCTCTCTTTCTCGCCCTCTGTTTCAGCCCCTCTGTTTCAGCCCCTCTGTTTCAGCCCCTCTGTTTCAGCCCCTCTGTTTCTCACCCTCTGTTTCAGCCCCTCTGTTTCTCGCCCTCTGTTTCAGCCCCTCTGTTTCAGCCCCTTTGTTTCAGCCCCTCTGTTTCAGCCCCTCTGTTTCTCACCCTCTGTTTCAGCCCCTCTGTTTCAGCCCCTCTGATTCAGCCCCTCTGATTCTCGCCGTCAGTTTCAGCCCCTCTGTATCTCGCCCTCTGTTTCAGCCCCTCTGTTTCAGCCCCTCTGTTTCTCGCCCTCTATTTCAGCCCCTCTGTTTCCCGCCCTCTGTTTCTGCCCCTCTGTTTCAGCCCCTCTGTTTCAGCCCCTCTGATTCAGCCCCTCTGTGTCAGCCCCTCTGTTCCAGCCCCTCTGTTTCAGCCCATCTGTTTCAGCCCCTCTGTTTCAGCCCCTCTGTTTCTCGCCCTCTGTTTCAGCCCCTCTGTTTCTCGCCCTCTGTTTCAGCCCCTCTGTTTCCGCCCGTCTGTTTCAGCCACTCTGTTTCTCGCCCTCTGATTCAGCCCCTCTTTTTCTCACCCTCTGTTTTAGCCACTCTGATTCAGCCCCTCTGTTTCTCGCCCTCTGTTTCAGCCCCTCTGTTTCTCGCCCTCTGTTTCAGTCCCTCTGTTTCTCGCCTTCTGTTTCAGCCCCTCTGTTTCTCGCCCTCTGTTTCAGCCCCTGTGTTTCAGCCCATCTGTTTCAGCCCCTCTGTTTCAGCCCCTCTGTTGCTCGCCCTCTGTTTCAGCTCCTCTGTTTCTCGCCCTTTGTTTCAGCCCCTCTGTTTCTCGCCCTCTGTTTCAGGCTCTCTGTTACAGCCCGCCTGTTTCAGCCCCTCCGTTTCAGCCCCACTGTTTCTCGCCCTCTGTTTCTCGCCCGCTGTTTCAGCCCATTTGTTTCTCGCCCTCTGTTTCAGCCCCTCTGTTTCAGCACCTCTGATTCAGCCCCTCTGATTCAGCCCCTCTGTTTCTCGCCCTCTGTTTAAGCCCCTCTGTTTCAGCCCCTCTGTTTCAGCTCCTCTGTTTCACCCCTCTGTTTCTCGCCCTCTGTTTCAGCCCCTCTGTTTCTCGCACTCTGTTTCAGCCCCTCTGTTTCTCGCCCTCTGTTTCAGCCCCTCTGTTTCAGCCCCTCTGTTTCAGCCCCTCTGTTTCTCGCCCTCTGTTTCAGCCCCGCTTTTTCTCACCCTCTGTTTCAGCCACTCTGATTCAGCCCCTCTGTTTCTCGCCCTCTGTTTCAGCCCCTCTGATTCAGCCCCTCTGTTTCAGCCCCTCTGAATCAGCCCCACTGATTCAGCCCCTCTGCTTCAGCCCCTCTGTTTCAGCCCCTCTGTTTCAGCCCCTCTGTTTCTCACCCTCTGTTTCAGCCCCTCTGATTCAGCCCCTCTGATTCAGCCCCTCTGATTCAGCCCCTCTGATTCAGCCCCTCTGTTTCCCGCCCCTCTGTTTCAGCCCCTCTGTTTCAGCCCCTCTGTTTCAGCCCCACTGTTTCAGCCCCTCTGTTTCAGCCCCTCTGTTTCACGCCCTCTGTTTCAGCCCCTCTGTTTCTCGCCCCCTGTTACAGCCCCTCTGTTTCTCGCCCTCTGTTTCAGCCCCTCTGATTCAGCCCCTCTGATTCAGCCCCTGTGTTTCAGCCCCTCTGTTTCAGCCCCTCTGTTTCAGCCCCTCTGTTTCTCGTCCTCTGTTTCTCACCCTCTGTTTCTCGCCCTCTGTTTCAGTCCCTCTGTTTCTCGCCCTCTGTTTCAGCCCCTCTGTTTCTCGCCCTCTGTTTCAGCCCCTCTGATTCAGCCCCTCTGTTTCAGCCCCTCTGATTCAGCCCCTCTCTTTCTCGCCCTCTGTTTCTCACCCTCTGTTTCTCACCCTCTGTTTCAGCCCCTCTCTTTCTCGCCCTCTGTTTCAGCCCCTCTGTTTCTCACCCTCTGTTTCAGCCCCTCTGTTTCTCGCGCTCTGTTTCAGCCCCTCTGTTTCAGCCCCTCTGTTTCAGCCCCTCTGTTTCAGCCCCTCTGTTTCTCACCCTCTGTTTCAGCCCCTCTGTTTCACCCCCTCTGATTCAGCCCCTCTGATTCTCGCCGTCAGTTTCAGCCCCTCTGTATCTCGCCCTCTGTTTCAGCCCCTCTGTTTCAGCCCCTCTGTTTCAGCCCCTCTGTTTCTCGCCCTCTGTTTCAGCCCCGCTTTTTCTCACCCTCTGTTTCAGCCACTCTGATTCAGCCCCTCTGTTTCTCGCCCTCTGTTTCAGCCCCTCTGATTCAGCCCCTCTGTTTCAGCCCCTCTGAATCAGCCCCACTGATTCAGCCCCTCTGTTTCAGCCCCTCTGTTTCAGCCCCTCTGTTTCAGCCCCTCTGTTTCTCACCCTCTGTTTCAGCCCCTCTGATTCAGCCCCTCTGATTCAGCCCCTCTGATTCAGCCCCTCTGATTCAGCCCCTCTGTTTCCCGCCCCTCTGTTTCAGCCCCTCTGTTTCAGCCCCTCTGTTTCAGCCCCACTGTTTCAGCCCCTCTGTTTCAGCCCCTCTGTTTCACGCCCTCTGTTTCAGCCCCTCTGTTTCTCGCCCCCTGTTACAGCTCCTCTGTTTCTCGCCCTCTGTTTCAGCCCCTCTGATTCAGCCCCTCTGTTTCAGCCCCTCTGATTCAGCCCCTCTCTTTCTCGCCCTCTGTTTCAGCCCCTCTGTTTCAGCCCCTCTGTTTCAGCCCCTCTGTTTCAGCCCCTCTGTTTCTCACCCTCTGTTTCAGCCCCTGTGTTTCAGCCCCTGTGTTTCAGCCCCTCTGTTTCAGCCCCTCTGTTTCAGCCCCTCTGTTTCTCGCCCTCTGTTTCTCACCCTCTGTTTCTCGCCCTCTGTTTCAGTCCCTCTGTTTCTCGCCCTCTGTTTCAGCCCCTCTGTTTCTCGCCCTCTGTTTCAGCCCCTCTGATTCAGCCCCTCTGTTTCAGCCCCTCTGATTCAGCCCCTCTCTTTCTCGCCCTCTGTTTCAGCCCCTCTGTTTCAGCCCCTCTGTTTCAGCCCCTCTGTTTCAGCCCCTCTGTTTCTCACCCTCTGTTTCAGCCCCTCTGTTTCTCGCCCTCTGTTTCAGCCCCTCTGTTTCAGCCCCTCTGTTTCAGCCCCTCTGTTTCTCACCCTCTGTTTCAGCCCCTCTGTTTCAGCCCCTCTGATTCAGCCCCTCTGATTCTCGCCGTCAGTTTCAGCCCCTCTGTATCTCGCCCTCTGTTTCAGCCCCTCTGTTTCAGCCCCTCTGTTTCTCGCCCTCTGTTTCAGCCCCTCTGTTTCTCGCCCTCTATTTCAGCCCCTCTGTTTCCCGCCCTCTGTTTCTGCCCCTCTGTTTCAGCCACTCTGTTTCAGCCCCTCTGATTCAGCCCCTCTGTGTCAGCCCCTCTGTTCCAGCCCCTCTGTTTCAGCCCATCTGTTTCAGCCCCTCTGTTTCAGCCCCTCTGTTTCTCGCCCTCTGTTTCAGCCCCTCTGTTTCTCGCCCTCTGTTTCAGCCCCTCTGTTTCCGCCCGTCTGTTTCAGCCACTCTGTTTCTCGCCCTCTGATTCAGCCCCTCTTTTTCTCACCCTCTGTTTTAGCCACTCTGATTCAGCCCCTCTGTTTCTCGCCCTCTGTTTCAGCCCCTCTGTTTCTCGCCCTCTGTTTCAGTCCCTCTGTTTCTCGCCTTCTGTTTCAGCCCCTCTGTTTCTCGCCCTCTGTTTCAGCCCCTGTGTTTCAGCCACTCTGTTTCTCGCCCTCTGTTTCTGCCCCGCTGATCCTTGCCCTCTGTTTCAGCCCCTCTGTTTCTCGCCCTCTGTTTCAGCCCCGCTGATTCAGCCCCTCTGTTTCAGCCCCTCTGAATCAGCCCCTCTGATTCAGCCCCTCTGTTTCAGCCCCTCTGTTTCGGACCCTCTGTTTCAGCCCCTCTGTTTCTTACCCTCTGTTTCAGCCCCTCTGTTTCTCGCCCTCTGTTTCAGCCCCTCTGTTTCTCGCCCTCTGATTTAACCCCTCTAATTCAGCCCCTCTCTTTCAGCCCCTCTGATTCAGCCCCTCTGATTCAGCCCCTCTGTTTCGCGCCCTCTGTTTCAGCCCCTCTGTTTCAGCCCCTCTGTTTCAGCCCCTCTGTTTCAGCCCCTCTGTTTCTCACCCTCTGTGTCAGCCCCTCTGATCCAGCCCCTCTGATTCAGCCCCTCTGATTCAGCCCCTCTGATTCAGCCCCTCTGTTTCCCGCCCCTCTGTTTCAGCCCCTCTGTTTCAGCCCCTCTGTTTCAGCCCCACTGTTTCAGCCCCTCTGTTTCAGCCCCTCTGTTTCTCCCCCTCTGTTTCAGCCCCTCTGTTTCAGCCCCTCTGTTTCTCACCCTCTGTGTCAGCCCCTCTGATTCAGCCCCTCTGATTCAGCCCCTCTGATTCAGCCCCTATGTTTCAGCCCCTCTGTTTCAGCCCCTCTGTTTCAGCCCCTCTGTTTCTCGCCCTCTGTTTCTCACCCTCTTTTTCTCGCCCTCTGTTTCAGCCCCTCTGTTTCTCGCCCTCTGTTTCAGCTCCTCTCTTTCTCGCCCTCTGTTTCAGCCCCTCTGATTTAGCCCCCCTGTTTCAGCTCCTCTGATTCAGCCCCTCTGTTTCAGCCCCTCTGTTTCAGCCCCTCTGTTTCAGCCCCTCTGTTTCTCGCCCTCTGTTTCAGCCCCTCTGATTCAGCCCCTCTGTTTCAGCCCCTCGGATTCAGCCCCTCTGTTTCAGCCCCTCTATTTCAGCCCATCTGTTTCAGCCCCTCTGTTTCATCCCCTCTGTTTCTCGCCCTCTTTTTCTCACCCTCTGTTTCACGCCCTCTGTTTCAGACCCTCTGTTTTTCGCCCTCTGTTTCAGCCCCTCTGTTTCTCGCCCTCTGTATCAGACCCTCTGTTTGAGCCACTCTGTTTTAGACCCTCTGTTTCAGCCCCTCTGTTTCTCGCCCTCTTTTTCTCGCCCTCTGTTTCAGCCAATCTGTTTCTCGCCCTCTGTTTCAGCCACTCTGTTTCGCGCTCTCTGTTTCAGCCCCTCTGTTTCAGCCCCTCTGTTTCTCCCCCTCTGTTTCTGCACCTCTGTTTCTCGCCCTCTGTTTCAGCCCCTCTGTTTCTCGCCCTCTGTTTCAGCCCCGCTGATTCTGCCCCTCTGTTTCAGGCCCCTCTGATTCAGCCCCTCTGTTTCTCGCCCTCTGTTTCAGCCCCTCTGATTCAGCCCTTCTGTTTCAGCCCCTCTGTATCAGCCCCTCTGTTTCTCGCCCTCTGTTCCAGCCCCACTGTTTCTCGCCCTCTGTTTCAGCCCCTCTGTTTCTCGCCCTCTGTTTCAGCCCCTCTGTTTCAGCCCCTCTGTTTCATCCCCTCTGTTTCTCGCCCTCTATTTCTCACCCTCTGTTGCTCGCCCTCTGTTTCAGCTCCTCTGTTTCTCGCCCTTTGTTTCAGCCCCTCTGTTTCTCGCCCTCTGTTTCAGGCTCTCTGTTACAGCCCGCCTGTTTCAGCCCCTCCGTTTCAGCCCCACTGTTTCTCGCCCTCTGTTTCTCGCCCGCTGTTTCAGCCCATTTGTTTCTCGCCCTCTGTTTCAGCCCCTCTGTTTCAGCACCTCTGATTCAGCCCCTCTGATTCAGCCCCTCTGTTTCTCGCCCTCTGTTTCAGCCCCTCTGTTTCAGCCCCTCTGTTTCAGCTCCTCTGTTTCAGCCCCTCTGTTTCTCGCCCTCTGTTTCAGCCCCTCTGTTTCTCGCACTCTGTTTCAGCCCCTCTGTTTCTCGCCCTCTGTTTCAGCCCCACTGTTTCAGCCCCTCTGTTTCAGCCCCTCTGTTTCTCGCCCTCTGTTTCAGCCCCGCTTTTTCTCACCCTCTGTTTCAGCCACTCTGATTCAGCCCCTCTGTTTCTCGCCCTCTGTTTCAGCCCCTCTGATTCAGCCCCTTTGTTTCAGCCCCTCTGAATCAGCCCCACTGATTCAGCCCCTCTGCTTCAGCCCCTCTGTTTCAGCCCCTCTGTTTCAGCCCCTCTGTTTCTCACCCTCTGTTTCAGCCCCTCTGATTCAGCCCCTCTGATTCAGCCCCTCTGATTCAGCCCCTCTGATTCAGCCCCTCTGTTTCCCGCCCCTCTGTTTCAGCACCTCTGTTTCAGCCCCTCTGTTTCAGCCCCACTGTTTCAGCCCCTCTGTTTCAGCCCCTCTGTTTCACGCCCTCTGTTTCAGCCCCTCTGTTTCTCGCCCCCTGTTACAGCCCCTCTGTTTCTCGCCCTCTGTTTCAGCCCCTCTGATTCAGCCCCTCTGATTCAGCCCCTGTGTTTCAGCCCCTCTGTTTCAGCCCCTCTGTTTCAGCACCTCTGTTTCTCGTCCTCTGTTTCTCACCCTCTGTTTCTCGCCCTCTGTTTCAGTCCCTCTGTTTCTCGCCCTCTGTTTCAGCCCCTCTGATTCAGCCCCTCTGTTTCAGCCCCTCTGATTCAGCCCCTCTCTTTCTCGCCCTCTGTTTCAGCCCCTCTGTTTCAGCCCCTCTGTTTCAGCCCCTCTGTTTCAGCCCCTCTGTTTCTCACCCTCTGTTTCAGCCCCTCTGTTTCTCGCCCTCTGTTTCAGCCCCTCTGTTTCAGCCCCTCTGTTTCAGCCCCTCTGTTTCTCACCCTCTGTTTCAGCCCCTCTGTTTCAGCCCCTCTGATTCAGCCCCTCTGATTCTCGCCGTCAGTTTCAGCCCCTCTGTATCTCGCCCTCTGTTTCAGCCCCTCTGTTTCAGCCCCTCTGTTTCTCGCCCTCTGTTTCAGCCCCTCTGTTTCTCGCCCTCTATTTCAGCCCCTCTGTTTCCCGCCCTCTGTTTCTGCCCCTCTGTTTCAGCCACTCTGTTTCAGCCCCTCTGATTCAGCCCCTCTGTGTCAGCCCCTCTGTTCCAGCCCCTCTGTTTCAGCCCATCTGTTTCAGCCCCTCTGTTTCAGCCCCTCTGTTTCTCGCCCTCTGTTTCAGCCCCTCTGTTTCTCGCCCTCTGTTTCAGCCCCTCTGTTTCCGCCCGTCTGTTTCAGCCACTCTGTTTCTCGCCCTCTGATTCAGCCCCTCTTTTTCTCACCCTCTGTTTTAGCCACTCTGATTCAGCCCCTCTGTTTCTCGCCCTCTGTTTCAGCCCCTCTGTTTCTCGCCCTCTGTTTCAGTCCCTCTGTTTCTCGCCTTCTGTTTCAGCCCCTCTGTTTCTCGCCCTCTGTTTCAGCCCCTGTGTTTCAGCCACTCTGTTTCTCGCCCTCTGTTTCTGCCCCGCTGATCCTTGCCCTCTGTTTCAGCCCCTCTGTTTCTCGCCCTCTGTTTCAGCCCCGCTGATTCAGCCCCTCTGTTTCAGCCCC
This sequence comes from Chiloscyllium punctatum, assembly GCF_047496795.1. NCBI lineage: Eukaryota > Metazoa > Chordata > Chondrichthyes > Orectolobiformes > Hemiscylliidae > Chiloscyllium > Chiloscyllium punctatum. Next base: position 23,517,375 of record NC_092759.1, on the reverse strand, counting down.
TCTGAATCAGCCCCTCTGATTCAGCCCCTCTGTTTCAGCCCCTCTGTTTCGGACCCTCTGTTTCAGCCCCTCTGTTTCTTACCCTCTGTTTCAGCCCCTCTGTTTCTCGCCCTCTGTTTCAGCCCCTCTGTTTCTCGCCCTCTGATTTAACCCCTCTAATTCAGCCCCTCTCTTTCAGCCCCTCTGATTCAGCCCCTCTGATTCAGCCCCTCTGTTTCGCGCCCTCTGTTTCAGCCCCTCTGTTTCAGCCCCTCTGTTTCAGCCCCTCTGTTTCAGCCCCTCTGTTTCTCACCCTCTGTGTCAGCCCCTCTGATCCAGCCCCTCTGATTCAGCCCCTCTGATTCAGCCCCTCTGATTCAGCCCCTCTGTTTCCCGCCCCTCTGTTTCAGCCCCTCTGTTTCAGCCCCTCTGTTTCAGCCCCACTGTTTCAGCCCCTCTGTTTCAGCCCCTCTGTTTCTCCCCCTCTGTTTCAGCCCCTCTGTTTCAGCCCCTCTGTTTCTCACCCTCTGTGTCAGCCCCTCTGATTCAGCCCCTCTGATTCAGCCCCTCTGATTCAGCCCCTATGTTTCAGCCCCTCTGTTTCAGCCCCTCTGTTTCAGCCCCTCTGTTTCTCGCCCTCTGTTTCTCACCCTCTTTTTCTCGCCCTCTGTTTCAGCCCCTCTGTTTCTCGCCCTCTGTTTCAGCTCCTCTCTTTCTCGCCCTCTGTTTCAGCCCCTCTGATTTAGCCCCCCTGTTTCAGCTCCTCTGATTCAGCCCCTCTGTTTCAGCCCCTCTGTTTCAGCCCCTCTGTTTCAGCCCCTCTGTTTCTCGCCCTCTGTTTCAGCCCCTCTGATTCAGCCCCTCTGTTTCAGCCCCTCGGATTCAGCCCCTCTGTTTCAGCCCCTCTATTTCAGCCCATCTGTTTCAGCCCCTCTGTTTCATCCCCTCTGTTTCTCGCCCTCTTTTTCTCACCCTCTGTTTCACGCCCTCTGTTTCAGACCCTCTGTTTTTCGCCCTCTGTTTCAGCCCCTCTGTTTCTCGCCCTCTGTATCAGACCCTCTGTTTGAGCCACTCTGTTTTAGACCCTCTGTTTCAGCCCCTCTGTTTCTCGCCCTCTTTTTCTCGCCCTCTGTTTCAGCCAATCTGTTTCTCGCCCTCTGTTTCAGCCACTCTGTTTCGCGCTCTCTGTTTCAGCCCCTCTGTTTCAGCCCCTCTGTTTCTCCCCCTCTGTTTCTGCACCTCTGTTTCTCGCCCTCTGTTTCAGCCCCTCTGTTTCTCGCCCTCTGTTTCAGCCCCGCTGATTCTGCCCCTCTGTTTCAGGCCCCTCTGATTCAGCCCCTCTGTTTCTCGCCCTCTGTTTCAGCCCCTCTGATTCAGCCCTTCTGTTTCAGCCCCTCTGTATCAGCCCCTCTGTTTCTCGCCCTCTGTTCCAGCCCCACTGTTTCTCGCCCTCTGTTTCAGCCCCTCTGTTTCTCGCCCTCTGTTTCAGCCCCTCTGTTTCAGCCCCTCTGTTTCATCCCCTCTGTTTCTCGCCCTCTATTTCTCACCCTCTGTTGCTCGCCCTCTGTTTCAGCTCCTCTGTTTCTCGCCCTTTGTTTCAGCCCCTCTGTTTCTCGCCCTCTGTTTCAGGCTCTCTGTTACAGCCCGCCTGTTTCAGCCCCTCCGTTTCAGCCCCACTGTTTCTCGCCCTCTGTTTCTCGCCCGCTGTTTCAGCCCATTTGTTTCTCGCCCTCTGTTTCAGCCCCTCTGTTTCAGCACCTCTGATTCAGCCCCTCTGATTCAGCCCCTCTGTTTCTCGCCCTCTGTTTCAGCCCCTCTGTTTCAGCCCCTCTGTTTCAGCTCCTCTGTTTCAGCCCCTCTGTTTCTCGCCCTCTGTTTCAGCCCCTCTGTTTCTCGCACTCTGTTTCAGCCCCTCTGTTTCTCGCCCTCTGTTTCAGCCCCACTGTTTCAGCCCCTCTGTTTCAGCCCCTCTGTTTCTCGCCCTCTGTTTCAGCCCCGCTTTTTCTCACCCTCTGTTTCAGCCACTCTGATTCAGCCCCTCTGTTTCTCGCCCTCTGTTTCAGCCCCTCTGATTCAGCCCCTTTGTTTCAGCCCCTCTGAATCAGCCCCACTGATTCAGCCCCTCTGCTTCAGCCCCTCTGTTTCAGCCCCTCTGTTTCAGCCCCTCTGTTTCTCACCCTCTGTTTCAGCCCCTCTGATTCAGCCCCTCTGATTCAGCCCCTCTGATTCAGCCCCTCTGATTCAGCCCCTCTGTTTCCCGCCCCTCTGTTTCAGCACCTCTGTTTCAGCCCCTCTGTTTCAGCCCCACTGTTTCAGCCCCTCTGTTTCAGCCCCTCTGTTTCACGCCCTCTGTTTCAGCCCCTCTGTTTCTCGCCCCCTGTTACAGCCCCTCTGTTTCTCGCCCTCTGTTTCAGCCCCTCTGATTCAGCCCCTCTGATTCAGCCCCTGTGTTTCAGCCCCTCTGTTTCAGCCCCTCTGTTTCAGCACCTCTGTTTCTCGTCCTCTGTTTCTCACCCTCTGTTTCTCGCCCTCTGTTTCAGTCCCTCTGTTTCTCGCCCTCTGTTTCAGCCCCTCTGTTTCTCGCCCTCTGTTTCAGCCCCTCTGATTCAGGCCCTCTGTTTCAGCCCCTCTGATTCAGCCCCTCTCTTTCTCGCCCTCTGTTTCAGCCCCTCTGTTTCTCACCCTCTGTTTCAGCCCCTCTGTTTCTCGCCCTCTGTTTCAGCCCCTCTGTTTCAGCCCCTCTGTTTCAGCCCCTCTGTTTCAGCCCCTCTGTTTCTCACCCTCTGTTTCAGCCCCTCTGTTTCACCCCCTCTGATTCAGCCCCTCTGATTCTCGCCGTCAGTTTCAGCCCCTCTGTATCTCGCCCTCTGTTTCAGCCCCTCTGTTTCAGCCCCTCTGTTTCAGCCCCTCTGTTTCTCGCCCTCTGTTTCAGCCCCGCTTTTTCTCACCCTCTGTTTCAGCCACTCTGATTCAGCCCCTCTGTTTCTCGCCCTCTGTTTCAGCCCCTCTGATTCAGCCCCTCTGTTTCAGCCCCTCTGAATCAGCCCCACTGATTCAGCCCCTCTGTTTCAGCCCCTCTGTTTCAGCCCCTCTGTTTCAGCCCCTCTGTTTCTCACCCTCTGTTTCAGCCCCTCTGATTCAGCCCCTCTGATTCAGCCCCTCTGATTCAGCCCCTCTGATTCAGCCCCTCTGTTTCCCGCCCCTCTGTTTTCCGCCCCTCTGTTTCAGCCCCTCTGTTTCAGCCCCACTGTTTCAGCCCCTCTGTTTCAGCCCCTCTGTTTCACGCCCTCTGTTTCAGCCCCTCTGTTTCTCGCCCCCTGTTACAGCCCCTCTGTTTCTTGCCCTCTGTTACAGCCCCTCTGATTCAGCCCCTCTGATTCAGCCCCTGTGTTTCAGCCCCTCTGTTTCAGCCCCTCTGTTTCAGCCCCTCTGTTTCTCGCCCTCTGTTTCTCACCCTCTGTTTCTCGCCCTCTGTTTCAGTCCCTCTGTTTCTCGCCCTCTGTTTCAGCCCCTCTGTTTCTCGCCCTCTGTTTCAGCCCCTCTGATTCAGCCCCTCTGTTTCAGCCCCTCTGATTCAGCCCCTCTCTTTCTCGCCCTCTGTTTCAGCCCCTCTGTTTCAGCCCCTCTGTTTCAGCCCCTCTGTTTCAGCCCCTCTGTTTCTCACCCTCTGTTTCAGCCCCTCTGTTTCTCGCCCTCTGTTTCAGCCCCTCTGTTTCAGCCCCTCTGTTTCAGCCCCTCTGTTTCAGCCCCTCTGTTTCTCACCCTCTGTTTCAGCCCCTCTGTTTCAGCCCCTCTGATTCAGCCCCTCTGATTCTCGCCGTCAGTTTCAGCCCCTCTGTATCTCGCCCTCTGTTTCAGCCCCTCTGTTTCAGCCCCTCTGTTTCTCGCCCTCTGTTTCAGCCCCTCTGTTTCAGCCCCTCTGTTTCAGCCCCTCTGTTTCTCGCCCTCTGTTTCAGCCCCTCTGATTCAGCCCCTCTGTTTCAGCCCCTCTGATTCAGCCCCTCTCTTTCTCGCCCTCTGTTTCAGCCCCTCTGTTTCAGCCCCTCTGTTTCAGCCCCTCTGTTTCAGCCCCTCTGTTTCTCACCCTCTGTTTCAGCCCCTCTGTTTCTCGCCCTCTGTTTCAGCCCCTCTGTTTCAGCCCCTCTGTTTCAGCCCCTCTGTTTCTCGCCCTCTGTTTCAGCCCCTCTGTTTCTCGCCCTCTGTTTCAGCCCCTCTGTTTCCGCCCGTCTGTTTCAGCCACTCTGTTTCTCGCCCTCTGATTCAGCCCCTCTTTTTCTCACCCTCTGTTTTAGCCACTCTGATTCAGCCCCTCTGTTTCTCGCCCTCTGTTTCAGCCCCTCTGTTTCTCGCCCTCTGTTTCAGTCCCTCTGTTTCTCGCCTTCTGTTTCAGCCCCTCTGTTTCTCGCCCTCTGTTTCAGCCCCTGTGTTTCAGCCACTCTGTTTCTCGCCCTCTGTTTCTGCCCCGCTGATCCTTGCCCTCTGTTTCAGCCCCTCTGTTTCTCGCCCTCTGTTTCAGCCCCGCTGATTCAGCCCCTCTGTTTCAGCCCCTCTGAATCAGCCCCTCTGATTCAGCCCCTCTGTTTCAGCCCCTCTGTTTCGGACCCTCTGTTTCAGCCCCTCTGTTTCTTACCCTCTGTTTCAGCCCCTCTGTTTCTCGCCCTCTGTTTCAGCCCCTCTGTTTCTCGCCCTCTGATTTAACCCCTCTAATTCAGCCCCTCTCTTTCAGCCCCTCTGATTCAGCCCCTCTGATTCAGCCCCTCTGTTTCGCGCCCTCTGTTTCAGCCCCTCTGTTTCAGCCCCTCTATTTCAGCCCCTCTGTTTCTCACCCTCTGTGTCAGCCCCTCTGATTTAGCCCCTCTGATTCAGCCCCTCTGATTCAGCCCCTCTGTTTCCCGCCCCTCTGTTTCAGCCCCTCTGTTTCAGCCCCACTGTTTCAGCCCCTCTGTTTCAGCCCCTATGTTTCTCCCCCTCTGTTTCAGCCCCTCTGTTTGTCGCCCTCTGTTTCAGCCCCTCTGTTTCTCGCCCTCTGTTTCAGCCCCTCTGATTCAGCCCCTCTGATTCAGCCCCTGTGTTTCAGCCCCTCTGTTTCAGCCCCTCTGTTTCAGCCCCTCTGTTTCTCGCCCTCTGTTTCAGCCCCACTGTTTCAGCCCCTCTGTTTCAGCCCCTCTGTTTCAGCCCCACTGTTTCAGCCCCTCTGTTTCAGGACCTCTGTTTCTCCCCCTCTGTTTCAGCCCCTCTGTTTCTCGCCCTCTGTTTCAGCCCCTCTGTTTCTCGCCCTCTGTTTCAGCCCCTCTGATTCAGCCCCTCTGATTCAGCCCCTCTGATTCAGCCCCTGTGTTTCAGACCCTCTGTTTCAGCCCCTCTGTTTCAGCCCCTCTGTTTCTCGCCCTCTGTTTCAGCCCCTCTGTTTCTCGCCCTCTGTTTCAGCCCCTCTCTTTCTCGCCCTCTGTTTCAGCCCCTCTGATTCAGCCCCCCTGTTTCAGCTCCTCTGATTCAGCCCCTCTGTTTCAGCCCCTCTGTTTCAGCCCCTCTGTTTCAGCCCCTCTGTTTCTCGCCCTCTGTTTCAGCCCCTCTGATTCAGCCCCTCTGTTTCAGCCCCTCTGATTCAGCCCCTCTGTTTCAGCCCCTCTATTTCAGCCCCTCTGTTTCAGCCCCTCTGATTCAGCCCCTCTGTTTCTCGCCCTCTTTTTCTCACCCTCTGTTTCTCGCCCTCTGTTTCAGACCCTCTGTTTTTCGCCCTCTGTTTCAGCCCCTCTGTTTCTCGCCCTCTGTATCAGACCCTCTGTTTGAGCCACTCTGTTTTAGACCCTCTGTTTCAGCCCCTCTGTTTCTCGCCCTCTGTTTCAGCCCCTCTGTTTCGCGCTCTCTGTTTCAGCCCCTCTGTTTCAGCCCCTCTGTTTCTCCCCCTCTGTTTCTGCACCTCTGTTTCTCGCCCTCTGTTTCAGCCCCTCTGTTTCTCGCCCTCTGTTTCAGCCCCGCTGATTCTGCCCCTCTGTTTCAGCCCCTCTGATTCAGCCCCTCTGTTTCTCGCCCTCTGTTTCAGCCCCTCTGATTCAGCCCTTCTGTTTCAGCCCCTCTGTATCAGCCCCTCTGTTTCTCGCCCTCTGTTCCAGCCCCACTGTTTCTCGCCCTCTGTTTCAGCCCCTCTGTTTCTCGCCCTCTGTTTCAGCCCCTCTGTTTCAGCCCCTCTGTTTCATCCCCTCTGTTTCTCGCCCTCTATTTCTCACCCTCTGTTGCTCGCCCTCTGTTTCAGCTCCTCTGTTTCTCGCCCTTTGTTTCAGCCCCTCTGTTTCTCGCCCTCTGTTTCAGGCTCTCTGTTACAGCCCGCCTGTTTCAGCCCCTCCGTTTCAGCCCCACTGTTTCTCGCCCTCTGTTTCTCGCTCGCTGTTTCAGCCCATTTGTTTCTCGCCCTCTGTTTCAGCCCCTCTGTTTCAGCACCTCTGATTCAGCCCCTCTGATTCAGCCCCTCTGTTTCTCGCCCTCTGTTTCAGCCCCTCTGTTTCAGCCCCTCTGTTTCAGCTCCTCTGTTTCAGCCCCTCTGTTTCTCGTCCTCTGTTTCAGCCCCTCTGTTTCTCGCCCTCTGTTTCAGCCCCTCTGTTTCTCGCCCTCTGTTTCAGCCCCTCTGTTTCAGCCCCTCTGTTCCAGCCCCTCTGTTTCTCGCCCTCTGTTTCAGCCCCTCTGTTTCAGCCCCTCTGTTTCAGCCCCTCTGTTTCTCGCCCTCTGTTTCAGCCCCGCTTTTTCTCACCCTCTGTTTCAGCCACTCTGATTCAGCCCCTCTGTTTCTCGCCCTCTGTTTCAGCCCCTCTGATTCAGCCCCTCTGTTTCAGCCCCTCTGAATCAGCCCCACTGATTCAGCCCCTCTGCTTCAGCCCCTCTGTTTCAGCCCCTCTTTTTCAGCCCCTCTGTTTCTCACCCTCTGTTTCAGCCCCTCTGATTCAGCCCCTCTGATTCAGCCCCTCTGATTCAGCCCCTCTGATTCAGCCCCTCTGTTTCCCGCCCCTCTGTTTCAGCACCTCTGTTTCAGCCCCTCTGTTTCAGCCCCACTGTTTCAGCCGCTCTGTTTCAGCCCCTCTGTTTCACGCCCTCTGTTTCAGCCCCTCTGTTTCTCGCCCCCTGTTACAGCCCCTCTGTTTCTCGCCCTCTGTTTCAGCCCCTCTGATTCAGCCCCTCTGATTCAGCCCCTGTGTTTCAGCCCCTCTGTTTCAGCCCCTCTGTTTCAGCCCCTCTGTTTCTCGCCCTCGGTTTCTCACCCTCTGTTTCACGCCCTCTGTTTCAGTCCCTCTGTTTCTCGCCCTCTGTTTCAGCCCCTCTATTTCTCGCCCTCTGTTTCAGCCCCTCTGATTCAGCCCCTCTGTTTCAGCCCCTCTGATTCAGCCCCTCTCTTTCTCGCCCTCTGTTTCAGCCCCTCTGTTTCTCACCCTCTGTTTCAGCCCCTCTGTTTCTCGCCCTCTGTTTCAGCCCCTCTGTTTCAGCCCCTCTGTTTCAGCCCCTCTGTTTCTCACCCTCTGTTTCAGCCCCTCTGTTTCACCCCCTCTGATTCAGCCCCTCTGATTCTCACCGTCAGTTTCAGCCCCTCTGTATCTCGCCCTCTGTTTCAGCCCCTCTGTTTCAGCCCCTCTGTTTCAGCCCCTCTGTTTCTCGCCCTCTGTTTCAGCCCCGCTTTTTCTCACCCTCTGTTTCAGCCACTCTGATTCAGCCCCTCTGTTTCTCGCCCTCTGTTTCAGCCCCTCTGATTCAGCCCCTCTGTTTCAGCCCCTCTGAATCAGCCCCACTGATTCAGCCCCTCTGTTTCAGCCCCTCTGTTTCAGCCCCTCTGTTTCAGCCCCTCTGTTTCTCACCCTCTGTTTCAGACCCTCTGATTCAGCCCCTCTGATTCAGCCCCTCTGATTCAGCCCCTCTGATTCAGCCCCTCTGTTTCCCGCCCCTCTGTTTCCCGCCCCTCTGTTTCAGCCCCTCTGTTTCAGCCCCACTGTTTCAGCCCCTCTGTTTCAGCCCCTCTGTTTCACGCCCTCTGTTTCAGCCCCTCTGTTTCTCGCCCCCTGTTACAGCCCCTCTGTTTCTCGCCCTCTGTTTCAGACCCTCTGTTTTTCGCCCTCTGTTTCAGCCCCTCTGTTTCTCGCCCTCTGTATCAGACCCTCTGTTTGAGCCACTCTGTTTTAGACCCTCTGTTTCAGCCCCTCTGTTTCTCGCCCTCTGTTTCAGCCCCTCTGTTTCGCGCTCTCTGTTTCAGCCCCTCTGTTTCAGCCCCTCTGTTTCTCCCCCTCTGTTTCTGCACCTCTGTTTCTCGCCCTCTGTTTCAGCCCCTCTGTTTCTCGCCCTCTGTTTCAGCCCCGCTGATTCTGCCCCTCTGTTTCAGCCCCTCTGATTCAGCCCCTCTGTTTCTCGCCCTCTGTTTCAGCCCCTCTGATTCAGCCCTTCTGTTTCAGCCCCTCTGTATCAGCCCCTCTGTTTCTCGCCCTCTGTTCCAGCCCCACTGTTTCTCGCCCTCTGTTTCAGCCCCTCTGTTTCTCGCCCTCTGTTTCAGGCTCTCTGTTACAGCCCGCCTGTTTCAGCCCCTCCGTTTCAGCCCCACTGTTTCTCGCCCTCTGTTTCTCGCCCGCTGTTTCAGCCCATTTGTTTCTCGCCCTCTGTTTCAGCCCCGCTGATTCTGCCCCTCTGTTTCAGCCCCTCTGATTCAGCCCCTCTGTTTCTCGCCCTCTGTTTCAGCCCCTCTGATTCAGCCCTTCTGTTTCAGCCCCTCTGTATCAGCCCCTCTGTTGCTCGCCCTCTGTTTCAGCTCCTCTGTTTCTCGCCCTTTGTTTCAGCCCCTCTGTTTCTCGCCCTCTGTTTCAGGCTCTCTGTTACAGCCCGCCTGTTTCAGCCCCTCCGTTTCAGCCCCACTGTTTCTCGCCCTCTGTTTCTCGCCCGCTGTTTCAGCCCATTTGTTTCTCGCCCTCTGTTTCAGCCCCTCTGTTTCAGCACCTCTGATTCAGCCCCTCTGATTCAGCCCCTCTGTTTCTCGCCCTCTGTTTCAGCCCCTCTGTTTCAGCCCCTCTGTTTCAGCTCCTCTGTTTCAGCCCCTCTGTTTCTCGTCCTCTGTTTCAGCCCCTCTGTTTCTCGCCCTCTGTTTCAGCCCCTCTGTTTCTCGCCCTCTGTTTCAGCCCCTCTGTTTCAGCCCCTCTGTTCCAGCCCCTCTGTTTCTCGCCCTCTGTTTCAGCCCCTCTGTTTCAGCCCCTCTGTTTCAGCCCCTCTGTTTCTCGCCCTCTGTTTCAGCCCCGCTTTTTCTCACCCTCTGTTTCAGCCACTCTGATTCAGCCCCTCTGTTTCTCGCCCTCTGTTTCAGCCCCTCTGATTCAGCCCCTCTGTTTCAGCCCCTCTGAATCAGCCCCACTGATTCAGCCCCTCTGCTTCAGCCCCTCTGTTTCAGCCCCTCTTTTTCAGCCCCTCTGTTTCTCACCCTCTGTTTCAGCCCCTCTGATTCAGCCCCTCTGATTCAGCCCCTCTGATTCAGCCCCTCTGATTCAGCCCCTCTGTTTCCCGCCCCTCTGTTTCAGCACCTCTGTTTCAGCCCCTCTGTTTCAGCCCCACTGTTTCAGCCCCTCTGTTTCAGCCCCTCTGTTTCACGCCCTCTGTTTCAGCCCCTCTGTTTCTCGCCCCCTGTTACAGCCCCTCTGTTTCTCGCCCTCTGTTTCAGCCCCTCTGATTCAGCCCCTCTGTTTCAGCCCCTCTGAATCAGCCCCACTGATTCAGCCCCTCTGTTTCAGCCCCTCTGTTTCAGCCCCTCTGTTTCAGCCCCTCTGTTTCTCACCCTCTGTTTCAGACCCTCTGATTCAGCCCCTCTGATTCAGCCCCTCTGATTCAGCCCCTCTGATTCAGCCCCTCTGTTTCCCGCCCCTCTGTTTCCCGCCCCTCTGTTTCAGCCCCTCTGTTTCAGCCCCACTGTTTCAGCCCCTCTGTTTCAGCCCCTCTGTTTCACGCCCTCTGTTTCAGCCCCTCTGTTTCTCGCCCCCTGTTACAGCCCCTCTGTTTCTCGCCCTCTGTTTCAGACCCTCTGTTTTAGACCCTCTGTTTCAGCCCCTCTGTTTCTCGCCCTCTGTTTCAGCCCCTCTGTTTCGCGCTCTCTGTTTCAGCCCCTCTGTTTCAGCCCCTCTGTTTCTCCCCCTCTGTTTCTGCACCTCTGTTTCTCGCCCTCTGTTTCAGCCCCTCTGTTTCTCGCCCTCTGTTTCAGCCCCGCTGATTCTGCCCCTCTGTTTCAGCCCCTCTGATTCAGCCCCTCTGTTTCTCGCCCTCTGTTTCAGCCCCTCTGATTCAGCCCTTCTGTTTCAGCCCCTCTGTATCAGCCCCTCTGTTTCTCGCCCTCTGTTCCAGCCCCACTGTTTCTCGCCCTCTGTTTCAGCCCCTCTGTTTCTCGCCCTCTGTTTCAGGCTCTCTGTTACAGCCCGCCTGTTTCAGCCCCTCCGTTTCAGCCCCACTGTTTCTCGCCCTCTGTTTCTCGCCCGCTGTTTCAGCCCATTTGTTTCTCGCCCTCTGTTTCAGCCCCGCTGATTCTGCCCCTCTGTTTCAGCCCCTCTGATTCAGCCCCTCTGTTTCTCGCCCTCTGTTTCAGCCCCTCTGATTCAGCCCTTCTGTTTCAGCCCCTCTGTATCAGCCCCTCTGTTGCTCGCCCTCTGTTTCAGCTCCTCTGTTTCTCGCCCTTTGTTTCAGCCCCTCTGTTTCTCGCCCTCTGTTTCAGGCTCTCTGTTACAGCCCGCCTGTTTCAGCCCCTCCGTTTCAGCCCCACTGTTTCTCGCCCTCTGTTTCTCGCCCGCTGTTTCAGCCCATTTGTTTCTCGCCCTCTGTTTCAGCCCCTCTGTTTCAGCACCTCTGATTCAGCCCCTCTGATTCAGCCCCTCTGTTTCTCGCCCTCTGTTTCAGCCCCTCTGTTTCAGCCCCTCTGTTTCAGCTCCTCTGTTTCAGCCCCTCTGTTTCTCGTCCTCTGTTTCAGCCCCTCTGTTTCTCGCCCTCTGTTTCAGCCCCTCTGTTTCTCGCCCTCTGTTTCAGCCCCTCTGTTTCAGCCCCTCTGTTCCAGCCCCTCTGTTTCTCGCCCTCTGTTTCAGCCCCTCTGTTTCAGCCCCTCTGTTTCAGCCCCTCTGTTTCTCGCCCTCTGTTTCAGCCCCGCTTTTTCTCACCCTCTGTTTCAGCCACTCTGATTCAGCCCCTCTGTTTCTCGCCCTCTGTTTCAGCCCCTCTGATTCAGCCCCTCTGTTTCAGCCCCTCTGAATCAGCCCCACTGATTCAGCCCCTCTGCTTCAGCCCCTCTGTTTCAGCCCCTCTTTTTCAGCCCCTCTGTTTCTCACCCTCTGTTTCAGCCCCTCTGATTCAGCCCCTCTGATTCAGCCCCTCTGATTCAGCCCCTCTGATTCAGCCCCTCTGTTTCCCGCCCCTCTGTTTCAGCACCTCTGTTTCAGCCCCTCTGTTTCAGCCCCACTGTTTCAGCCCCTCTGTTTCAGCCCCTCTGTTTCACGCCCTCTGTTTCAGCCCCTCTGTTTCTCGCCCCCTGTTACAGCCCCTCTGTTTCTCGCCCTCTGTTTCAGCCCCTCTGATTCAGCCCCTCTGATTCAGCCCCTGTGTTTCAGCCCCTCTGTTTCAGCCCCTCTGTTTCAGCCCCTCTGTTTCTCGCCCTCTGTTTCTCACCCTCTGTTTCACGCCCTCTGTTTCAGTCCCTCTGTTTCTCGCCCTCTGTTTCAGCCCCTCTGTTTCTCGCCCTCTGTTTCAGCCCCTCTGATTCAGCCTCTCTGTTTCAGCCCCTCTGATTCAGCCCCTCTCTTTCTCGCCCTCTGTTTCAGCCCCTCTGTTTCTCACCCTCTGTTTCAGCCCCTCTGTGTCTCGCCCTCTGTTTCAGCCCCTCTGTTTCAGCCCCTCTGTTTCAGCCCCTCTGTTTCTCACCCTCTGTTTCAGCCCCTCTGTTTCACCCCCTCTGATTCAGCCCCTCTGATTCTCACCGTCAGTTTCAGCCCCTCTGTATCTCGCCCTCTGTTTCAGCCCCTCTGTTTCAGCCCCTCTGTTTCAGCCCCTCTGTTTCTCGCCCTCTGTTTCAGCCCCGCTTTTTCTCACCCTCTGTTTCAGCCACTCTGATTCAGCCCCTCTGTTTCTCGCCCTCTGTTTCAGCCCCTCTGATTCAGCCCCTCTGTTTCAGCCCCTCTGAATCAGCCCCACTGATTCAGCCCCTCTGTTTCAGCCCCTCTGTTTCAGCCCCTCTGTTTCAGCCCCTCTGTTTCTCACCCTCTGTTTCAGACCCTCTGATTCAGCCCCTCTGATTCAGCCCCTCTGATTCAGCCCCTCTGATTCAGCCCCTCTGTTTCCCGCCCCTCTGTTTCCCGCCCCTCTGTTTCAGCCCCTCTGTTTCAGCCCCACTGTTTCAGCCCCTCTGTTTCAGCCCCTCTGTTTCACGCCCTCTGTTTCAGCCCCACTGTTTCTCGCCCCCTGTTACAGCCCCTCTGTTTCTCGCCCTCTGTTTCAGCCCCTCTGATTCAGCCCCTCTGATTCAGCCCCTGTGTTTCAGCCCCTCTGTTTCAGCCCCTCTGTTTCAGCCCCTCTGTTTCTCGCCCTCTGTTTCAGCCCCTCTGTTTCTCGCCCTCTGTTTCAGCCCCTCTGATTCAGCCCCTCTGTTTCAGCCCCTCTGATTCAGCCCCTCTCTTTCTCGCCCTCTGTTTCAGCCCCTCTGTTTCAGCCCCTCTGTTTCAGCCCCTCTGTTTCAGCCCCTCTGTTTCTCACCCTCTGTTTCAGCCCCTCTGTTTCTCGCCCTCTGTTTCAGCCCCTCTGTTTCAGCCCCTCTGTTTCAGCCCCTCTGTTTCAGCCCCTCTGTTTCTCACCCTCTGTTTCAGCCCCTCTGTTTCAGCCCCTCTGATTCAGCCCCTCTGATTCTCGCCGTCAGTTTCAGCCCCTCTGTATCTCGCCCTCTGTTTCAGCCCCTCTGTTTCAGCCCCTCTGTTTCTCGCCCTCTGTTTCAGCCCCTCTGTTTCTCGCCCTCTATTTCAGCCCCTCTGTTTCCCGCCCTCTGTTTCTGCCCCTCTGTTTCAGCCCCTCTGTTCCAGCCCCTCTGTTTCTCGCACTCTGTGTCAGCCCCTCTGTTCCAGCCCCTCTGTTTCAGCCCCTCTGTTTCAGCCCCTCTGTTTCAGCCCCTCTGTTTCTCGCCCTCTGTTTCAGCCCCTCTGTTTCTCGCCCTCTGTTTCAGCCCCTCTGTTTCCGCCCGTCTGTTTCAGCCACTCTGTTTCTCGCCCTCTGATTCAGCCCCTCTTTTTCTCACGCTCTGTTTTAGCCACTCTGATTCAGCCCCTCTGTTTCTCGCCCTCTGTTTCAGCCCCTCTGTTTCTCGCCCTCTGTTTCAGTCCCTCTGTTTCTCGCCCTCTGTTTCAGCCCCTCTGTTTCTCGCCCTCTGTTTCAGCCCCTGTGTTTCAGCCACTCTGTTTCTCGCCCTCTGTTTCTGCCCCGCTGATCCTTGCCCTCTGTTTCAGCCCCTCTGTTTCTCGCCCTCTGTTTCAGCCCCGCTGATTCAGCCCCTCTGTTCCAGCCCCTCTGAATCAGCCCCTCTGATTCAGCCCCTCTGTTTCAGCCCCTCTGTTTCGGACCCTCTGTTTCAGCCCCTCTGTTTCTCGCCCGCTGTTTCAGCCCCTCTGTTTCTCGCCCTCTGATTTAACCCATCTAATTCAGCCCCTCTCTTTCAGCCCCTCTGTTTCAGCCCCTCTGTTTCAGCCCCTCTGTTTCTCACCCTCTGTGTCAGCCCCTCTGATTCAGCCCCTCTGATTCAGCCCCTCTGATTCAGCCCCTCTGATTCAGCCCCTCTGTTTCCCGCCCCTCTGTTTCAGCGCCTCTGTTTCAGCCCCTCTGTTTCAGCCCCACTGTTTCAGCCCCTCTGTTTCAGCCCCTCTGTTTCTCCCCCTCTGTTTCAGCCCCTCTGTTTCTCGCCCTCTGTTTCAGCCCCTCTGTTCCTCGCCCTCTGTTTCAGCCCCTCTGATTAAGCCCCTCTGATTCAAACCCTGTGTTTCAGCCCCTCTGTTTCAGCCCCTCTGTTTCAGCCCCTCTGTTTCTCGCCCTCTGTTTCAGCCCCTCTGTTTCAGCCCCTCTGTTTCAGCCCCTCTGTTTCAGCCCCTCTGTTTCTCACCCTCTGTTTCAGCCCCTCTGTTTCTCGCCCTCTGTTTCAGCCCCTCTGTTTCTCGCCCTCTGTTTCAGCCCCTCTGTTTCTCGCCCTCTGTTTCAGCCCCTCTGTTTCTCGCCCTCTGTTTCAGCCCCTCTGATTCAGCCCCTCTGTTTCAGCCCCTCTGTTTCAGCCCCTCTGTTTCAGCCCCTCTGTTTCTCGCCCTCTGTTTCAGCCCCTCTGATTCAGCCCCTCTGTTTCAGCCCCTCTGATTCAGCCCCTCTGTTTCAGCCCCTCTATTTCAGCCCCTCTGATTCAGCCCCTCTGATTCAGCCCCTCTGTTTCCCGCCGCTCTGTTTCAGCCCCTCTGTTTCAGACCCTCTGTTTCATCCCCACTGTTTCAGCCCCTCTGTTTCAGCCCCTCTGTTTCTCCCCCTCTGTTTCAGCCCCTCTGTTTCTCGCCCTCTGTTTCAGCCCCTCTGTTTCAGACCCTCTGTTTCAGCCCCTCTGTTTCTTACCCTCTGTTTCAGCCCCTCTGTTTCACGCCCTCTGTTTCAGCCCCTCTGTTTCTCGCCCTCTGATTTAACCCCTCTAATTCAGCCCCTCTCTTTCAGCCCCTCTGATTCAGCCCCTCTGATTCAGCCCCTCTGTTTCGCGCCCTCTGTTTCAGCCCCTCTGTTTCAGCCACTCTGTTTCAGCCCCTCTGTTTCTCACCCTCTGTGTCAGCCCCTCTGATTCAGCCCCTCTGATTCAGCCCCTCTGATTCAGCCCCTCTGATTCAGCCCCTCTGTTTCCCGCCCCTCTGTTTCAGCCCCTCTGTATCAGCCCCTCTGTTTCAGCCCCACTGTTTCAGCCCCTCTGTTTCAGCCCCTCTGTTTCTCCCGCTCTGTTTCAGCCCCTCTGTTTCTCGCCCTCTGTTTCAGTCCCTCTGTTTCTCGCCCTCTGTTTCAGCCCCTCTGATTCAGCCCCTCTGATTCAGCCCCTGTGTTTCAGCCCCTGTGTTTCAGCCCCTCTGTTTCAGCCCCTCTGTTTCAGCCCCTCTGTTTCTCGCCCTCTGTTTCTCACCCTCTGTTTCTCGCCCTCTGTTTCAGTCCCTCTGTTTCTCGCCCTCTGTTTCAGCCCCTCTGTTTCTCGCCCTCTGTTTCAGCCCCTCTGATTCAGCCCCTCTGTTTCAGCCCCTCTGATTCAGCCCCTCTCTTTCTCGCCCTCTGTTTCAGCCCCTCTGTTTCAGCCCCTCTGTTTCAGCCCCTCTGTTTCAGCCCCTCTGATTCAGCCCCTCTCTTTCTCGCTCTCTGTTTCAGCCCCTCTGTTTCAGCCCCTCTGTTTCTCACCCTCTGTTTCAGCCCCTCTGTTTCTCGCCCTCTGTTTCAGCCCCTCTGTTTCAGCCCCTCTGTTTCAGCCCCTCTGTTTCAGCCCCTCTGTTTCTCACCCTCTGTTTCAGCCCCTCTGTTTCAGCCCCTCTGATTCAGCCCCTCTGATTCTCGCCGTCAGTTTCAGCCCCTCTGTATCTCGCCCTCTGTTTCAGCCCCTCTGTTTCAGCCCCTCTGTTTCTCGCCCTCTGTTTCAGCCCCTCTGTTTCTCGCCCTCTGTTTCAGCCCCTCTGATTCAGCCCCTCTGTTTCAGCCCCTCTGATTCAGCTCCTCTCTTTCTCGCCCTCTGTTTCAGCCCCTCTGTTTCAGCCCCTCTGTTTCAGCCCCTCTGTTTCAGCCCCTCTGTTTCTCACCCTCTGTTTCAGCCCCTCTGTTTCTCGCCCTCTGTTTCAGCCCCTCTGTTTCAGCCCCTCTGTTTCAGCCCCTCTGTCTCTCGCCCTCTGTTTCAGCCCCTCTGTTTCTCGCCCTCTGTTTCAGCCCCTCTGTTTCCGCCCGTCTGTTTCAGCCACTCTGTTTCTCGCCCTCTGTTTCAGCCCCTCTGTTTCTCGCCCTCTGTTTCAGCCCCTCTGTTTCAGCCCCTCTGTTTCAGCCCCTCTGTTTCAGCCCCTCTGTTTCTCACCCTCTGTTTCAGCCCCTCTGTTTCAGCCCCTCTGATTCAGCCCCTCTGATTCTCGCCGTCAGTTTCAGCCCCTCTGTATCTCGCCCTCTGTTTCAGCCCCTCTGTTTCAGCCCCTCTGTTTCTCGCCCTCTGTTTCAGCCCCTCTGTTTCTCGCCCTCTGTTTCAGCCCCTCTGATTCAGCCCCTCTGTTTCAGCCCCTCTGATTCAGCTCCTCTCTTTCTCGCCCTCTGTTTCAGCCCCTCTGTTTCAGCCCCTCTGTTTCAGCCCCTCTGTTTCAGCCCCTCTGTTTCTCACCCTCTGTTTCAGCCCCTCTGTTTCTCGCCCTCTGTTTCAGCCCCTCTGTTTCAGCCCCTCTGTTTCAGCCCCTCTGTCTCTCGCCCTCTGTTTCAGCCCCTCTGTTTCTCGCCCTCTGTTTCAGCCCCTCTGTTTCCGCCCGTCTGTTTCAGCCACTCTGTTTCTCGCCCTCTGATTCAGCCCCTCTTTTTCTCACCCTCTGTTTTAGCCACTCTGATTCAGCCCCTCTGTTTCTCGCCCTCTGTTTCAGCCCCTCTGTTTCTCGCCCTCTGTTTCAGTCCCTCTGTTTCTCGCCTTCTGTTTCAGCCCCTCTGTTTCTCGCCCTCTGTTTCAGCCCCTGTGTTTCAGCCACTCTGTTTCTCGCCCTCTGTTTCTGCCCCGCTGATCCTTGCCCTCTGTTTCAGCCCCTCTGTTTCTCGCCCTCTGTTTCAGCCCCGCTGATTCAGCCCCTCTGTTTCAGCCCCTCTGAATCAGCCCCTCTGATTCAGCCCCTCTGTTTCAGCCCCTCTGTTTCGGACCCTCTGTTTCAGCCCCTCTGTTTCTTACCCTCTGTTTCAGCCCCTCTGTTTCTCGCCCTCTGTTTCAGCCCCTCTGTTTCTCGCCCTCTGATTTAACCCCTCTAATTCAGCCCCTCTCTTTCAGCCCCTCTGATTCAGCCCCTCTGATTCAGCCCCTCTGTTTCGCGCCCTCTGTTTCAGACCCTCTGTTTCAGCCCCTCTGTTTCTCACCCTCTGTGTCAGCCCCTCTGATTCAGCCCCTCTGATTCAGCCCCTCTGATTCAGCCCCTCTGTTTCCCGCCCCTCTGTTTCAGCCCCTCTGTTTCAGCCCCACTGTTTCAGCCCCACTGTTTCAGCCCCTCTGTTTCAGCCCCTCTGTTTCTCCCCCTCTGTTTCAGCCCCTCTGTTTGTCGCCCTCTGTTTCAGCCCCTCTGTTTCTCGCCCTCTGTTTCAGCCCCTCTGATTCAGCCCCTCTGATTCAGCCCCTGTGTTTCAGCCCCTCTGTTTCAGCCCCTCTGTTTCAGCCCCTCTGTTTCTCGCCCTCTGTTTCAGCCCCACTGTTTCAGCCCCTCTGTTTCAGCCCCTCTGTTTCAGCCCCACTGTTTCAGCCCCTCTGTTTCAGCCCCTCTGTTTCTCGCCCTCTGTTTCAGCCCCTCTGTTTCTCGCCCTCTGTTTCAGCCCCTCTGATTCAGCCCCTCTGATTCAGCCCCTGTGTTTCAGCCCCTCTGTTTCAGCCCCTCTGTTTCAGCCCCTCTGTTTCTCGCCCTCTGTTTCAGCCCCTCTGTTTCTCGCCCTCTGTTTCAGCCCCTCTCTTTCTCGCCCTCTGTTTCAGCCCCTCTGATTCAGCCCCCCTGTTTCAGCTCCTCTGATTCAGCCCCTCTGTTTCAGCCCCTCTGTTTCAGCCCCTCTGTTTCAGCCCCTCTGTTTCTCGCCCTCTGTTTCAGCCCCTCTGATTCAGCCCCTCTGTTTCAGCCCCTCTGATTCAGCCCCTCTGTTTCAGCCCCTCTATTTCAGCCCCTCTGTTTCAGCCCCTCTGATTCAGCCCCTCTGTTTCTCGCCCTCTTTTTCTCACCCTCTGTTTCTCGCCCTCTGTTTCAGACCCTCTGTTTTTCGCCCTCTGTTTCAGCCCCTCTGTTTCTCGCCCTCTGTATCAGACCCTCTGTTTGAGCCACTCTGTTTTAGACCCTCTGTTTCAGCCCCTCTGTTTCTCGCCCTCTGTTTCAGCCCCTCTGTTTCGCGCTCTCTGTTTCAGCCCCTCTGTTTCAGCCCCTCTGTTTCTCCCCCTCTGTTTCTGCACCTCTGTTTCTCGCCCTCTGTTTCAGCCCCTCTGTTTCTCGCCCTCTGTTTCAGCCCCGCTGATTCTGCCCCTCTGTTTCAGCCCCTCTGATTCAGCCCCTCTGTTTCTCGCCCTCTGTTTCAGCCCCTCTGATTCAGCCCTTCTGTTTCAGCCCCTCTGTATCAGCCCCTCTGTTTCTCGCCCTCTGTTCCAGCCCCACTGTTTCTCGCCCTCTGTTTCAGCCCCTCTGTTTCTCGCCCTCTGTTTCAGCCCCTCTGTTTCAGCCCCTCTGTTTCATCCCCTCTGTTTCTCGCCCTCTATTTCTCACCCTCTGTTGCTCGCCCTCTGTTTCAGCTCCTCTGTTTCTCGCCCTTTGTTTCAGCCCCTCTGTTTCTCGCCCTCTGTTTCAGGCTCTCTGTTACAGCCCGCCTGTTTCAGCCCCTCCGTTTCAGCCCCACTGTTTCTCGCCCTCTGTTTCTCGCCCGCTGTTTCAGCCCATTTGTTTCTCGCCCTCTGTTTCAGCCCCTCTGTTTCAGCACCTCTGATTCAGCCCCTCTGATTCAGCCCCTCTGTTTCTCGCCCTCTGTTTCAGCCCCTCTGTTTCAGCCCCTCTGTTTCAGCTCCTCTGTTTCAGCCCCTCTGTTTCTCGCCCTCTGTTTCAGCCCCTCTGTTTCTCGCCCTCTGTTTCAGCCCCTCTGTTTCTCGCCCTCTGTTTCAGCCCCTCTGTTTCAGCCCCTCTGTTCCAGCCCCTCTGTTTCTCGCACTCTGTTTCAGCCCCTCTGTTTCAGCCCCTCTGTTTCAGCCCCTCTGTTTCTCGCCCTCTGTTTCAGCCCCGCTTTTTCTCACCCTCTGTTTCAGCCACTCTGATTCAGCCCCTCTGTTTCTCGCCCTCTGTTTCAGCCCCTCTGATTCAGCCCCTCTGTTTCAGCCCCTCTGAATCAGCCCCACTGATTCAGCCCCTCTGCTTCAGCCCCTCTGTTTCAGCCCCTCTTTTTCAGCCCCTCTGTTTCTCACCCTCTGTTTCAGCCCCTCTGATTCAGCCCCTCTGATTCAGCCCCTCTGATTCAGCCCCTCTGATTCAGCCCCTCTGTTTCCCGCCCCTCTGTTTCAGCACCTCTGTTTCAGCCCCTCTGTTTCAGCCCCACTGTTTCAGCCCCTCTGTTTCAGCCACTCTGTTTCACGCCCTCTGTTTCAGCCCCTCTGTTTCTCGCCCCCTGTTACAGCCCCTCTGTTTCTCGCCCTCTGTTTCAGCCCCTCTGATTCAGCCCCTCTGATTCAGCCCCTGTGTTTCAGCCCCTCTGTTTCAGCCCCTCTGTTTCAGCCCCTCTGTTTCTCGCCCTCTGTTTCTCACCCTCTGTTTCACGCCCTCTGTTTCAGTCCCTCTGTTTCTCGCCCTCTGTTTCAGCCCCTCTGTTTCTCGCCCTCTGTTTCAGCCCCTCTGATTCAGCCCCTCTGTTTCAGCCCCTCTGATTCAGCCCCTCTCTTTCTCGCCCACTGTTTCAGCCCCTCTGTTTCTCACCCTCTGTTTCAGCCCCTCTGTTTCTCGCCCTCTGTTTCAGCCCCTCTGTTTCAGCCCCTCTGTTTCAGCCCCTCTGTTTCTCACCCTCTGTTTCAGCCCCTCTGTTTCACTCCCTCTGATTCAGCCCCTCTGATTCTCGCCGTCAGTTTCAGCCCCTCTGTATCTCGCCCTCTGTTTCAGCCCCTCTGTTTCAGCCCCTCTGTTTCAGCCCCTCTGTTTCTCGCCCTCTGTTTCAGCCCCGCTTTTTCTCACCCTCTGTTTCAGCCACTCTGATTCAGCCCCTCTGTTTCTCGCCCTCTGTTTCAGCCCCTCTGATTCAGCCCCTCTGTTTCAGCCCCTCTGAATCAGCCCCACTGATTCAGCCCCTCTGTTTCAGCCCCTCTGTTTCAGCCCCTCTGTTTCAGCCCCTCTGTTTCTCACCCTCTGTTTCAGCCCCTCTGATTCAGCCCCACTGATTCAGCCCCTCTGATTCAGCCCCTCTGATTCAGCCCCTCTGTTTCCCGCCCCTCTGTTTCCCGCCCCTCTGTTTCAGCCCCTCTGTTTCAGCCCCACTGTTTCAGCCCCTCTGTTTCAGCCCCACTGTTTCAGCCCCTCTGTTTCAGCCCCTCTGTTTCTCGCCCTCTGTTTCAGCCCCTCTGTTTCTCGCCCTCTGTTTCAGCCCCTCTGATTCAGCCCCTCTGATTCAGCCCCTGTGTTTCAGCCCCTCTGTTTCAGCCCCTCTGTTTCAGCCCCTCTGTTTCTCGCCCTCTGTTTCAGCCCCTCTGTTTCTCGCCCTCTGTTTCAGCCCCTCTCTTTCTCGCCCTCTGTTTCAGCCCCTCTGATTCAGCCCCCCTGTTTCAGCTCCTCTGATTCAGCCCCTCTGTTTCAGCCCCTCTGTTTCAGCGCCTCTGTTTCAGCCCCTCTGTTTCTCGCCCTCTGTTTCAGCCCCTCTGATTCAGCCCCTCTGTTTCAGCCCCTCTGATTCAGCCCCTCTGTTTCAGCCCCTCTATTTCAGCCCCTCTGTTTCAGCCCCTCTGATTCAGCCCCTCTGTTTCTCGCCCTCTTTTTCTCACCCTCTGTTTCTCGCCCTCTGTTTCAGACCCTCTGTTTTTCACCCTCTGTTTCAGCCCCTCTGTTTCTCGCCCTCTGTATCAGACCCTCTGTTTGAGCCACTCTGTTTTAGACCCTCTGTTTCAGCCCCTCTGTTTCTCGCCCTCTGTTTCAGCCCCTCTGTTTCGCGCTCTCTGTTTCAGCCCCTCTGTTTCAGCCCCTCTGTTTCTCCCCCTCTGTTTCTGCACCTCTGTTTCTCGCCCTCTGTTTCAGCCCCTCTGTTTCTCGCCCTCTGTTTCAGCCCCGCTGATTCTGCCCCTCTGTTTCAGGCCCCTCTGATTCAGCCCCTCTGTTTCTCGCCCTCTGTTTCAGCCCCTCTGATTCAGCCCTTCTGTTTCAGCCCCTCTGTATCAGCCCCTCTGTTTCTCGCCCTCTGTTCCAGCCCCACTGTTTCTCGCCCTCTGTTTCAGCCCCTCTGTTTCTCGCCCTCTGTTTCAGCCCCTCTGTTTCAGCCCCTCTCTTTCATCCCCTCTGTTTCTCGCCCTCTATTTCTCACCCTCTGTTGCTCGCCCTCTGTTTCAGCTCCTCTGTTTCTCGCCCTTTGTTTCAGCCCCTCTGTTTCTCGCCCTCTGTTTCAGGCTCTCTGTTACAGCCCGCCTGTTTCAGCCCCTCCGTTTCAGCCCCACTGTTTCTCGCCCTCTGTTTCTCGCCCGCTGTTTCAGCCCATTTGTTTCTCGCCCTCTGTTTCAGCCCCTCTGTTTCAGCACCTCTGATTCAGCCCCTCTGATTCAGCCCCTCTGTTTCTCGCCCTCTGTTTCAGCCCCTCTGTTTCAGCCCCTCTGTTTCAGCTCCTCTGTTTCAGCCCCTCTGTTTCTCGCCCTCTGTTTCTCGCCCTCTGTTTCAGCCCCTCTGTTTCTCGCCCTCTGTTTCAGCCCCTCTGTTTCAGCCCCTCTGTTCCAGCCCCTCTGTTTCTCGCACTCTGTTTCAGCCCCTCTGTTTCAGCCCCTCTGTTTCACGCCCTCTGTTTCAGCCCCTCTGTTTCTCGCCCCCTGTTACAGCCCCTCTGTTTCTTGCCCTCTGTTTCAGCCCCTCTGTTTCAGCCCCTCTGTTTCACGCCCTCTGTTTCAGCCCCACTGTTTCTCGCCCTCTGTTTCAGCCCCGCTCTTTCTCACCCTCTGTTTCAGCCACTCTGTTTCAGCCCCTCTGTTTCTCGCCCCCTGTTACAGCCCCTCTGTTTCTCGCCCTCTGTTTCAGCCCCTCTGATTCAGCCCCTCTGATTCAGCCCCTGTGTTTCAGCCCCTCTGTTTCAGCCCCTCTGTTTCAGCCCCTCTGTTTCTCGCCCTCTGTTTCAGCCCCTCTGTTTCTCGCCCTCTGTTTCAGCCCCTCTGATTCAGCCCCTCTGTTTCAGCCCCTCTGATTCAGCCCCTCTCTTTCTCGCCCTCTGTTTCAGCCCCTCTGTTTCAGCCCCTCTGTTTCAGCCCCTCTGTTTCAGCCCCTCTGTTTCTCACCCTCTGTTTCAGCCCCTCTGTTTCTCGCCCTCTGTTTCAGCCCCTCTGTTTCAGCCCCTCTGTTTCAGCCCCTCTGTTTCAGCCCCTCTGTTTCTCACCCTCTGTTTCAGCCCCTCTGTTCAGCCCCTCTGATTCAGCCCCTCTGATTCTCGCCGTCAGTTTCAGCCCCTCTGTATCTCGCCCTCTGTTTCAGCCCCTCTGTTTCAGCCCCTCTGTTTCTCGCCCTCTGTTTCAGCCCCTCTGTTTCTCGCCCTCTATTTCAGCCCCTCTGTTTCCCGCCCTCTGTTTCTGCCCCTCTGTTTCAGCCCCTCTGTTCCAGCCCCTCTGTTTCTCGCACTCTGTGTCAGCCCCTCTGTTCCAGCCCCTCTGTTTCAGCCCCTCTGTTTCAGCCCCTCTGTTTCAGCCCCTCTGTTTCTCGCCCTCTGTTTCAGCCCCTCTGTTTCTCGCCCTCTGTTTCAGCCCCTCTGTTTCCGCCCGTCTGTTTCAGCCACTCTGTTTCTCGCCCTCTGATTCAGCCCCTCTTTTTCTCACGCTCTGTTTTAGCCACTCTGATTCAGCCCCTCTGTTTCTCGCCCTCTGTTTCAGCCCCTCTGTTTCTCGCCCTCTGTTTCAGTCCCTCTGTTTCTCGCCCTCTGTTTCAGCCCCTCTGTTTCTCGCCCTCTGTTTCAGCCCCTGTGTTTCAGCCACTCTGTTTCTCGCCCTCTGTTTCTGCCCCGCTGATCCTTGCCCTCTGTTTCAGCCCCTCTGTTTCTCGCCCTCTGTTTCAGCCCCGCTGATTCAGCCCCTCTGTTCCAGCCCCTCTGAATCAGCCCCTCTGATTCAGCCCCTCTGTTTCAGCCCCTCTGTTTCGGACCCTCTGTTTCAGCCCCTCTGTTTCTTACCCTCTGTTTCAGCCCCTCTGTTTCTCGCCCTCTGTTTCAGCCCCTCTGTTTCTCGCCCTCTGATTTAACCCATCTAATTCAGCCCCTCTCTTTCAGCCCCTCTGTTTCAGCCCCTCTGTTTCAGCCCCTCTGTTTCTCACCCTCTGTGTCAGCCCCTCTGATTCAGCCCCTCTGATTCAGCCCCTCTGATTCAGCCCCTCTGATTCAGCCCCTCTGTTTCCCGCCCCTCTGTTTCAGCCCCTCTGTTTCAGCCCCTCTGTTTCAGCCCCACTGTTTCAGCCCCTCTGTTTCAGCCCCTCTGTTTCTCCCCCTCTGTTTCAGCCCCTCTGTTTCTCGCCCTCTGTTTCAGCCCCTCTGTTTCTCGCCCTCTGTTTCAGCCCCTCTGATTCAGCCCCTCTGATTCAAACCCTGTGTTTCAGCCCCTCTGTTTCAGCCCCTCTGTTTCTCGCCCTCTGTTTCAGCCCCTCTGTTTCAGCCCCTCTGTTTCAGCCCCTCTGTTTCAGCCCCTCTGTTTCTCACCCTCTGTTTCAGCCCCTCTGTTTCAGCCCCTCTGTTTCAGCCCCTCTGTTTCTCACCCTCTGTGTCAGCCCCTCTGATTCAGCCCCTCTGATTCAGCCCCTCTGATTCAGCCCCTCTGATTCAGCCCCTCTGTTTCCCGCCCCTCTGTTTCAGCCCCTCTGTATCAGCCCCTCTGTTTCAGCCCCACTGTTTCAGCCCCTCTGTTTCAGCCCCTCTGTTTCTCCCCCTCTGTTTCAGCCCCTCTGTTTCTCGCCCTCTGTTTCAGCCCCTCTGTTTCTCGCCCTCTGTTTCAGCCCCTCTGATTCAGCCCCTCTGATTCAGCCCCTGTGTTTCAGCCCCTCTGTTTCAGCCCCTCTGTTTCAGCCCCTCTGTTTCTCGCCCTCTGTTTCAGCCCCTCTGTTTCAGCCCCTCTGTTTCAGCCCCTCTGATTCAGCCCCTCTGATTCAGCCCCTGTGTTTCAGCCCCTCTGTTTCAGCCCCTCTGTTTCAGCCCCTCTGTTTCTCGCCCTCTGTTTCAGCCCCTCTGTTTCAGCCCCTCTGATTCAGCCCCTCTGATTCAGCCCCTCTGTTTCCCGCCCCTCTGTTTCAGCCCCTCTGTATCAGCCCCTCTGTTTCAGCCCCACTGTTTCAGCCCCTCTGTTTCAGCCCCTCTGTTTCTCCCCCTCTGTTTCAGCCCCTCTGTTTCTCGCCCTCTGTTTCAGCCCCTCTGTTTCTCGCCCTCTGTTTCAGCCCCTCTGATTCAGCCCCTCTGATTCAGCCCCTGTGTTTCAGCCCCTCTGTTTCAGCCCCTCTGTTTCAGCCCCTCTGTTTCTCGCCCTCTGTTTCAGCCCCTCTGTTTCAGCCCCTCTGTTTCAGCCCCTCTGTTTCTCACCCTCTGTTTCAGCCCCTCTGTTTCTCGCCCTCTGTTTCAGCCCCTCTGTTTCTCGCCCTCTGTTTCAGCCCCTCTCTTTCTCGCCCTCTGTTTCAGCCCCTCTGATTCAGCCCCCCTGTTTCAGCTCCTCTGATTCAGCCCCTCTTTTTCAGCCCCTCTGTTTCAGCCCCTCTGTTTCAGCCCCTCTGTTTCTCGCCCTCTGTTTCAGCCCCTCTGATTCAGCCCCTCTGTTTCAGCCCCTCTGATTCAGCCCCTCTGTTTCAGCCCCTCTATTTCAGCCCCTCTGATTCAGCCCCTCTGATTCAGCCCCTCTGTTTCCGGCCCCTCTGTTTCAGCCCCTCTGTTTCAGCCCCTCTGTTTCAGCCCCACTGTTTCAGCCCCTCTGTTTCAGCCCCTCTGTTTCTCCCCCTCTGTTTCAGCCCCTCTGTTTCTCGCCCTCTGTTTCAGCCCCTCTGTTTCTCGCCCTCTGTTTCAGCCCCTCTGATTCAGCCCCTCTGATTCAGCCCCTGTGTTTCAGCCCCTCTGTTTCAGCCCCTCTGTTTCAGCCCCTCTGTTTCTCGCCCTCTGTTTCTCACCCTCTTTTTCTCGCCCTCTGTTTCAGCCCCTCTGTTTCTCGCCCTCTGTTTCAGCCCCTCTCTTTCTCGCCCTCTGTTTCAGCCCCTCTGATTCAGCCCCCCTGTTTCAGCTCCTCTGATTCAGCCCCTCTGTTTCAGCCCCTCTGTTTCAGCCCCTCTGTTTCAGCCCCTCTGTTTCTCGCCCTCTGTTTCAGCCCCTCTGATTCAGCCCCTCTGTTTCAGCCCCTCTGATTCAGCCCCTCTGTTTCAGCCCCTCTATTTCAGCCCCTCTGTTTCAGCCCCTCTGTTTCAGCCCCTCCGTTTCTCGCCCTCTTTTTCTCACCCTCTGTTTCTCGCCCTCTGTTTCAGACCCTCTGTTTTTCGCCCTCTGTTTCAGCCCCTCTGTTTCTCGCCCTCTGTATCAGACCCTCTGTTTGAGCCACTCTGTTTTAGACCCTCTGTTTCAGCCCCTCTGTTTCTCGCCCTCTTTTTCTCGCCCTCTGTTTCAGCCCCTCTGTTTCTCGCCCTCTGTTTCAGCCCCTCTGTTTCGCGCTCTCTGTTTCTCGCCCTCTGTTTCAGCCCCTCTGTTTCTCCCCCTCTGTTTCTGCACCTCTGTTTCTCGCCCTCTGTTTCAGCCCCTCTGTTTCTCGCCCTCTGTTTCAGCCCCTCTGTTTCAGCCCCTCTGATTCTGCCCCTCTGTTTCAGCCCCTCTGATTCAGCCCCTCTGTTTCTCGCCCTCTGTTTCAGCCCCTCTGATTCAGCCCTTCTGTTTTAGCCCCTCTGTATCAGCCCCTCTGTTTCTCGCCCTCTGTTCCAGCCCCACTGTTTCTCGCCCTCTGTTTCAGCCCCTCTGTTTCTCGCCCTCTGTTTCAGCCCCTCTGTTTCAGCCCCTCTGTTTCATCTCCTCTGTTTCTCGCCCTCTATTTCTCACCCTCTGTTGCTCGCCCTCTGTTTCAGCTCCTCTGTTTCTCGCCCTTTGTTTCAGCCCCTCTGTTTCTCGCCCTCTGTTTCAGGCTCTCTGTTACAGCCCGCCTGTTTCAGCCCCTCCGTTTCAGCCCCACTGTTTCTCGCCCTCTGTTTCTCGCCCGCTGTTTCAGCCCATTTGTTTCTCGCCCTCTGTTTCAGCCCCTCTGTTTCAGCACCTCTGATTCAGCCCCTCTGATTCAGCCCCTCTGTTTCTCGCCCTCTGTTTCAGAACCTCTGTTTCAGCCCCTCTGTTTCAGCTCCTCTGTTTCAGCCCCTCTGTTTCTCGCCCTCTGTTTCAGCCCCTCTGTTTCTCGCCCTCTGTTTCAGCCCCTCTGTTTCTCGCCCTCTGTTTCAGCCCCTCTGTTTCAGCCCCTCTGTTCCAGCCCCTCTGTTTCTCGCACTCTGTTTCAGCCCCTCTGTTTCAGCCCCTCTGTTTCAGCCCCTCTGTTTCTCGCCCTCTGTTTCAGCCCCGCTTTTTCTCACCCTCTGTTTCAGCCACTCTGATTCAGCCCCTCTGTTTCTCGCCCTCTGTTTCAGCCCCTCTGAATCAGCCCCTCTGTTTCAGCCCCTCTGAATCAGCCCCACTGATTCAGCCCCTCTGCTTCAGCCCCTCTGTTTCAGCCCCTCTGTTTCAGCCCCTCTGTTTCTCACCCTCTGTTTCAGCCCCTCTGATTCAGCCCCTCTGATTCAGCCCCTCTGATTCAGCCCCTCTGATTCAGCCCCTCTGTTTCCCGCCCCTCTGTTTCAGCCCCTCTGTTTCAGCCCCTCTGTTTCAGCCCCACTGTTTCAGCCCCTCTGTTTCAGCCCCTCTGTTTCACGCCCTCTGTTTCAGCCCCTCTGTTTCTCGCCCCCTGTTACAGCCCCTCTGTTTCTCGCCCTCTGTTTCAGCCCCTCTGATTCAGCCCCTCTGATTCAGCCCCTGTGTTTCAGCCCCTCTGTTTCAGCCCCTCTGTTTCAGCCCCTCTGTTTCTCGCCCTCTGTTTCTCACCCTCTGTTTCTCGCCCTCTGTTTCAGTCCCTCTGTTTCTCGCCCTCTGTTTCAGCCCCTCTGTTTCTCGCCCTCTGTTTCAGCCCCTCTGATTCAGCCCCTCTGTTTCAGCCCCTCTGATTCAGCCCCTCTCTTTCTCGCCCTCTGTTTCAGCCCCTCTGTTTCAGCCCCTCTGTTTCAGCCCCTCTGTTTCAGCCCCTCTGTTTCTCACCCTCTGTTTCAGCCCCTCTGTTTCTCACCCTCTGTTTCAGCCACTCTGATTCAGCCCCTCTGTTTCTCGCCCTCTGTTTCAGCCCCTCTGATTCAGACCCTCTGTTTCAGCCCCTCTGAATCAGCCCCACTGATTCAGCCCCTCTGCTTCAGCCCCTCTGTTTCAGCCCCTCTTTTTCAGCCCCTCTGTTTCTCACCCTCTGTTTCAGCCCCTCTGATTCAGCCCCTCTGATTCAGCCCCTCTGATTCAGCCCCTCTGATTCAGCCCCTCTGTTTCCCGCCCCTCTGTTTCAGCCCCTCTGTTTCAGCCCCACTGTTTCAGCCCCACTGTTTCAGCCCCTCTGTTTCAGCCCCTCTGTTTCTCCCCCTCTGTTTCAGCCCCTCTGTTTGTCGCCCTCTGTTTCAGCCCCTCTGTTTCTCGCCCTCTGTTTCAGCCCCTCTGATTCAGCCCCTCTGATTCAGCCCCTGTGTTTCAGCCCCTCTGTTTCAGCCCCTCTGTTTCAGCCCCTCTGTTTCTCGCCCTCTGTTTCAGCCCCACTGTTTCAGCCCCTCTGTTTCAGCCCCTCTGTTTCAGCCCCACTGTTTCAGCCCCTCTGTTTCAGCCCCTCTGTTTCTCGCCCTCTGTTTCAGCCCCTCTGTTTCTCGCCCTCTGTTTCAGCCCCTCTGATTCAGCCCCTCTGATTCAGCCCCTGTGTTTCAGCCCCTCTGTTTCAGCCCCTCTGTTTCAGCCCCTCTGTTTCTCGCCCTCTGTTTCAGCCCCTCTGTTTCTCGCCCTCTGTTTCAGCCCCTCTCTTTCTCGCCCTCTGTTTCAGCCCCTCTGATTCAGCCCCCCTGTTTCAGCTCCTCTGATTCAGCCCCTCTGTTTCAGCCCCTCTGTTTCAGCCCCTCTGTTTCAGCCCCTCTGTTTCTCGCCCTCTGTTTCAGCCCCTCTGATTCAGCCCCTCTGTTTCAGCCCCTCTGATTCAGCCCCTCTGTTTCAGCCCCTCTATTTCAGCCCCTCTGTTTCAGCCCCTCTGATTCAGCCCCTCTGTTTCTCGCCCTCTTTTTCTCACCCTCTGTTTCTCGCCCTCTGTTTCAGACCCTCTGTTTTTCGCCCTCTGTTTCAGCCCCTCTGTTTCTCGCCCTCTGTATCAGACCCTCTGTTTGAGCCACTCTGTTTTAGACCCTCTGTTTCAGCCCCTCTGTTTCTCGCCCTCTGTTTCAGCCCCTCTGTTTCGCGCTCTCTGTTTCAGCCCCTCTGTTTCAGCCCCTCTGTTTCTCCCCCTCTGTTTCTGCACCTCTGTTTCTCGCCCTCTGTTTCAGCCCCTCTGTTTCTCGCCCTCTGTTTCAGCCCCGCTGATTCTGCCCCTCTGTTTCAGCCCCTCTGATTCAGCCCCTCTGTTTCTCGCCCTCTGTTTCAGCCCCTCTGATTCAGCCCTTCTGTTTCAGCCCCTCTGTATCAGCCCCTCTGTTTCTCGCCCTCTGTTCCAGCCCCACTGTTTCTCGCCCTCTGTTTCAGCCCCTCTGTTTCTCGCCCTCTGTTTCAGCCCCTCTGTTTCAGCCCCTCTGTTTCATCCCCTCTGTTTCTCGCCCTCTATTTCTCACCCTCTGTTGCTCGCCCTCTGTTTCAGCTCCTCTGTTTCTCGCCCTTTGTTTCAGCCCCTCTGTTTCTCGCCCTCTGTTTCAGGCTCTCTGTTACAGCCCGCCTGTTTCAGCCCCTCCGTTTCAGCCCCACTGTTTCTCGCCCTCTGTTTCTCGCCCGCTGTTTCAGCCCATTTGTTTCTCGCCCTCTGTTTCAGCCCCTCTGTTTCAGCACCTCTGATTCAGCCCCTCTGATTCAGCCCCTCTGTTTCTCGCCCTCTGTTTCAGCCCCTCTGTTTCAGCCCCTCTGTTTCAGCTCCTCTGTTTCAGCCCCTCTGTTTCTCGCCCTCTGTTTCAGCCCCTCTGTTTCTCGCCCTCTGTTTCAGCCCCTCTGTTTCTCGCCCTCTGTTTCAGCCCCTCTGTTTCAGCCCCTCTGTTCCAGCCCCTCTGTTTCTCGCACTCTGTTTCAGCCCCTCTGTTTCAGCCCCTCTGTTTCAGCCCCTCTGTTTCTCGCCCTCTGTTTCAGCCCCGCTTTTTCTCACCCTCTGTTTCAGCCACTCTGATTCAGCCCCTCTGTTTCTCGCCCTCTGTTTCAGCCCCTCTGATTCAGCCCCTCTGTTTCAGCCCCTCTGAATCAGCCCCACTGATTCAGCCCCTCTGCTTCAGCCCCTCTGTTTCAGCCCCTCTTTTTCAGCCCCTCTGTTTCTCACCCTCTGTTTCAGCCCCTCTGATTCAGCCCCTCTGATTCAGCCCCTCTGATTCAGCCCCTCTGTTTCCCGCCCCTCTGTTTCAGCACCTCTGTTTCAGCCCCTCTGTTTCAGCCCCACTGTTTCAGCCCCTCTGTTTCAGCCACTCTGTTTCACGCCCTCTGTTTCAGCCCCTCTGTTTCTCGCCCCCTGTTACAGCCCCTCTGTTTCTCGCCCTCTGTTTCAGCCCCTCTGATTCAGCCCCTCTGATTCAGCCCCTGTGTTTCAGCCCCTCTGTTTCAGCCCCTCTGTTTCAGCCCCTCTGTTTCTCGCCCTCTGTTTCTCACCCTCTGTTTCACGCCCTCTGTTTCAGTCCCTCTGTTTCTCGCCCTCTGTTTCAGCCCCTCTGTTTCTCGCCCTCTGTTTCAGCCCCTCTGATTCAGCCCCTCTGTTTCAGCCCCTCTGATTCAGCCCCTCTCTTTCTCGCCCACTGTTTCAGCCCCTCTGTTTCTCACCCTCTGTTTCAGCCCCTCTGTTTCTCGCCCTCTGTTTCAGCCCCTCTGTTTCAGCCCCTCTGTTTCAGCCCCTCTGTTTCTCACCCTCTGTTTCAGCCCCTCTGTTTCACCCCCTCTGATTCAGCCCCTCTGATTCTCGCCGTCAGTTTCAGCCCCTCTGTATCTCGCCCTCTGTTTCAGCCCCTCTGTTTCAGCCCCTCTGTTTCAGCCCCTCTGTTTCTCGCCCTCTGTTTCAGCCCCGCTTTTTCTCACCCTCTGTTTCAGCCACTCTGATTCAGCCCCTCTGTTTCTCGCCCTCTGTTTCAGCCCCTCTGATTCAGCCCCTCTGTTTCAGCCCCTCTGAATCAGCCCCACTGATTCAGCCCCTCTGTTTCAGCCCCTCTGTTTCAGCCCCTCTGTTTCAGCCCCTCTGTTTCTCACCCTCTGTTTCAGCCCCTCTGATTCAGCCCCACTGATTCAGCCCCTCTGATTCAGCCCCTCTGATTCAGCCCCTCTGTTTCCCGCCCCTCTGTTTCCCGCCCCTCTGTTTCAGCCCCTCTGTTTCAGCCCCACTGTTTCAGCCCCTCTGTTTCAGCCCCACTGTTTCAGCCCCTCTGTTTCAGCCCCTCTGTTTCTCGCCCTCTGTTTCAGCCCCTCTGTTTCTCGCCCTCTGTTTCAGCCCCTCTGATTCAGCCCCTCTGATTCAGCCCCTGTGTTTCAGCCCCTCTGTTTCAGCCCCTCTGTTTCAGCCCCTCTGTTTCTCGCCCTCTGTTTCAGCCCCTCTGTTTCTCGCCCTCTGTTTCAGCCCCTCTCTTTCTCGCCCTCTGTTTCAGCCCCTCTGATTCAGCCCCCCTGTTTCAGCTCCTCTGATTCAGCCCCTCTGTTTCAGCCCCTCTGTTTCAGCGCCTCTGTTTCAGCCCCTCTGTTTCTCGCCCTCTGTTTCAGCCCCTCTGATTCAGCCCCTCTGTTTCAGCCCCTCTGATTCAGCCCCTCTGTTTCAGCCCCTCTATTTCAGCCCCTCTGTTTCAGCCCCTCTGATTCAGCCCCTCTGTTTCTCGCCCTCTTTTTCTCACCCTCTGTTTCTCGCCCTCTGTTTCAGACCCTCTGTTTTTCACCCTCTGTTTCAGCCCCTCTGTTTCTCGCCCTCTGTATCAGACCCTCTGTTTGAGCCACTCTGTTTTAGACCCTCTGTTTCAGCCCCTCTGTTTCTCGCCCTCTGTTTCAGCCCCTCTGTTTCGCGCTCTCTGTTTCAGCCCCTCTGTTTCAGCCCCTCTGTTTCTCCCCCTCTGTTTCTGCACCTCTGTTTCTCGCCCTCTGTTTCAGCCCCTCTGTTTCTCGCCCTCTGTTTCAGCCCCGCTGATTCTGCCCCTCTGTTTCAGCCCCTCTGATTCAGCCCCTCTGTTTCTCGCCCTCTGTTTCAGCCCCTCTGATTCAGCCCTTCTGTTTCAGCCCCTCTGTATCAGCCCCTCTGTTTCTCGCCCTCTGTTCCAGCCCCACTGTTTCTCGCCCTCTGTTTCAGCCCCTCTGTTTCTCGCCCTCTGTTTCAGCCCCTCTGTTTCAGCCCCTCTGTTTCATCCCCTCTGTTTCTCGCCCTCTATTTCTCACCCTCTGTTGCTCGCCCTCTGTTTCAGCTCCTCTGTTTCTCGCCCTTTGTTTCAGCCCCTCTGTTTCTCGCCCTCTGTTTCAGGCTCTCTGTTACAGCCCGCCTGTTTCAGCCCCTCCGTTTCAGCCCCACTGTTTCTCGCCCTCTGTTTCTCGCCCTCTGTTTCTCGCCCTCTGTTTCAGCCCCTCTGTTTCAGCACCTCTGATTCAGCCCCTCTGATTCAGCCCCTCTGTTTCTCGCCCTCTGTTTCAGCCCCTCTGTTTCAGCCCCTCTGTTTCAGCTCCTCTGTTTCAGCCCCTCTGTTTCTCGCCCTCTGTTTCTCGCCCTCTGTTTCAGCCCCTCTGTTTCTCGCCCTCTGTTTCAGCCCCTCTGTTTCAGCCCCTCTGTTCCAGCCCCTCTGTTTCTCGCACTCTGTTTCAGCCCCTCTGTTTCAGCCCCTCTGTTTCACGCCCTCTGTTTCAGCCCCTCTGTTTCTCGCCCCCTGTTACAGCCCCTCTGTTTCTTGCCCTCTGTTTCAGCCCCTCTGTTTCAGCCCCTCTGTTTCACGCCCTCTGTTTCAGCCCCACTGTTTCTCGCCCTCTGTTTCAGCCCCGCTCTTTCTCACCCTCTGTTTCAGCCACTCTGTTTCAGCCCCTCTGTTTCTCGCCCCCTGTTACAGCCCCTCTGTTTCTCGCCCTCTGTTTCAGCCCCTCTGATTCAGCCCCTCTGATTCAGCCCCTGTGTTTCAGCCCCTCTGTTTCAGCCCCTCTGTTTCAGCCCCTCTGTTTCTCGCCCTCTGTTTCAGCCCCTCTGTTTCTCGCCCTCTGTTTCAGCCCCTCTGATTCAGCCCCTCTGTTTCAGCCCCTCTGATTCAGCCCCTCTCTTTCTCGCCCTCTGTTTCAGCCCCTCTGTTTCAGCCCCTCTGTTTCAGCCCCTCTGTTTCAGCCCCTCTGTTTCTCACCCTCTGTTTCAGCCCCTCTGTTTATCGCCCTCTGTTTCAGCCCCTCTGTTTCAGCCCCTCTGTTTCAGCCCCTCTGTTTCAGCCCCTCTGTTTCTCACCCTCTGTTTCAGCCCCTCTGTTTCAGCCCCTCTGATTCAGCCCCTCTGATTCTCGCCGTCAGTTTCAGCCCCTCTGTATCTCGCCCTCTGTTTCAGCCGCTCTGTTTCAGCCCCTCTGTTTCTCGCCCTCTGTTTCAGCCCCTCTGTTTCTCGCCCTCTATTTCAGCCCCTCTGTTTCCCGCCCTCTGTTTCTGCCCCTCTGTTTCAGCCCCTCTGTTCCAGCCCCTCTGTTTCTCGCACTCTGTGTCAGCCCCTCTGTTCCAGCCCCTCTGTTTCAGCCCCTCTGTTTCAGCCCCTCTGTTTCAGCCCCTCTGTTTCTCGCCCTCTGTTTCAGCCCCTCTGTTTCTCGCCCTCTGTTTCAGCCCCTCTGTTTCCGCCCGTCTGTTTCAGCCACTCTGTTTCTCGCCCTCTGATTCAGCCCCTCTTTTTCTCACGCTCTGTTTTAGCCACTCTGATTCAGCCCCTCTGTTTCTCGCCCTCTGTTTCAGCCCCTCTGTTTCTCGCCCTCTGTTTCAGTCCCTCTGTTTCTCGCCCTCTGTTTCAGCCCCTCTGTTTCTCGCCCTCTGTTTCAGCCCCTGTGTTTCAGCCACTCTGTTTCTCGCCCTCTGTTTCTGCCCCGCTGATCCTTGCCCTCTGTTTCAGCCCCTCTGTTTCTCGCCCTCTGTTTCAGCCCCGCTGATTCAGCCCCTCTGTTCCAGCCCCTCTGAATCAGCCCCTCTGATTCAGCCCCTCTGTTTCAGCCCCTCTGTTTCGGACCCTCTGTTTCAGCCCCTCTGTTTCTTACCCTCTGTTTCAGCCCCTCTGTTTCTCGCCCTCTGTTTCAGCCCCTCTGTTTCTCGCCCTCTGATTTAACCCATCTAATTCAGCCCCTCTCTTTCAGCCCCTCTGTTTCAGCCCCTCTGTTTCAGCCCCTCTGTTTCTCACCCTCTGTGTCAGCCCCTCTGATTCAGCCCCTCTGATTCAGCCCCTCTGATTCAGCCCCTCTGATTCAGCCCCTCTGTTTCCCGCCCCTCTGTTTCAGCCCCTCTGTTTCAGCCCCTCTGTTTCAGCCCCACTGTTTCAGCCCCTCTGTTTCAGCCCCTCTGTTTCTCCCCCTCTGTTTCAGCCCCTCTGTTTCTCGCCCTCTGTTTCAGCCCCTCTGTTTCTTGCCCTCTGTTTCAGCCCCTCTGATTCAGCCCCTCTGATTCAAACCCTGTGTTTCAGCCCCTCTGTTTCAGCCCCTCTGTTTCTCGCCCTCTGTTTCAGCCCCTCTGTTTCAGCCCCTCTGTTTCAGCCCCTCTGTTTCAGCCCCTCTGTTTCTCACCCTCTGTTTCAGCCCCTCTGTTTCAGCCCCTCTGTTTCAGCCCCTCTGTTTCTCACCCTCTGTGTCAGCCCCTCTGATTCAGCCCCTCTGATTCAGCCCCTCTGATTCAGCCCCTCTGATTCAGCCCCTCTGTTTCCCGCCCCTCTGTTTCAGCCCCTCTGTATCAGCCCCTCTGTTTCAGCCCCACTGTTTCAGCCCCTCTGTTTCAGCCCCTCTGTTTCTCCCCCTCTGTTTCAGCCCCTCTGTTTCTCGCCCTCTGTTTCAGCCCCTCTGTTTCTCGCCCTCTGTTTCAGCCCCTCTGATTCAGCCCCTCTGATTCAGCCCCTGTGTTTCAGCCCCTCTGTTTCAGCCCCTCTGTTTCAGCCCCTCTGTTTCTCGCCCTCTGTTTCAGCCCCTCTGTTTCAGCCCCTCTGTTTCAGCCCCTCTGATTCAGCCCCTCTGATTCAGCCCCTGTGTTTCAGCCCCTCTGTTTCAGCCCCTCTGTTTCAGCCCCTCTGTTTCTCGCCCTCTGTTTCAGCCCCTCTGTTTCAGCCCCTCTGATTCAGCCCCTCTGTTTCCCGCCCCTCTGTTTCAGCCCCTCTGTATCAGCCCCTCTGTTTCAGCCCCACTGTTTCAGCCCCTCTGTTTCAGCCCCTCTGTTTCTCCCCCTCTGTTTCAGCCCCTCTGTTTCTCGCCCTCTGTTTCAGCCCCTCTGTTTCTCGCCCTCTGTTTCAGCCCCTCTGATTCAGCCCCTCTGATTCAGCCCCTGTGTTTCAGCCCCTCTGTTTCAGCCCCTCTGTTTCAGCTCCTCTGTTTCTCGCCCTCTGTTTCAGCCCCTCTGTTTCAGCCCCTCTGTTTCAGCCCCTCTGTTTCAGCCCCTCTGTTTCTCACCCTCTGTTTCAGCCCCTCTGTTTCTCGCCCTCTGTTTCAGCCCCTCTGTTTCTCGCCCTCTGTTTCAGCACCTCTCTTTCTCGCCCTCTGTTTCAGCCCCTCTGATTCAGCCCCCCTGTTTCAGCTCCTCTGATTCAGCCCCTCTGTTTCAGCCCCTCTGTTTCAGCCCCTCTGTTTCAGCCCCTCTGTTTCTCGCCCTCTGTTTCAGCCCCTCTGATTCAGCCCCTCTGTTTCAGCCCCTCTGATTCAGCCCCTCTGTTTCAGCCCCTCTATTTCAGCCCCTCTGATTCAGCCCCTCTGATTCAGCCCCTCTGTTTCCGGCCCCTCTGTTTCAGCCCCTCTGTTTCAGCCCCTCTGTTTCAGCCCCACTGTTTCAGCCCCTCTGTTTCAGCCCCTCTGTTTCTCCCCCTCTGTTTCAGCCCCTCTGTTTCTCGCCCTCTGTTTCAGCCCCTCTGTTTCTCGCCCTCTGTTTCAGCCCCTCTGATTCAGCCCCTCTGATTCAGCCCCTGTGTTTCAGCCCCTCTGTTTCAGCCCCTCTGTTTCAGCCCCTCTGTTTCTCGCCCTCTGTTTCTCACCCTCTTTTTCTCGCCCTCTGTTTCAGCCCCTCTGTTTCTCGCCCTCTGTTTCAGCCCCTCTCTTTCTCGCCCTCTGTTTCAGCCCCTCTGATTCAGCCCCCCTGTTTCAGCTCCTCTGATTCAGCCCCTCTGTTTCAGCCCCTCTGTTTCAGCCCCTCTGTTTCAGCCCCTCTGTTTCTCGCCCTCTGTTTCAGCCCCTCTGATTCAGCCCCTCTGTTTCAGCCCCTCTGATTCAGCCCCTCTGTTTCAGCCCCTCTATTTCAGCCCCTCTGTTTCAGCCCCTCTGTTTCAGCCCCTCCGTTTCTCGCCCTCTTTTTCTCACCCTCTGTTTCTCGCCCTCTGTTTCAGACCCTCTGTTTTTCGCCCTCTGTTTCAGCCCCTCTGTTTCTCGCCCTCTGTATCAGACCCTCTGTTTGAGCCACTGTGTTTTAGACCCTCTGTTTCAGCCCCTCTGTTTCTCGCCCTCTTTTTCTCGCCCTCTGTTTCAGCCCCTCTGTTTCTCGCCCTCTGTTTCAGCCCCTCTGTTTCGCGCTCTCTGTTTCTCGCCCTCTGTTTCAGCCCCTCTGTTTCTCCCCCTCTGTTTCTGCACCTCTGTTTCTCGCCCTCTGTTTCAGCCCCTCTGTTTCTCGCCCTCTGTTTCAGCCCCTCTGTTTCAGCCCCTCTGATTCTGCCCCTCTGTTTCAGCCCCTCTGATTCAGCCCCTCTGTTTCTCGCCCTCTGTTTCAGCCCCTCTGATTCAGCCCTTCTGTTTTAGCCCCTCTGTATCAGCCCCTCTGTTTCTCGCCCTCTGTTCCAGCCCCACTGTTTCTCGCCCTCTGTTTCAGCCCCTCTGTTTCTCGCCCTCTGTTTCAGCCCCTCTGTTTCAGCCCCTCTGTATCATCTCCTCTGTTTCTCGCCCTCTATTTCTCACCCTCTGTTGCTCGCCCTCTGTTTCAGCTCCTCTGTTTCTCGCCCTTTGTTTCAGCCCCTCTGTTTCTCGCCCTCTGTTTCAGGCTCTCTGTTACAGCCCGCCTGTTTCAGCCCCTCCGTTTCAGCCCCACTGTTTCTCGCCCTCTGTTTCTCGCCCGCTGTTTCAGCCCATTTCTTTCTCGCCCTCTGTTTCAGCCCCTCTGTTTCAGCACCTCTGATTCAGCCCCTCTGATTCAGCCCCTCTGTTTCTCGCCCTCTGTTTCAGCCCCTCTGTTTCAGCCCCTCTGTTTCAGCTCCTCTGTTTCAGCCCCTCTGTTTCTCGCCCTCTGTTTCAGCCCCTCTGTTTCTCGCCCTCTGTTTCAGCCCCTCTGTTTCTCGCCCTCTGTTTCAGCCCCTCTGTTTCAGCCCCTCTGTTCCAGCCCCTCTGTTTCTCGCACTCTGTTTCAGCCCCTCTGTTTCAGCCCCTCTGTTTCAGCCCCTCTGTTTCTCGCCCTCTGTTTCAGCCCCGCTTTTTCTCACCCTCTGTTTCAGCCACTCTGATTCAGCCCCTCTGTTTCTCGCCCTCTGTTTCAGCCCCTCTGATTCAGCCCCTCTGTTTCAGCCCCTCTGAATCAGCCCCACTGATTCAGCCCCTCTGCTTCAGCCCCTCTGTTTCAGCCCCTCTGTTTCAGCCCCTCTGTTTCTCACCCTCTGTTTCAGCCCCTCTGATTCAGCCCCTCTGATTCAGCCCCTCTGATTCAGCCCCTCTGTTTCCCGCCCCTCTGTTTCAGCCCCTCTGTTTCAGCCCCTCTGTTTCAGCCCCACTGTTTCAGCCCCTCTGTTTCAGCCCCTCTGTTTCACGAGCTCTGTTTCAGCCCCTCTGTTTCACGCCCTCTGTTTCAGCCCCTCTGTTTCTCGCCCCCTGTTACAGCCCCTCTGTTTCTCGCCCTCTGTTTCAGCCCCTCTGATTCAGCCCCTCTGATTCAGCCCCTGTGTTTCAGCCCCTCTGTTTCAGCCCCTCTGTTTCAGCCCCTCTGTTTCTCGCCCTCTGTTTCTCACCCTCTGTTTCTCGCCCTCTGTTTCAGTCCCTCTGTTTCTCGCCCTCTGTTTCAGCCCCTCTGTTTCTCGCCCTCTGTTTCAGCCCCTCTGATTCAGCCCCTCTGTTTCAGCCCCTCTGATTCAGCCCCTCTCTTTCTCGCCCTCTGTTTCAGCCCCTCTGTTTCAGCCCCTCTGTTTCAGCCCCTCTGTTTCAGCCCCTCTGTTTCTCACCCTCTGTTTCAGCCCCTCTGTTTCTCGCCCTCTGTTTCAGCCCCTCTGTTGCAGCCCCTCTGTTTCAGCCCCTCTGTTTCAGCCCCTCTGTTTCTCACCCTCTGTTTCAGCCCCTCTGTTTCAGCCCCTCTGATTCAGCCCCTCTGATTCTCGCCGTCAGTTTCAGCCCCTCTATATCTCGCCCTCTGTTTCAGCCCCTCTGTTTCAGCCCCTCTGTTTCAGCCCCTCTGTTTCTCGCCCTCTGTTTCAGCCCCGCTTTTTCTCACCCTCTGTTTCAGCCACTCTGATTCAGCCCCTCTGTTTCTCGCCCTCTGTTTCAGCCCCTCTGATTCAGCCCCTCTGTTTCAGCCCCTCTGAATCAGCCCCACTGATTCAGCCCCTCTGTTTCAGCCCCTCTGTTTCAGCCCCTCTGTTTTAGCCCCTCTGTTTCTCACCCTCTGTTTCAGCCCCTCTGATTCAGCCCCTCTGTTTCAGCCCCTCTGTTTCAGCCCCTCTGTTTCAGCCCCACTGTTTCAGCCCCTCTGTTTCAGCCCCTCTGTTTCACGCCCTCTGTTTCAGCCCCTCTGTTTCTCGCCCCCTGTTACGGCCCTTCTTTTTCTCGCCCTCTGTTTCAGCCCCTCTGATTCAGCCCCTCTGATTCAGCCCCTGTGTTTCAGCCCCTCTGTTTCAGCCCCTCTGTTTCTCGCCCTCTGTTTCTCACCCTCTGTTTCTCGCCCTCTGTTTCAGTCCCTCTGTTTCTCGCCCTCTGTTTCAGCCGCTCTGTTTCTCGCCCTCTGTTTCAGCCCCTCTGATTCAGCCCCTCTGTTTCAGCCCCTCTGATTCAGCCCCTCTCTTTCTCGCCCTCTGTTTCAGCCCCTCTGTTTCAGCCCCTCTGTTTCAGCCCCTCTGTTTCAGCCCCTCTGTTTCTCACCCTCTGTTTCAGCCCCTCTGTTTCTCGCCCTCTGTTTCAGCCCCTCTGTTTCAGCCCCTCTGTTTCAGCCCCTCTGTTTCAGCCCCTCTGTTTCTCACCCTCTGTTTCAGCCCCTCTGTTTCAGCCCCTCTGATTCAGCCCCTCTGATTCTCGCCGTCAGTTTCAGCCCCTCTGTATCTCGCCCTCTGTTTCAGCCCCTCTGTTTCAGCCCCTCTGTTTCTCGCCCTCTGTTTCAGCCCCTCTGTTTCAGCCCCTCTGTTCCAGCCCCTCTGTTTCTCGCACTCTGTGTCAGCCCCTCTGTTCCAGCCCCTCTGTTTCAGCCCCTCTGTTTCAGCCCCTCTGTTTCAGCCCCTCTGTTTCTCGCCCTCTGTTTCAGCCCCTCTGTTTCTCGGCCTCTGTTTCAGCCCCTCTGTTTCCGCCCGTCTGTTTCAGCCACTCTGTTTGTCGCCCTCTGATTCAGCCCCTCTTTTTCTCACCCTCTGTTTTAGCCACTCTGATTCAGCCCCTCTGTTTCTCGCCCTCTGTTTCAGCCCCTCTGTTTCTCGCCCTCTGTTTCAGTCCCTCTGTTTCTCGCCCTCTGTTTCAGCCCCTCTGTTTCTCACCCTCTGTTTCAGCCCCTGTGTTTCAGCCACTCTGTTTCTCGCCCTCTGTTTCTGCCCCGCTGATCCTTGCCCTCTGTTTCAGCCCCTCTGTTTCTCGCCCTCTGTTTCAGCCCCGCTGATTCAGCCCCTCTGTTTCAGCCCCTCTGAATCAGCCCCTCTGATTCAGCCCCTCTGTTTCAGCCCCTCTGTTTCGGACCCTCTGTTTCTCGCCCTCTGTTTCAGTCCCTCTGTTTCTCGCCCTCTGTTTCAGCCCCTCTGTTTCTCGCCCTCTGTTTCAGCCCCTGTGTTTCAGCCCCGCTGATTCAGCCCCTCTGTTTCAGCCCCTCTGAATCAGCCCCTCTGAATCAGCCCCTCTGATTCAGCCCCTCTGTTTCAGCCCCTCTGTTTCGGACCCTCTGTTTCAGCCCCTCTGTTTCTTACCCTCTGTTTCAGCCCCTCTGTTTCTCGCCCTCTGTTTCAGCCCCTCTGTTTCTCGCCCTCTGATTTAACCCCTCTAATTCAGCCCCTCTCTTTCAGCCCCTCTGATTCAGCCCCTCTGATTCAGCCCCTCTGTTTCCCGCCCTCTGTTTCAGCCCCTCTGTTTCAGCCCCTCTGTTTCAGCCCCTCTGTTTCTCACCCTCTGTGTCAGCCCCTCTGATTCAGCCCCTCTGATTCAGCCCCTCTGATTCAGCCCCACATGTTTCAGCCCCTCTGTTTCAGCCCCTCTGTTTCTCCCCCTCTGTTTCAGCCCCTCTGTTTCTCGCCCTCTGTTTCAGCCCCTCTGTTTCTCGCCCTCTGTTTCAGCCCCTCTGATTCAGCCCCTCTGATTCAGCCCCTCTGTTTCAGCCCCACTGTTTCAGCCCCTCTGTTTCAGCCCCTCTGTTTCACGCCCTCTGTTTCAGCCCCTCTGTTTCTCGCCCCCTGTTACAGCCCCTCTGTTTCTCGCCCTCTGTTTCAGCCCCTCTGATTCAGCCCCTCTGATTCAGCCCCTGTGTTTCAGCCCCTCTGTTTCAGCCCCTCTGTTTCAGCCCCTCTGTTTCTCGCCCTCTGTTTCTCACCCTCTGTTTCTCGCCCTCTGTTTCAGTCCCTCTGTTTCTCGCCCTCTGTTTGAGCCCCTCTGTTTCTCGCCCTCTGTTTCAGCCCCTCTGATTCAGCCCCTCTGTTTCAGCCCCTCTGATTCAGCCCCTCTCTTTCTCGCCCTCTGTTTCAGCCCCTCTGTTTCAGCCCCTCTGTTTCAGCCCCTCTGTTTCTCACCCTCTGTTTCAGCCCCTCTGTTTCAGCCCCTCTGTTTCAGCCCCTCTGTTTCAGCCCCTCTGTTTCTCACCCTCTGTTTCAGCCCCTCTGTTTCAGCCCCTCTGATTCAGCCCCTCTGATTCTCGCCGTCAGTTTCAGCCCCTCTCTTTCTCGCCCTCTGTTTCAGCCCCTCTGTTTCAGCCCCTCTGTTTCAGCACCTCTGTTTCAGCCCCTCTGTTTCTCGCCCTCTGTTTCAGCCCCTCTGTTTCAGCCCCTCTGTTTCAGCCCCTCTGTTTCAGCCCCTCTGTTTCTCACCCTCTGTTTCAGCCCCTCTGTTTCAGCCCCTCTGATTCAGCCCCTCTGATTCTCGCCGTCAGTTTCAGCCCCTCTGTATCTCGCCCTCTGTTTCAGCCCCTCTGTTTCAGCCCCTCTGTTTCAGCCCCTCTGTTTCTCGCCCTCTGTTTCAGCCCCGCTTTTTCTCACCCTCTGTTTCAGCCACTCTGATTCAGCCCCTCTGTTTCTCGCCCTCTGTTTCAGCCCCTCTGATTCAGCCCCTCTGTTTCAGCCCCTCTGAATCAGCCCCACTGATTCAGCCCCTCTGTTTCAGCCCCTCTGTTTCAGCCCCTCTGTTTCAGCCCCTCTGTTTCTCACCCTCTGTTTCAGCCCCTCTGATTCAGCCCCGCTGATTCAGCCCCTCTGATTCAGCCCCTCTGATTCAGCCCCTCTGTTTCCCGCCCCTCTGTTTCAGCCCCTCTGTTTCAGCCCCTCTGTTTCAGCCCCACTGTTTCAGCCCCTCTGTTTCAGCCCCTCTGTTTCACGCCCTCTGTTTCAGCCCCTCTGTTTCTCGCCCCCTGTTACAGCCCCTCTGTTTCTCGCCCTCTGTTTCAGCCCCTCTGATTCAGCCCCTCTGATTCAGCCCCTCTGTTTCAGCCCCTCTGTTTCAGCCCCTCTGTTTCTCGCCCTCTGTTTCAGCCCCTCTGTTTCTCGCCCTCTGTTTCAGCCCCTCTGTTTCCGCCCGTCTGTTTCAGCCACTCTGTTTCTCGCCCTCTGATTCAGCCCCTCTTTTTCTCACCCTCTGTTTTAGCCACTCTGATTCAGCCCCTCTGTTTCTCGCCCTCTGTTTCAGCCCCTCTGTTTCTCGCCCTCTGTTTCAGTCCCTCTGTTTCTCGCCCTCTGCTTCAGCCCCTCTGTTTCTCGCCCTCTGTTTCAGCCCCTGTGTTTCAGCCACTCTGTTTCTCGCCCTCTGTTTCTGCCCCGCTGATCCTTGCCCTCTGTTTCAGCCCCTCTGTTTCTCGCCCTCTGTTTCAGCCCCGCTGATTCAGCCCCTCTGTTTCAGCCCCTCTGAATCAGCCCCTCTGATTCAGCCCCTCTGTTTCAGCCCCACTGTTTCGGACCCTCTGTTTCTCGCCCTCTGTTTCAGTCCCTCTGTTTCTCGCCCTCTGTTTCAGCCCCTCTGTTTCTCGCCCTCTGTTTCAGCCCCTGTGTTTCAGCCACTCTGTTTCTCGCCCTCTGTTTCTGCCCCGCTGATCCTTGCCCTCTGTTTCAGCCCCTCTCTTTCTCGCCCTCTGTTTCAGCCCCGCTGATTCAGCCCCTCTGTTTCAGCCCCTCTGAATCAGCCCCTCTGAATCAGCCCCTCTGGTTTAGCCCCTCTGTTTCAGCCCCTCTGTTTCGGACCCTCTGTTTCAGCCCCTCTGTTTCTTACCCTCTGTTTCAGCCCCTCTGTTTCTCGCCCTCTGTTTCAGCCCCTCTGTTTCTCGCCCTCTGATTTAACCCCTCTAATTCAGCCCCTCTCTTTCAGCCCCTCTGATTCAGCCCCTCTGATTCAGCCCCTCTGTTTCGCGCCCTCTGTTTGAGCCCCTCTGTTTCAGCCCCTCTGTTTCAGCCCCTCTGTTTCTCACCCTCTGTGTCAGCCCCTCTGATTCAGCCCCTCTGATGCAGCCC
This sequence comes from Chiloscyllium punctatum, assembly GCF_047496795.1. Classification (NCBI taxonomy): domain Eukaryota; kingdom Metazoa; phylum Chordata; class Chondrichthyes; order Orectolobiformes; family Hemiscylliidae; genus Chiloscyllium; species Chiloscyllium punctatum. The sequence continues at coordinate 23,475,254 of NC_092759.1, read as the reverse complement.
CTCTGATTCAGCCCCTCTGTTTCCCGCCCCTCTGTTTCAGCCCCTCTGTTTCAGCCCCTCTGTTTCAGCCCCACTGTTTCAGCCCCTCTGTTTCAGCCCCTCTGTTTCTCGCCCTCTGTTTCAGCCCCTCTGTTTCTCGCCCTCTGTTTCAGCCCCTCTGTTTCTCGCCCTCTGTTTCAGCCCCTCTGATTCAGCCCCTCTGATTCAGCCCCTGTGTTTCAGCCCCTCTGTTTCAGCCCCTCTGTTTCAGCCCCTCTGTTTCTCGCCCTCTGTTTCAGCCCCTCTGTTTCAGCCCCTCTGTTTCAGCCCCTCTGTTTCAGCCCCTCTGTTTCTCACCCTCTGTTTCAGCCCCTCTGTTTCTCGCCCTCTGTTTCAGCCCCTCTGTTTCTCGCCCTCTGTTTCAGCCCCTCCCTTTCTCGCCCTCTGTTTCAGCCCCTCCCTTTCTCGCCCTCTGTTTCAGCCCCTCTGATTCAGCCCCCCTGTTTCAGCTCCTCTGATTCAGCCCCTCTGTTTCAGCCCCTCTGTTTCAGCCCCTCTGTTTCAGCCCCTCTGTTTCTCGCCCTCTGTTTCAGCCCCTCTGATTCAGCCCCTCTGTTTCAGCCCCTCTGATTCAGCCCCTCTGTTTCAGCCCCTCTATTTCAGCCCCTCTGTTTCAGCCCCTCTGTTTCAGCCCCTCTGTTTCTCGCCCTCTTTTTCTCACCCTCTGTTTCTCGCCCTCTGTTTCAGACCCTCTGTTTTTCGCCCTCTGTTTCAGCCCCTCTGTTTCTCGCCCTCTGTATCAGACCCTCTGTTTGAGCCACTCTGATTTAGACCCTCTGTTTCAGCCCCTCTGTTTCTCGCCCTCTTTTTCTCGCCCTCTGTTTCAGCCCCTCTGTTTCGCGCTCTCTGTTTCAGCCCCTCTGTTTCAGCCCCTCTGTTTCTCCCCCTCTGTTTCTGCACCTCTGTTTCTCGCCCTCTGTTTCAGCCCCGCTGATTCTGCCCCTCTGTTTCAGCCCCTCTGATTCAGCCCCTCTGTTTCTCGCCCTCTGTTTCAGCCCCTCTGATTCAGCCCTTCTGTTTCAGCCCCTCTGTATCAGCCCCTCTGTTTCTCGCCCTCTGTTCCAGCCACACTGTTTCTCGCCCTCTGTTTCAGCCCCTCTGTTTCAGCCCCTCTGTTTCATCCCCTCTGTTTCTCGCCCTCTATTTCTCACCCTCTGTTGCTCGCCCTCTGTTTCAGCTCCTCTGTTTCTCGCCCTTTGTTTCAGCCCCTCTGTTTCTCGCCCTCTGTTTCAGGCTCTCTGTTACAGCCCGCCTGTTTCAGCCCCTCCGTTTCAGCCCCACTGTTTCTCGCCCTCTGTTTCTCGCCCGCTGTTTCAGCCCATTTGATTCTCGCCCTCTGTTTCAGCCCCTCTGTTTCAGCACCTCTGATTCAGCCCCTCTGATTCAGCCCCTCTGTATCTCGCCCTCTGTTTCAGCCCCTCTGTTTCAGCCCCTCTGTTTCAGCTCCTCTGTTTCAGCCCCTCTGTTTCTCGCCCTCTGTTTCAGCCCCTCTGTTTCTCGCCCTCTGTTTCAGCCCCTCTGTTTCAGCCCCTCTGTTCCAGCCCCTCTGTTTCTCGCCCTCTGTTTCAGCCCCTCTGTTTCTCGCCCTCTGTTTCAGCCCCTCTGTTTCAGCCCCTCTGTTCCAGCCCCTCTGTTTCTCGCACTCTGCTTCAGCCCCTCTGTTTCAGCCCCTCTGTTCCAGCCCCTCTGTTTCTCGCCCTCTGTTTCAGCCCCGCTTTTTCTCACCCTCTGTTTCAGCCACTCTGATTCAGCCCCTCTGTTTCTCGCCCTCTGTTTCAGCCCCTCTGATTCAGCCCCTCTGTTTCCCGCCCCTCTGTTTCAGCCCCTCTGTTTCAGCCCCTCTGTTTCAGCCCCACTGTTTCAGCCCCTCTGTTTCAGCCCCTCTGTTTCTCGCCCTCTGTTTCAGCCCCTCTGTTTCTCGCCCTCTGTTTCAGCCCCTCTGTTTCTCGCCCTCTGTTTCAGCCCCTCTGATTCAGCCCCTCTGATTCAGCCCCTGTGTTTCAGCCCCTCTGTTTCAGCCCCTCTGTTTCAGCCCCTCTGTTTCTCGCCCTCTGTTTCAGCCCCTCTGTTTCAGCCCCGCTGTTTCAGCCCCTCTGTTTCAGCCCCTCTGTTTCTCACCCTCTGTTTCAGCCCCTCTGTTTCTCGCCCTCTGTTTCAGCCCCTCTGTTTCTCGCCCTCTGTTTCAGCCCCTCTGTTTCTCGCCCTCTGTTTCAGCCCCTCCCTTTCTCGCCCTCTGTTTCAGCCCCTCTGATTCAGCCCCCCTGTTTCAGCTCCTCTGATTCAGCCCCTCTGTTTCAGCCCCTCTGTTTCAGCCCCTCTGTTTCAGCCCCTCTGTTTCTCGCCCTCTGTTTCAGCCCCTCTGATTCAGCCCCTCTGTTTCAGCCCCTCTGATTCAGCCCCTCTGTTTCAGCCCCTCTATTTCAGCCCCTCTGTTTCAGCCCCTCTGTTTCAGCCCCTCTGTTTCTCGCCCTCTTTTTCTCACCCTCTGTTTCTCGCCCTCTGTTTCAGACCCTCTGTTTTTCGCCCTCTGTTTCAGCCCCTCTGTTTCTCGCCCTCTGTATCAGACCCTCTGTTTGAGCCATTCTGATTTAGACCCTCTGTTTCAGCCCCTCTGTTTCTCGCCCTCTTTTTCTCGCCCTCTGTTTCAGCCCCTCTGTTTCTCGCCCTCTGTTTCAGCCCCTCTGTTTCGCGCTCTCTGTTTCAGCCCCTCTGTTTCAGCCCCTCTGTTTCTCCCCCTCTGTTTCTGCACCTCTGTTTCTCGCCCTCTGTTTCAGCCCCTCTGTTTCTCGCCCTCTGTTTCAGCCCCGCTGATTCTGCCCCTCTGTTTCAGCCCCTCTGTTTCAGCCCCTCTGTTTCTCGCCCTCTGTTTCAGCCCCTCTGTTTCAGCCCCTCTGTTTCAGCCCCTCTGTTTCAGCCCCTCTGTTTCTCACCCTCTGTTTCAGCCCCTCTGTTTCAGCCCCTCTGATTCAGCCCCTCTGATTCTCGCCGTCAGTTTCAGCCCCTCTGTATCTCGCCCTCTGTTTCAGCCCCTCTGTTTCAGCCCCTCTGTTTCAGCCCCTCTGTTTCTCGCCCTCTGTTTCAGCCCCTCTGTTTCAGCCCCTCTGTTCCAGCCCCTCTGTTTCTCGCACTCTGTGTCAGCCCCTCTGTTCCAGCCCCTCTGTTTCAGCCCCTCTGTTTCAGCCCCTCTGTTTCAGCCCCTCTGTTTCTCGCCCTCTGTTTCAGCCCCTCTGTTTCTCGCCCTCTGTTTCAGCCCCTCTGTTTCCGCCCGTCTGTTTCAGCCACTCTGTTTGTCGCCCTCTGATTCAGCCCCTCTTTTTCTCACCCTCTGTTTTAGCCACTCTGATTCAGCCCCTCTGTTTCTCGCCCTCTGTTTCAGCCCCTCTGTTTCTCGCCCTCTGTTTCAGTCCCTCTGTTTCTCGCCCTCTGTTTCAGCCCCTCTGTTTCTCACCCTCTGTTTCAGCCCCTGTGTTTCAGCCACTCTGTTTCTCGCCCTCTGTTTCTGCCCCACTGATCCTTGCCCTCTGTTTCAGCCCCTCTGTTTCTCGCCCTCTGTTTCAGCCCCGCTGATTCAGCCCCTCTGTTTCAGCCCCTCTGAATCAGCCCCTCTGATTCAGCCCCTCTGTTTCAGCCCCTCTGTTTCGGACCCTCTGTTTCTCGCCCTCTGTTTCAGTCCCTCTGTTTCTCGCCCTCTGTTTCAGCCCCTCTGTTTCTCGCCCTCTGTTTCAGCCCCTGTGTTTCAGCCACTCTGTTTCTCGCCCTCTGTTTCTGCCCCGCTGATCCTTGCCCTCTGTTTCAGCCCCTCTGTTTCTCGCCCTCTGTTTCAGCCCCGCTGATTCAGCCCCTCTGTTTCAGCCCCTCTGAATCAGCCCCTCTGAATCAGCCCCTCTGATTCAGCCCCTCTGTTTCAGCCCCTCTGTTTCGGACCCTCTGTTTCAGCCCCTCTGTTTCTTACCCTCTGTTTCAGCCCCTCTGTTTCTCGCCCTCTGTTTCAGCCCCTCTGTTTCTCGCCCTCTGATTTAACCCCTCTAATTCAGCCCCTCTCTTTCAGCCCCTCTGATTCAGCCCCTCTGATTCAGCCCCTCTGTTTCGCGCCCTCTGTTTCAGCCCCTCTGTTTCAGCCCCTCTGTTTCAGCCCCTCTGTTTCTCACCCTCTGTGTCAGCCCCTCTGATTCAGCCCCTCTGATTCAGCCCCTCTGATTCAGCCCCTCTGATTCAGCCCCACATGTTTCAGCCCCTCTGTTTCAGCCCCTCTGTTTCTCCCCCTCTGTTTCAGCCCCTCTGTTTCTCGCCCTCTGTTTCAGCCCCTCTGTTTCTCGCCCTCTGTTTCAGCCCCTCTGATTCAGCCCCTCTGATTCAGCCCCTCTGTTTCAGCCCCACTGTTTCAGCCCCTCTGTTTCAGCCCCTCTGTTTCACGCCCTCTGTTTCAGCCCCTCTGTTTCTCGCCCCCTGTTACAGCCCCTCTGTTTCTCGCCCTCTGTTTCAGCCCCTCTGATTCAGCCCCTCTGATTCAGCCCCTGTGTTTCAGCCCCTCTGTTTCAGCACCTCTGTTTCAGCCCCTCTGTTTCTCGCCCTCTGTTTCTCACCCTCTGTTTCTCGCCCTCTGTTTCAGTCCCTCTGTTTCTCGCCCTCTGTTTGAGCCCCTCTGTTTCTCGCCCTCTGTTTCAGCCCCTCTGATTCAGCCCCTCTGTTTCAGCCCCTCTGATTCAGCCCCTCTCTTTCTCGCCCTCTGTTTCAGCCCCTCTGTTTCATCCCCTCTGTTTCAGCCCCTCTGTTTCAGCCCCTCTGTTTCAGCCCCTCTGTTTCTCACCCTCTGTTTCAGCCCCTCTGTTTCAGCCCCTCTGATTCAGCCCCTCTGATTCTCGCCGTCAGTTTCAGCCCCTCTCTTTCTCGCCCTCTGTTTCAGCCCCTCTGTTTCAGCCCCTCTGTTTCAGCCCCTCTGTTTCTCGCCCTCTGTTTCAGCCCCGCTTTTTCTCACCCTCTGTTTCAGCCACTCTGATTCAGCCCCTCTGTTTCTCGCCCTCTGTTTCAGCCCCTCTGATTCAGCCCCTCTGTTTCAGCCCCTCTGAATCAGCCCCACTGATTCAGCCCCTCTGTTTCAGCCCCTCTGTTTCAGCCCCTCTGTTTCAGCCCCTCTGTTTCTCACCCTCTGTTTCAGCCCCTCTGATTCAGCCCCGCTGATTCAGCCCCTCTGATTCAGCCCCTCTGATTCAGCCCCTCTGTTTCCCGCCCCTCTGTTTCAGCCCCTCTGTTTCAGCCCCTCTGTTTCAGCCCCACTGTTTCAGCCCCTCTGTTTCAGCCCCTCTGTTTCACGCCCTCTGTTTCAGCCCCTCTGTTTCTCGCCCCCTGTTACAGCCCCTCTGTTTCTCGCCCTCTGTTTCAGCCCCTCTGATTCAGCCCCTCTGATTCAGCCCCTCTGTTTCAGCCCCTCTGTTTCAGCCCCTCTGTTTCTCGCCCTCTGTTTCAGCCCCTCTGTTTCTCGCCCTCTGTTTCAGCCCCTCTGTTTCCGCCCGTCTGTTTCAGCCACTCTGTTTCTCGCCCTCTGATTCAGCCCCTCTTTTTCTCACCCTCTGTTTTAGCCACTCTGATTCAGCCCCTCTGTTTCTCGCCCTCTGTTTCAGCCCCTCTGTTTCTCGCCCTCTGTTTCAGTCCCTCTGTTTCTCGCCCTCTGCTTCAGCCCCTCTGTTTCTCGCCCTCTGTTTCAGCCCCTGTGTTTCAGCCACTCTGTTTCTCGCCCTCTGTTTCTGCCCCGCTGATCCTTGCCCTCTGTTTCAGCCCCTCTGTTTCTCGCCCTCTGTTTCAGCCCCGCTGATTCAGCCCCTCTGTTTCAGCCCCTCTGAATCAGCCCCTCTGATTCAGCCCCTCTGTTTCAGCCCCACTGTTTCGGACCCTCTGTTTCTCGCCCTCTGTTTCAGTCCCTCTGTTTCTCGCCCTCTGTTTCAGCCCCTCTGTTTCTCGCCCTCTGTTTCAGCCCCTGTGTTTCAGCCACTCTGTTTCTCGCCCTCTGTTTCTGCCCCGCTGATCCTTGCCCTCTGTTTCAGCCCCTCTCTTTCTCGCCCTCTGTTTCAGCCCCGCTGATTCAGCCCCTCTGTTTCAGCCCCTCTGAATCAGCCCCTCTGAATCAGCCCCTCTGGTTTAGCCCCTCTGTTTCAGCCCCTCTGTTTCGGACCCTCTGTTTCAGCCCCTCTGTTTCTTACCCTCTGTTTCAGCCCCTCTGTATCTCGGCCTCTGTTTCAGCCCCTCTGTTTCTCGCCCTCTGATTTAACCCCTCTAATTCAGCCCCTCTCTTTCAGCCCCTCTGATTCAGCCCCTCTGATTCAGCCCCTCTGTTTCGCGCCCTCTGTTTCAGCCCCTCTGTTTCAGCCCCTCTGTTTCAGCCCCTCTGTTTCTCACCCTCTGTGTCAGCCCCTCTGATTCAGCCCCTCTGATGCAGCCCCTCTGATTCAGCCCCTCTGTTTCCCGCCCCTCTGTTTCAGCCCCTCTGTTTCAGCCCCTCTGTTTCAGCCCCACTGTTTCAGCCCCTCTGTTTCAGCCCCTCTGTTTCTCGCCCTCTGTTTCAGCCCCTCTGTTTCTCGCCCTCTGTTTCAGCCCCTCTGTTTCTCGCCCTCTGTTTCAGCCCCTCTGATTCAGCCCCTCTGATTCAGCCCCTGTGTTTCAGCCCCTCTGTTTCAGCCCCTCTGTTTCTCGCCCTCTGTTTCAGCCCCTCTGTTTCAGCCCCTCTGTTTCAGCCCCTCTGTTTCAGCCCCTCTGTTTCTCACCCTCTGTTTCAGCCCCTCTGTTTCTCGCCCTCTGTTTCAGCCCCTCTGTTTCTCGCCCTCTGTTTCAGCCCCTCCCTTTCTCGCCCTCTGTTTCAGCCCCTCTGATTCAGCCCCCCTGTTTCAGCTCCTCTGATTCAGCCCCTCTGTTTCAGCCCCTCTGTTTCAGCCCCTCTGTTTCAGCCCCTCTGTTTCTCGCCCTCTGTTTCAGCCCCTCTGATTCAGCCCCTCTGTTTCAGCCCCTCTGATTCAGCCCCTCTGTTTCAGCCCCTCTATTTCAGCCCCTCTGTTTCAGCCCCTCTGTTTCAGCCCCTCTGTTTCTCGCCCTCTTTTTCTCACCCTCTGTTTCTCGCCCTCTGTTTCAGACCCTCTGTTTTTCGCCCTCTGTTTCAGCCCCTCTGTTTCTCGCCCTCTGTATCAGACCCTCTGTTTGAGCCACTCTGATTTAGACCCTCTGTTTCAGCCCCTCTGTTTCTCGCCCTCTTTTTCTCGCCCTCTGTTTCAGCCCCTCTGTTTCTCGCCCTCTGTTTCAGCCACTCTGTTTCGCGCTCTCTGTTTCAGCCCCTCTGTTTCAGCCCCTCTGTTTCTCCCCCTCTGTTTCTGCACCTCTGTTTCTCGCCCTCTGTTTCAGCCCCGCTGATTCTGCCCCTCTGTTTCAGCCCCTCTGATTCAGCCCCTCTGTTTCTCGCCCTCTGTTTCAGCCCCTCTGATTCAGCCCTTCTGTTTCAGCCCCTCTGTATCAGCCCCTCTGTTTCTCGCCCTCTGTTTCAGCCCCTCTGTTTCTCGCCCTCTGTTTCAGTCCCTCTGTTTCTCGCCCTCTGCTTCAGCCCCTCTGTTTCTCGCCCTCTGTTTCAGCCCCTGTGTTTCAGCCACTCTGTTTCTCGCCCTCTGTTTCTGCCCCGCTGATCCTTGCCCTCTGTTTCAGCCCCTCTGTTTCTCGCCCTCTGTTTCAGCCCCGCTGATTCAGCCCCTCTGTTTCAGCCCCTCTGAATCAGCCCCTCTGATTCAGCCCCTCTGTTTCAGCCCCACTGTTTCGGACCCTCTGTTTCTCGCCCTCTGTTTCAGTCCCTCTGTTTCTCGCCCTCTGTTTCAGCCCCTCTGTTTCTCGCCCTCTGTTTCAGCCCCTGTGTTTCAGCCACTCTGTTTCTCGCCCTCTGTTGCTGCCCCGCTGATCCTTGCCCTCTGTTTCAGCCCCTCTCTTTCTCGCCCTCTGTTTCAGCCCCGCTGATTCAGCCCCTCTGTTTCAGCCCCTCTGAATCAGCCCCTCTGAATCAGCCCCTCTGGTTTAGCCCCTCTGTTTCAGCCCCTCTGTTTCGGACCCTCTGTTTCAGCCCCTCTGTTTCTTACCCTCTGTTTCAGCCCCTCTGTATCTCGCCCTCTGTTTCAGCCCCTCTGTTTCTCGCCCTCTGATTTAACCCCTCTAATTCAGCCCCTCTCTTTCAGCCCCTCTGATTCAGCCCCTCTGATTCAGCCCCTCTGTTTCGCGCCCTCTGTTTCAGCCCCTCTGTTTCAGCCCCTCTGTTTCAGCCCCTCTGTTTCTCACCCTCTGTGTCAGCCCCTCTGATTCAGCCCCTCTGATGCAGCCCCTCTGATTCAGCCCCTCTGTTTCCCGCCCCTCTGTTTCAGCCCCTCTGTTTCAGCCCCTCTGTTTCAGCCCCACTGTTTCTCGCCCTCTGTTTCAGCCCCTCTGTTTCTCGCCCTCTGTTTCAGCCCCTCTGTTTCTCGCCCTCTGTTTCAGCCCCTCTGATTCAGCCCCTCTGATTCAGCCCCTGTGTTTCAGCCCCTCTGTTTCAGCCCCTCTGTTTCAGCCCCTCTGTTTCTCGCCCTCTGTTTCAGCCCCTCTGTTTCAGCCCCTCTGTTTCAGCCCCTCTGTTTCAGCCCCTCTGTTTCTCACCCTCTGTTTCAGCCCCTCTGTTTCTCGCCATCTGTTTCAGCCCCTCTGTTTCTCGCCCTCTGTTTCAGCCCCTCTGTTTCTCGCCCTCTGTTTCAGCCCCTCCCTTTCTCGCCCTCTGTTTCAGCCCCTCTGATTCAGCCCCCCTGTTTCAGCTCCTCTGATTCAGCCCCTCTGTTTCAGCCCCTCTGTTTCAGCCCCTCTGTTTCAGCCCCTCTGTTTCTCGCCCTCTGTTTCAGCCCCTCTGATTCAGCCCCTCTGTTTCAGCCCCTCTGATTCAGCCCCTCTGTTTCAGCCCCTCTATTTCAGCCCCTCTGTTTCAGCCCCTCTGTTTCAGCCCCTCTGTTTCTCGCCCTCTTTTTCTCACCCTCTGTTTCTCGCCCTCTGTTTCAGACCCTCTGTTTTTCGCCCTCTGTTTCAGCCCCTCTGTTTCTCGCCCTCTGTATCAGACCCTCTGTTTGAGCCACTCTGATTTAGACCCTCTGTTTCAGCCCCTCTGTTTCTCGCCCTCTTTTTCTCGCCCTCTGTTTCAGCCCCTCTGTTTCTCGCCCTCTGTTTCAGCCCCTCTGTTTCGCGCTCTCTGTTTCAGCCCCTCTGTTTCAGCCCCTCTGTTTCTCCCCCTCTGTTTCTGCACCTCTGTTTCTCGCCCTCTGTTTCAGCCCCGCTGATTCTGCCCCTCTGTTTCAGCCCCTCTGATTCAGCCCCTCTGTTTCTCGCCCTCTGTTTCAGCCCCTCTGATTCAGCCCTTCTGTTTCAGCCCCTCTGTATCAGCCCCTCTGTTTCTCGCCCTCTGTTCCAGCCCCACTGTTTCTCGCCCTCTGTTTCAGCCCCTCTGTTTCTCGCCCTCTGTTTCAGCCCCTCTGTTTCAGCCCCTCTGTTTCATCCCCTCTGTTTCTCGCCCTCTATTTCTCACCCTCTGTTGCTCGCCCTCTGTTTCAGCTCCTCTGTTTCTCGCCCTTTGTTTCAGCCCCTCTGTTTCTCGCCCTCTGTTTCAGGCTCTCTGTTACAGCCCGCCTGTTTCAGCCCCTCCGTTTCAGCCCCACTGTTTCTCGCCCTCTGTTTCTCGCCCGCTGTTTCAGCCCATTTGTTTCTCGCCCTCTGTTTCAGCCCCTCTGTTTCAGCACCTCTGATTCAGCCCCTCTGATTCAGCCCCTCTGTTTCTCGCCCTCTGTTTCAGCCCCTCTGTTTCAGCCCCTCTGTTTCAGCTCCTCTGTTTCAGCCCCTCTGTTTCTCGCCCTCTGTTTCAGCCCCTCTGTTTCTCGCCCTCTGTTTCAGCCCCTCTGTTTCAGCCCCTCTGTTCCAGCCCCTCTGTTTCTCGCACTCTGCTTCAGCCCCTCTGTTTCAGCCCCTCTGTTTCAGCCCCTCTGTTTCTCGCCCTCTGTTTCAGCCCCGCTTTTTCTCACCCTCTGTTTCAGCCACTCTGATTCAGCCCCTCTGTTTCTCGCCCTCTGTTTCAGCCCCTCTGATTCAGCCCCTCTGTTTCCCGCCCCTCTGTTTCAGCCCCTCTGTTTCAGCCCCTCTGTTTCAGCCCCACTGTTTCAGCCCCTCTGTTTCAGCCCCTCTGTTTCTCGCCCTCTGTTTCAGCCCCTCTGTTTCTCGCCCTCTGTTTCAGCCCCTCTGTTTCTCGCCCTCTGTTTCAGCCCCTCTGATTCAGCCCCTCTGATTCAGCCCCTGTGTTTCAGCCCCTCTGTTTCAGCCCCTCTGTTTCAGCCCCTCTGTTTCTCGCCCTCTGTTTCAGCCCCTCTGTTTCAGCCCCGCTGTTTCAGCCCCTCTGTTTCAGCCCCTCTGTTTCTCACCCTCTGTTTCAGCCCCTCTGTTTCTCGCCCTCTGTTTCAGCCCCTCTGTTTCTCGTCCTCTGTTTCAGCCCCTCTGTTTCTCGCCCTCTGTTTCAGCCCCTCCCTTTCTCGCCCTCTGTTTCAGCCCCTCTGATTCAGCCCCCCTGTTTCAGCTCCTCTGATTCAGCCCCTCTGTTTCAGCCCCTCTGTTTCAGCCCCTCTGTTTCAGCCCCTCTGTTTCTCGCCCTCTGTTTCAGCCCCTCTGATTCAGCCCCTCTGTTTCAGCCCCTCTGATTCAGCCCCTCTGTTTCAGCCCCTCTATTTCAGCCCCTCTGTTTCAGCCCCTCTGTTTCAGCCCCTCTGTTTCTCGCCCTCTTTTTCTCACCCTCTGTTTCTCGCCCTCTGTTTCAGACCCTCTGTTTTTCGCCCTCTGTTTCAGCCCCTCTGTTTCTCGCCCTCTGTATCAGACCCTCTGTTTGAGCCATTCTGATTTAGACCCTCTGTTTCAGCCCCTCTGTTTCTCGCCCTCTTTTTCTCGCCCTCTGTTTCAGCCCCTCTGTTTCTCGCCCTCTGTTTCAGCCCCTCTGTTTCGCGCTCTCTGTTTCAGCCCCTCTGTTTCAGCCCCTCTGTTTCTCCCCCTCTGTTTCTGCACCTCTGTTTCTCGCCCTCTGTTTCAGCCCCTCTGTTTCTCGCCCTCTGTTTCAGCCCCGCTGATTCTGCCCCTCTGTTTCAGCCCCTCTGATTCAGCCCCTCTGTTTCTCGCCCTCTGTTTCAGCCCCTCTGATTCAGCCCTTCTGTTTCAGCCCCTCTGTATCAGCCCCTCTGTTTCTCGCCCTCTGTTCCAGCCCCACTGTTTCTCGCCCTCTGTTTCAGACCCTCTGTTTCTCGCCCTCTGTTTCAGCCCCTCTGTTTCAGCCCCTCTGTTTCATCCCCTCTGTTTCTCGCCCTCTATTTCTCACCCTCTGTTGCTCGCCCTCTGTTTCAGCTCCTCTGTTTCTCGCCCTTTGTTTCAGCCCCTCTGTTTCTCGCCCTCTGTTTCAGGCTCTCTGTTACAGCCCGCCTGTTTCAGCCCCTCCGTTTCAGCCCCACTGTTTCTCGCCCTCTGTTTCTCGCCCGCTGTTTCAGCCCATTTGTTTCTCGCCCTCTGTTTCAGCCCCTCTGTTTCAGCACCTCTGATTCAGCCCCTCTGATTCAGCCCCTCTGTTTCTCGCCCTCTGTTTCAGCCCCTCTGTTTCAGCCCCTCTGTTTCAGCTCCTCTGTTTCAGCCCCTCTGTTTCTCGCCCTCTGTTTCAGCCCCTCTGTTTCAGCCCCTCTGTTCCAGCCCCTCTGTTTCTCGCACTCTGCTTCAGCCCCTCTGTTTCAGCCCCTCTGTTTCAGCCCCTCTATTTCAGCCCCTCTGTTTCAGCCCCTCTGTTTCAGCCCCTCTGTTTCTCGCCCTCTTTTTCTCACCCTCTGTTTCTCGCCCTCTGTTTCAGACCCTCTGTTTTTCGCCCTCTGTTACAGCCCCTCTGTTTCTCGCCCTCTGTATCAGACCCTCTGTTTGAGCCATTCTGATTTAGACCCTCTGTTTCAGCCCCTCTGTTTCTCGCCCTCTTTTTCTCGCCCTCTGTTTCAGCCCCTCTGTTTCTCGCCCTCTGTTTCAGCCCCTCTGTTTCGCGCTCTCTGTTTCAGCCCCTCTGTTTCAGCCCCTCTGTTTCAGCCCCTCTGTTTCTGCACCTCTGTTTCTCGCCCTCTGTTTCAGCCCCTCTGTTTCTCGCCCTCTGTTTCAGCCCCGCTGATTCTGCCCCTCTGTTTCAGCCCCTCTGTTTCAGCCCCTCTGTTTCTCGCCCTCTGTTTCAGCCCCTCTGTTTCAGCCCCTCTGTTTCAGCCCCTCTGTTTCAGCCCCTCTGTTTCTCACCCTCTGTTTCAGCCCCTCTGTTTCAGCCCCTCTGATTCAGCCCCTCTGATTCTCGCCGTCAGTTTCAGCCCCTCTGTATCTCGCCCTCTGTTTCAGCCCCTCTGTTTCAGCCCCTCTGTTTCAGCCCCTCTGTTTCTCGCCCTCTGTTTCAGCCCCTCTGTTTCAGCCCCTCTGTTCCAGCCCCTCTGTTTCTCGCACTCTGTGTCAGCCCCTCTGTTCCAGCCCCTCTGTTTCAGCCCCTCTGTTTCAGCCCCTCTGTTTCAGCCCCTCTGTTTCTCGCCCTCTGTTTCAGCCCCTCTGTTTCTCGCCCTCTGTTTCAGCCCCTCTGTTTCCGCCCGTCTGTTTCAGCCACTCTGTTTGTCGCCCTCTGATTCAGCCCCTCTTTTTCTCACCCTCTGTTTTAGCCACTCTGATTCAGCCCCTCTGTTTCTCGCCCTCTGTTTCAGCCCCTCTGTTTCTCGCCCTCTGTTTCAGTCCCTCTGTTTCTCGGCCTCTGTTTCAGCCCCTCTGTTTCTCACCCTCTGTTTCAGCCCCTGTGTTTCAGCCACTCTGTTTCTCGCCCTCTGTTTCTGCCCCACTGATCCTTGCCCTCTGTTTCAGCCCCTCTGTTTCTCGCCCTCTGTTTCAGCCCCGCTGATTCAGCCCCTCTGTTTCAGCCCCTCTGAATCAGCCCCTCTGATTCAGCCCCTCTGTTTCAGCCCCTCTGTTTCGGACCCTCTGTTTCTCGCCCTCTGTTTCAGTCCCTCTGTTTCTCGCCCTCTGTTTCAGCCCCTCTGTTTCTCGCCCTCTGTTTCAGCCCCTGTGTTTCAGCCACTCTGTTTCTCGCCCTCTGTTTCTGCCCCGCTGATCCTTGCCCTCTGTTTCAGCCCCTCTGTTTCTCGCCCTCTGTTTCAGCCCCGCTGATTCAGCCCCTCTGTTTCAGCCCCTCTGAATCAGCCCCTCTGAATCAGCCCCTCTGATTCAGCCCCTCTGTTTCAGCCCCTCTGTTTCGGACCCTCTGTTTCAGCCCCTCTGTTTCTTACCCTCTGTTTCAGCCCCTCTGTTTCTCGCCCTCTGTTTCAGCCCCTCTGTTTCTCGCCCTCTGATTTAACCCCTCTAATTCAGCCCCTCTCTTTCAGCCCCTCTGATTCAGCCCCTCTGATTCAGCCCCTCTGTTTCGCGCCCTCTGTTTCAGCCCCTCTGTTTCAGCCCCTCTGTTTCAGCCCCTCTGTTTCTCACCCTCTGTGTCAGCCCCTCTGATTCAGCCCCTCTGATTCAGCCCCTCTGATTCAGCCCCTCTGATTCAGCCCCACATGTTTCAGCCCCTCTGTTTCAGCCCCTCTGTTTCTCCCCCTCTGTTTCAGCCCCTCTGTTTCTCGCCCTCTGTTTCAGCCCCTCTGTTTCTCGCCCTCTGTTTCAGCCCCTCTGATTCAGCCCCTCTGATTCAGCCCCTCTGTTTCAGCCCCACTGTTTCAGCCCCTCTGTTTCAGCCCCTCTGTTTCACGCCCTCTGTTTCAGCCCCTCTGTTTCTCGCCCCCTGTTACAGCCCCTCTGTTTCTCGCCCTCTGTTTCAGCCCCTCTGATTCAGCCCCTCTGATTCAGCCCCTGTGTTTCAGCCCCTCTGTTTCAGCCCCTCTGTTTCAGCCCCTCTGTTTCTCGCCCTCTGTTTCTCACCCTCTGTTTCTCGCCCTCTGTTTCAGTCCCTCTGTTTCTCGCCCTCTGTTTGAGCCCCTCTGTTTCTCGCCCTCTGTTTCAGCCCCTCTGATTCAGCCCCTCTGTTTCAGCCCCTCTGATTCAGCCCCTCTCTTTCTCGCCCTCTGTTTCAGCCCCTCTGTTTCAGCCCCTCTGTTTCAGCCCCTCTGTTTCAGCCCCTCTGTTTCTCACCCTCTGTTTCAGCCCCTCTGTTTCAGCCCTTCTGTTTCAGCCCCTCTGTTTCAGCCCCTCTGTTTCTCACCCTCTGTTTCAGCCCCTCTGTTTCAGCCCCTCTGATTCAGCCCCTCTGATTCTCGCCGTCAGTTTCAGCCCCTCTCTTTCTCGCCCTCTGTTTCAGCCCCTCTGTTTCAGCCCCTCTGTTTCAGCCCCTCTGTTTCAGCCCCTCTGTTTCTCGCCCTCTGTTTCAGCCCCTCTGTTTCAGCCCCTCTGTTTCAGCCCCTCTGTTTCTCACCCTCTGTTTCAGCCCCTCTGTTTCAGCCCCTCTGATTCAGCCCCTCTGATTCTCGCCGTCAGTTTCAGCCCCTCTGTATCTCGCCCTCTGTTTCAGCCCCTCTGTTTCAGCCCCTCTGTTTCAGCCCCTCTGTTTCTCGCCCTCTGTTTCAGCCCCGCTTTTTCTCACCCTCTGTTTCAGCCACTCTGATTCAGCCCCTCTGTTTCTCGCCCTCTGTTTCAGCCCCTCTGATTCAGCCCCTCTGTTTCAGCCCCTCTGAATCAGCCCCACTGATTCAGCCCCTCTGTTTCAGCCCCTCTGTTTCAGCCCCTCTGTTTCAGCCCCTCTGTTTCTCACCCTCTGTTTCAGCCCCTCTGATTCAGCCCCGCTGATTCAGCCCCTCTGATTCAGCCCCTCTGATTCAGCCCCTCTGTTTCCCGCCCCTCTGTTTCAGCCCCTCTGTTTCAGCCCCTCTGTTTCAGCCCCACTGTTTCAGCCCCTCTGTTTCAGCCCCTCTGTTTCACGCCCTCTGTTTCAGCCCCTCTGTTTCTCGCCCCCTGTTACAGCCCCTCTGTTTCTCGCCCTCTGATTCAGCCCCTCTGATTCAGCCCCTCTGATTCAGCCCCTCTGATTCAGCCCCACATGTTTCAGCCCCTCTGTTTCAGCCCCTCTGTTTCTCCCCCTCTGTTTCAGCCCCTCTGTTTCTCGCCCTCTGTTTCAGCCCCTCTGTTTCTCGCCCTCTGTTTCAGCCCCTCTGATTCAGCCCCTCTGATTCAGCCCCTCTGTTTCAGCCCCACTGTTTCAGCCCCTCTGTTTCAGCCCCTCTGTTTCACGCCCTCTGTTTCAGCCCCTCTGTTTCTCGCCCCCTGTTACAGCCCCTCTGTTTCTCGCCCTCTGTTTCAGCCCCTCTGATTCAGCCCCTCTGATTCAGCCCCTGTGTTTCAGCCCCTCTGTTTCAGCCCCTCTGTTTCAGCCCCTCTGTTTCTCGCCCTCTGTTTCTCACCCTCTGTTTCTCGCCCTCTGTTTCAGTCCCTCTGTTTCTCGCCCTCTGTTTGAGCCCCTCTGTTTCTCGCCCTCTGTTTCAGCCCCTCTGATTCAGCCCCTCTGTTTCAGCCCCTCTGATTCAGCCCCTCTCTTTCTCGCCCTCTGTTTCAGCCCCTCTGTTTCAGCCCCTCTGTTTCAGCCCCTCTGTTTCAGCCCCTCTGTTTCTCACCCTCTGTTTCAGCCCCTCTGTTTCAGCCCTTCTGTTTCAGCCCCTCTGTTTCAGCCCCTCTGTTTCTCACCCTCTGTTTCAGCCCCTCTGTTTCAGCCCCTCTGATTCAGCCCCTCTGATTCTCGCCGTCAGTTTCAGCCCCTCTCTTTCTCGCCCTCTGTTTCAGCCCCTCTGTTTCAGCCCCTCTGTTTCAGCCCCTCTGTTTCAGCCCCTCTGTTTCTCGCCCTCTGTTTCAGCCCCTCTGTTTCAGCCCCTCTGTTTCAGCCCCTCTGTTTCTCACCCTCTGTTTCAGCCCCTCTGTTTCAGCCCCTCTGATTCAGCCCCTCTGATTCTCGCCGTCAGTTTCAGCCCCTCTGTATCTCGCCCTCTGTTTCAGCCCCTCTGTTTCAGCCCCTCTGTTTCAGCCCCTCTGTTTCTCGCCCTCTGTTTCAGCCCCGCTTTTTCTCACCCTCTGTTTCAGCCACTCTGATTCAGCCCCTCTGTTTCTCGCCCTCTGTTTCAGCCCCTCTGATTCAGCCCCTCTGTTTCAGCCCCTCTGAATCAGCCCCACTGATTCAGCCCCTCTGTTTCAGCCCCTCTGTTTCAGCCCCTCTGTTTCAGCCCCTCTGTTTCTCACCCTCTGTTTCAGCCCCTCTGATTCAGCCCCGCTGATTCAGCCCCTCTGATTCAGCCCCTCTGATTCAGCCCCTCTGTTTCCCGCCCCTCTGTTTCAGCCCCTCTGTTTCAGCCCCTCTGTTTCAGCCCCACTGTTTCAGCCCCTCTGTTTCAGCCCCTCTGTTTCACGCCCTCTGTTTCAGCCCCTCTGTTTCTCGCCCCCTGTTACAGCCCCTCTGTTTCTCGCCCTCTGTTTCAGCCCCTCTGATTCAGCCCCTCTGATTCAGCCCCTCTGTTTCAGCCCCTCTGTTTCAGCCCCTCTGTTTCTCGCCCTCTGTTTCAGCCCCTCTGTTTCTCGCCCTCTGTTTCAGCCCCTCTGTTTCCGCCCGTCTGTTTCAGCCACTCTGTTTCTCGCCCTCTGATTCAGCCCCTCTTTTTCTCACCCTCTGTTTTAGCCACTCTGATTCAGCCCCTCTGTTTCTCGCCCTCTGTTTCAGCCCCTCTGTTTCTCGCCCTCTGTTTCAGTCCCTCTGTTTCTCGCCCTCTGCTTCAGCCCCTCTGTTTCTCGCCCTCTGTTTCAGCCCCTGTGTTTCAGCCACTCTGTTTCTCGCCCTCTGTTTCTGCCCCGCTGATCCTTGCCCTCTGTTTCAGCCCCTCTGTTTCTCGCCCTCTGTTTCAGCCCCGCTGATTCAGCCCCTCTGTTTCAGCCCCTCTGAATCAGCCCCTCTGATTCAGCCCCTCTGTTTCAGCCCCACTGTTTCGGACCCTCTGTTTCTCGCCCTCTGTTTCAGTCCCTCTGTTTCTCGCCCTCTGTTTCAGCCCCTCTGTTTCTCGCCCTCTGTTTCAGCCCCTGTGTTTCAGCCACTCTGTTTCTCGCCCTCTGTTTCTGCCCCGCTGATCCTTGCCCTCTGTTTCAGCCCCCCTCTTTCTCGCCCTCTGTTTCAGCCCCGCTGATTCAGCCCCTCTGTTTCAGCCCCTCTGAATCAGCCCCTCTGAATCAGCCCCTCTGGTTTAGCCCCTCTGTTTCAGCCCCTCTGTTTCAGCCCCTCTGATTCAGCCCCCCTGTTTCAGCCCCTCTGATTCAGCCCCTCTGTTTCAGCCCCTCTATTTCAGCCCCTCTGTTTCAGCCCCTCTGTTTCAGCCCCTCTGTTTCTCGCCCTCTTTTTCTCACCCTCTGTTTCTCGCCCTCTGTTTCAGACCCTCTGTTTTTCGCCCTCTGTTTCAGCCCCTCTGTTTCTCGCCCTCTGTATCAGACCCTCTGTTTGAGCCACTCTGATTTAGACCCTCTGTTTCAGCCCCTCTGTTTCTCGCCCTCTTTTTCTCGCCCTCTGTTTCAGCCCCTCTGTTTCTCGCCCTCTGTTTCAGCCCCTCTGTTTCGCGCTCTCTGTTTCAGCCCCTCTGTTTCAGCCCCTCTGTTTCTCCCCCTCTGTTTCTGCACCTCTGTTTCTCGCCCTCTGTTTCAGCCCCGCTGATTCTGCCCCTCTGTTTCAGCCCCTCTGATTCAGCCCCTCTGTTTCTCGCCCTCTGTTTCAGCCCCTCTGATTCAGCCCTTCTGTTTCAGCCCCTCTGTATCAGCCCCTCTGTTTCTCGCCCTCTGTTCCAGCCCCACTGTTTCTCGCCCTCTGTTTCAGCCCCTCTGTTTCTCGCCCTCTGTTTCAGCCCCTCTGTTTCAGCCCCTCTGTTTCATCCCCTCTGTTTCTCGCCCTCTATTTCTCACCCTCTGTTGCTCGCCCTCTGTTTCAGCTCCTCTGTTTCTCGCCCTTTGTTTCAGCCCCTCTGTTTCTCGCCCTCTGTTTCAGGCTCTCTGTTACAGCCCGCCTGTTTCAGCCCCTCCGTTTCAGCCCCACTGTTTCTCGCCCTCTGTTTCTCGCCCGCTGTTTCAGCCCATTTGTTTCTCGCCCTCTGTTTCAGCCCCTCTGTTTCAGCACCTCTGATTCAGCCCCTCTGATTCAGCCCCTCTGTTTCTCGCCCTCTGTTTCAGCCCCTCTGTTTCAGCCCCTCTGTTTCAGCTCCTCTGTTTCAGCCCCTCTGTTTCTCGCCCTCTGTTTCAGCCCCTCTGTTTCTCGCCCTCTGTTTCAGCCCCTCTGTTTCAGCCCCTCTGTTCCAGCCCCTCTGTTTCTCGCACTCTGCTTCAGCCCCTCTGTTTCAGCCCCTCTGTTTCAGCCCCTCTGTTTCTCGCCCTCTGTTTCAGCCCCGCTTTTTCTCACCCTCTGTTTCAGCCACTCTGATTCAGCCCCTCTGTTTCTCGCCCTCTGTTTCAGCCCCTCTGATTCAGCCCCTCTGTTTCCCGCCCCTCTGTTTCAGCCCCTCTGTTTCAGCCCCTCTGTTTCAGCCCCACTGTTTCAGCCCCTCTGTTTCAGCCCCTCTGTTTCTCGCCCTCTGTTTCAGCCCCTCTGTTTCTCGCCCTCTGTTTCAGCCCCTCTGTTTCTCGCCCTCTGTTTCAGCCCCTCTGATTCAGCCCCTCTGATTCAGCCCCTGTGTTTCAGCCCCTCTGTTTCAGCCCCTCTGTTTCAGCCCCTCTGTTTCTCGCCCTCTGTTTCAGCCCCTCTGTTTCAGCCCCGCTGTTTCAGCCCCTCTGTTTCAGCCCCTCTGTTTCTCACCCTCTGTTTCAGCCCCTCTGTTTCTCGCCCTCTGTTTCAGCCCCTCTGTTTCTCGCCCTCTGTTTCAGCCCCTCTGTTTCTCGCCCTCTGTTTCAGCCCCTCCCTTTCTCGCCCTCTGTTTCAGCCCCTCTGATTCAGCCCCCCTGTTTCAGCTCCTCTGATTCAGCCCCTCTGTTTCAGCCCCTCTGTTTCAGCCCCTCTGTTTCAGCCCCTCTGTTTCTCGCCCTCTGTTTCAGCCCCTCTGATTCAGCCCCTCTGTTTCAGCCCCTCTGATTCAGCCCCTCTGTTTCAGCCCCTCTATTTCAGCCCCTCTGTTTCAGCCCCTCTGTTTCAGCCCCTCTGTTTCTCGCCCTCTTTTTCTCACCCTCTGTTTCTCGCCCTCTGTTTCAGACCCTCTGTTTTTCGCCCTCTGTTTCAGCCCCTCTGTTTCTCGCCCTCTGTATCAGACCCTCTGTTTGAGCCATTCTGATTTAGACCCTCTGTTTCAGCCCCTCTGTTTCTCGCCCTCTTTTTCTCGCCCTCTGTTTCAGCCCCTCTGTTTCTCGCCCTCTGTTTCAGCCCCTCTGTTTCGCGCTCTCTGTTTCAGCCCCTCTGTTTCAGCCCCTCTGTTTCTCCCCCTCTGTTTCTGCACCTCTGTTTCTCGCCCTCTGTTTCAGCCCCTCTGTTTCTCGCCCTCTGTTTCAGCCCCGCTGATTCTGCCCCTCTGTTTCAGCCCCTCTGATTCAGCCCCTCTGTTTCTCGCCCTCTGTTTCAGCCCCTCTGATTCAGCCCTTCTGTTTCAGCCCCTCTGTATCAGCCCCTCTGTTTCTCGCCCTCTGTTCCAGCCCCACTGTTTCTCGCCCTCTGTTTCAGACCCTCTGTTTCTCGCCCTCTGTTTCAGCCCCTCTGTTTCAGCCCCTCTGTTTCATCCCCTCTGTTTCTCGCCCTCTATTTCTCACCCTCTGTTGCTCGCCCTCTGTTTCAGCTCCTCTGTTTCTCGCCCTTTGTTTCAGCCCCTCTGTTTCTCGCCCTCTGTTTCAGGCTCTCTGTTACAGCCCGCCTGTTTCAGCCCCTCCGTTTCAGCCCCACTGTTTCTCGCCCTCTGTTTCTCGCCCGCTGTTTCAGCCCATTTGTTTCTCGCCCTCTGTTTCAGCCCCTCTGTTTCAGCACCTCTGATTCAGCCCCTCTGATTCAGCCCCTCTGTTTCTCGCCCTCTGTTTCAGCCCCTCTGTTTCAGCCCCTCTGTTTCAGCTCCTCTGTTTCAGCCCCTCTGTTTCTCGCCCTCTGTTTCAGCCCCTCTGTTTCAGCCCCTCTGTTCCAGCCCCTCTGTTT
This sequence comes from Chiloscyllium punctatum, assembly GCF_047496795.1. NCBI lineage: Eukaryota > Metazoa > Chordata > Chondrichthyes > Orectolobiformes > Hemiscylliidae > Chiloscyllium > Chiloscyllium punctatum. The sequence continues at coordinate 23,455,060 of NC_092759.1, read as the reverse complement.
CTCGCACTCTGCTTCAGCCCCTCTGTTTCAGCCCCTCTGTTTCAGCCCCTCTGTTTCTCGCCCTCTGTTTCAGCCCCGCTTTTTCTCACCCTCTGTTTCAGCCACTCTGATTCAGCCCCTCTGTATCTCGCCCTCTGTTTCAGCCCCTCTGATTCAGCCCCTCTGTTTGAGCCCCTCTGAATCAGCCCCACTGATTCAGCCCCTCTGTTTCAGCCCCTCTGTTTCAGCCCCTCTGTTTCAGCCCCTCTGTTTCTCACCCTCTGTTTCAGCACCTCTGATTCAGCCCCTCTGATTCAGCCCCTCTGATTCTCGCCCTCTGTTTCTCACCCTCTGTTTCTCGCCCTCTGTTTCAGTCCCTCTGTTTCTCGCCCTCTGTTTGAGCCCCTCTGTTTCTTGCCCTCTGTTTCAGCCCCTCTGATTCAGCCCCTCTGTTTCAGCCCCTCTGATTCAGCCCCTCTCTTTCTCGCCCTCTGTTTCAGCCCCTCTGTTTCAGCCCCTCTGTTTCAGCCCCTCTGTTTCAGCCCCTCTGTTTCTCACCCTCTGTTTCAGCCCCTCTGTTTCAGCCCCTCTGTTTCAGCCCCTCTGTTTCAGCCCCTCTGTTTCTCACCCTCTGTTTCAGCCCCTCTGTTTCAGCCCCTCTGATTCAGCCCCTCTGATTCTCGCCGTCAGTTTCAGCCCCTCTCTTTCTCGCCCTGTTTCAGCCCCTCTGTTTCAGCCCCTCTGTTTCAGCCCCTCTGTTTCAGCCCCTCTGTTTCTCGCCCTCTGTTTCAGCCCCTCTGTTTCAGCCCCTCTGTTTCAGCCCCTCTGTTTCAGCCCCTCTGTTTCTCACCCTCTGTTTCAGCCCCTCTGTTTCAGCCCCTCTGATTCAGCCCCTCTGATTCTCGCCGTCAGTTTCAGCCCCTCTGTATCTCGCCCTCTGTTTCAGCCCCTCTGTTTCAGCCCCTCTGTTTCAGCCCCTCTGTTTCAGCCCCTCTGTTTCTCGCCCTCTGTTTCAGCCCCGCTTTTTCTCACCCTCTGTTTCAGCCACTCTGATTCAGCCCCTCTGTTTCTCGCCCTCTGTTTCAGCCCCTCTGATTCAGCCCCTCTGTTTCAGCCCCTCTGAATCAGCCCCACTGATTCAGCCCCTCTGTTTCAGCCCCTCTGTTTCAGCCCCTCTGTTTCAGCCCCTCTGTTTCTCACCCTCTGTTTCAGCCCCTCTGATTCAGCCCCGCTGATTCAGCCCCTCTGATTCAGCCCCTCTGATTCAGCCCCTCTGTTTCCCGCCCCTCTGTTTCAGCCCCTCTGTTTCAGCCCCTCTGTTTCAGCCCCACTGTTTCAGCCCCTCTGTTTCAGCCCCTCTGTTTCACGCCCTCTGTTTCAGCCCCTCTGTTTCTCGCCCCCTGTTACAGCCCCTCTGTTTCTCGCCCTCTGTTTCAGCCCCTCTGATTCAGCCCCTCTGATTCAGCCCCTCTGTTTCAGCCCCTCTGTTTCAGCCCCTCTGTTTCTCGCCCTCTGTTTCAGCCCCTCTGTTTCTCGCCCTCTGTTTCAGCCCCTCTGTTTCCGCCCGTCTGTTTCAGCCACTCTGTTTCTCGCCCTCTGATTCAGCCCCTCTTTTTCTCACCCTCTGTTTTAGCCACTCTGATTCAGCCCCTCTGTTTCTCGCCCTCTGTTTCAGCCCCTCTGTTTCTCGCCCTCTGTTTCAGTCCCTCTGTTTCTCGCCCTCTGCTTCAGCCCCTCTGTTTCTCGCCCTCTGTTTCAGCCCCTGTGTTTCAGCCACTCTGTTTCTCGCCCTCTGTTTCTGCCCCGCTGATCCTTGCCCTCTGTTTCAGCCCCTCTCTTTCTCGCCCTCTGTTTCAGCCCCGCTGATTCAGCCCCTCTGTTTCAGCCCCTCTGAATCAGCCCCTCTGAATCAGCCCCTCTGGTTTAGCCCCTCTGTTTCAGCCCCTCTGTTTCGGACCCTCTGTTTCAGCCCCTCTGTTTCTTACCCTCTGTTTCAGCCCCTCTGTATCTCGCCCTCTGTTTCAGCCCCTCTGTTTCTCGCCCTCTGATTTAACCCCTCTAATTCAGCCCCTCTCTTTCAGCCCCTCTGATTCAGCCCCTCTGATTCAGCCCCTCTGTTTCGCGCCCTCTGTTTCAGCCCCTCTGTTTCAGCCCCTCTGTTTCAGCCCCTCTGTTTCTCACCCTCTGTGTCAGCCCCTCTGATTCAGCCCCTCTGATGCAGCCCCTCTGATTCAGCCCCTCTGTTTCCCGCCCCTCTGTTTCAGCCCCTCTGTTTCAGCCCCTCTGTTTCAGCCCCACTGTTTCAGCCCCTCTGTTTCAGCCCCTCTGTTTCTCGCCCTCTGTTTCAGCCCCTCTGTTTCTCGCCCTCTGTTTCAGCCCCTCTGTTTCTCGCCCTCTGTTTCAGCCCCTCTGATTCAGCCCCTCTGATTCAGCCCCTGTGTTTCAGCCCCTCTGTTTCAGCCCCTCTGTTTCAGCCCCTCTGTTTCTCGCCCTCTGTTTCAGCCCCTCTGTTTCAGCCCCTCTGTTTCAGCCCCTCTGTTTCAGCCCCTCTGTTTCTCACCCTCTGTTTCAGCCCCTCTGTTTCTCGCCCTCTGTTTCAGCCCCTCTGTTTCTCGCCCTCTGTTTCAGCCCCTCTGTTTCTCGCCCTCTGTTTCAGCCCCTCCCTTTCTCGCCCTCTGTTTCAGCCCCTCTGATTCAGCCCCCCTGTTTCAGCTCCTCTGATTCAGCCCCTCTGTTTCAGCCCCTCTGTTTCAGCCCCTCTGTTTCAGCCCCTCTGTTTCTCGCCCTCTGTTTCAGCCCCTCTGATTCAGCCCCTCTGTTTCAGCCCCTCTGATTCAGCCCCTCTGTTTCAGCCCCTCTATTTCAGCCTCTCTGTTTCAGCCCCTCTGTTTCAGCCCCTCTGTTTCTCGCCCTCTTTTTCTCACCCTCTGTTTCTCGCCCTCTGTTTCAGACCCTCTGTTTTTCGCCCTCTGTTTCAGCCCCTCTGTTTCTCGCCCTCTGTATCAGACCCTCTGTTTGAGCCACTCTGATTTAGACCCTCTGTTTCAGCCCCTCTGTTTCTCGCCCTCTTTTTCTCGCCCTCTGTTTCAGCCCCTCTGTTTCTCGCCCTCTGTTTCAGCCCCTCTGTTTCGCGCTCTCTGTTTCAGCCCCTCTGTTTCAGCCCCTCTGTTTCTCCCCCTCTGTTTCTGCACCTCTGTTTCTCGCCCTCTGTTTCAGCCCCGCTGATTCTGCCCCTCTGTTTCAGCCCCTCTGATTCAGCCCCTCTGTTTCTCGCCCTCTGTTTCAGCCCCTCTGATTCAGCCCTTCTGTTTCAGCCCCTCTGTATCAGCCCCTCTGTTTCTCGCCCTCTGTTCCAGCCCCACTGTTTCTCGCCCTCTGTTTCAGCCCCTCTGTTTCTCGCCCTCTGTTTCAGCCCCTCTGTTTCAGCCCCTCTGTTTCATCCCCTCTGTTTCTCGCCCTCTATTTCTCACCCTCTGTTGCTCGCCCTCTGTTTCAGCTCCTCTGTTTCTCGCCCTTTGTTTCAGCCCCTCTGTTTCTCGCCCTCTGTTTCAGGCTCTCTGTTACAGCCCGCCTGTTTCAGCCCCTCCGTTTCAGCCCCACTGTTTCTCGCCCTCTGTTTCTCGCCCGCTGTTTAAGCCCATTTGTTTCTCGCCCTCTGTTTCAGCCCCTCTGTTTCAGCACCTCTGATTCAGCCCCTCTGATTCAGCCCCTCTGTTTCTCGCCCTCTGTTTCAGCCCCTCTGTTTCAGCCCCTCTGTTTCAGCTCCTCTGTTTCAGCCCCTCTGTTTCTCGCCCTCTGTTTCAGCCCCTCTGTTTCTCGCCCTCTGTTTCAGCCCCTCTGTTTCAGCCCCTCTGTTCCAGCCCCTCTGTTTCTCGCACTCTGCTTCAGCACCTCTGTTTCAGCCCCTCTGTTTCAGCCCCTCTGTTTCTCGCCCTCTGTTTCAGCCCCGCTTTTTCTCACCCTCTGTTTCAGCCACTCTGATTCAGCCCCTCTGTTTCTCGCCCTCTGTTTCAGCCCCTCTGATTCAGCCCCTCTGTTTCCCGCCCCTCTGTTTCAGCCCCTCTGTTTCAGCCCCTCTGTTTCAGCCCCACTGTTTCAGCCCCTCTGTTTCAGCCCCTCTGTTTCTCGCCCTCTGTTTCAGCCCCTCTGTTTCTCGCCCTCTGTTTCAGCCCCTCTGTTTCTCGCCCTCTGTTTCAGCCCCTCTGATTCAGCCCCTCTGATTCAGCCCCTGTGTTTCAGCCCCTCTGTTTCAGCCCCTCTGTTTCAGCCCCTCTGTTTCTCGCCCTCTGTTTCAGCCCCTCTGTTTCAGCCCCGCTGTTTCAGCCCCTCTGTTTCAGCCCCTCTGTTTCTCACCCTCTGTTTCAGCCCCTCTGTTTCTCGCCCTCTGTTTCAGCCCCTCTGTTTCTCGCCCTCTGTTTCAGCCCCTCTGTTTCTCGCCCTCTGTTTCAGCCCCTCCCTTTCTCGCCCTCTGTTTCAGCCCCTCTGATTCAGCCCCCCTGTTTCAGCTCCTCTGATTCAGCCCCTCTGTTTCAGCCCCTCTGTTTCAGCCCCTCTGTTTCAGCCCCTCTGTTTCTCGCCCTCTGTTTCAGCCCCTCTGATTCAGCCCCTCTGTTTCAGCCCCTCTGATTCAGCCCCTCTGTTTCAGCCCCTCTATTTCAGCCCCTCTGTTTCAGCCCCTCTGTTTCAGCCCCTCTGTTTCTCGCCCTCTTTTTCTCACCCTCTGTTTCTCGCCCTCTGTTTCAGACCCTCTGTTTTTCGCCCTCTGTTTCAGCCCCTCTGTTTCTCGCCCTCTGTATCAGACCCTCTGTTTGAGCCATTCTGATTTAGACCCTCTGTTTCAGCCCCTCTGTTTCTCGCCCTCTTTTTCTCGCCCTCTGTTTCAGCCCCTCTGTTTCTCGCCCTCTGTTTCAGCCCCTCTGTTTCGCGCTCTCTGTTTCAGCCCCTCTATTTCAGCCCCTCTGTTTCTCCCCCTCTGTTTCTGCACCTCTGTTTCTCGCCCTCTGTTTCAGCCCCTCTGTTTCTCGCCCTCTGTTTCAGCCCCGCTGATTCTGCCCCTCTGTTTCAGCCCCTCTGATTCAGCCCCTCTGTTTCTCGCCCTCTGTTTCAGCCCCTCTGATTCAGCCCTTCTGTTTCAGCCCCTCTGTATCAGCCCCTCTGTTTCTCGCCCTCTGTTCCAGCCCCACTGTTTCTCGCCCTCTGTTTCAGCCCCTCTGTTTCAGCCCCTCTGTTTCATCCCCTCTGTTTCTCGCCCTCTATTTCTCACCCTCTGTTGCTCGCCCTCTGTTTCAGCTCCTCTGTTTCTCGCCCTTTGTTTCAGCCCCTCTGTTTCTCGCCCTCTGTTTCAGGCTCTCTGTTACAGCCCGCCTGTTTCAGCCCCTCCGTTTCAGCCCCACTGTTTCTCGCCCTCTGTTTCTCGCCCGCTGTTTCAGCCCATTTGTTTCTCGCCCTCTGTTTCAGCCCCTCTGTTTCAGCACCTCTGATTCAGCCCCTCTGATTCAGCCCCTCTGTTTCTCGCCCTCTGTTTCAGCCCCTCTGTTTCAGCCCCTCTGTTTCAGCTCCTCTGTTTCAGCCCCTCTGTTTCTCGCCCTCTGTTTCAGCCCCTCTGTTTCAGCCCCTCTGTTCCAGCCCCTCTGTTTCTCGCACTCTGCTTCAGCCCCTCTGTTTCAGCCCCTCTGTTTCAGCCCCTCTGTTTCTCGCCCTCTGTTTCAGCCCCGCTTTTTCTCACCCTCTGTTTCAGCCACTCTGATTCAGCCCCTCTGTTTCTCGCCCTCTGTTTCAGCCCCTCTGATTCAGCCCCTCTGTTTGAGCCCCTCTGAATCAGCCCCACTGATTCAGCCCCTCTGTTTCAGCCCCTCTGTTTCAGCCCCTCTGTTTCAGCCCCTCTGTTTCTCACCCTCTGTTTCAGCACCTCTGATTCAGCCCCTCTGATTCAGCCCCTCTGATTCAGCCCCTCTGATTCAGCCCCTCTGTTTCCCGCCCCTCTGTTTCAGCCCCTCTGTTTCAGCCCCTCTGTTTCAGCCCCACTGTTTCAGCCCCTCTGTTTCACCCCCTCTGTTTCAGCCCCTCTGTTTCTCGCCCTCTGTTTCTCACCCTCTGTTTCTCGCCCTCTGTTTCAGCCCCTCTGTTTCTCGCCCTCTGTTTCAGCCCCTCTGATTCAGCCCCCCTGTTTCAGCTCCACTGATTCAGCCCCTCTGTTTTAGCCCCTCTGTTTCAGCCCCTCTGTTTCAGCCCCTCTGTTTCAGCCACTCTGTTTCTCGCCCTCTGTTTCTCACCCTCTGTTTCTCGCACTCTGTTTCAGCCCCTCTGTTTTTCGCCCTCTGTTTAGCCCCTCTGTTTCTCGCCCTCTGTATCAGACCCTCTGTTTCAGCAACTCTGTTTCAGCCCCTCTGTTTCAGCCCCTCTGTTTCTCGCCCTCTGTTTCAGCCACTCTGTCTCTCGCCCTCTGTTTCAGCCCCTCTGTTTCGCGCTCTCTGTTTCAGCCCCTCTGTTTCAGCCCCTCTGTTTCTCACCCTCTGTTTCTGACCCTCTGTTTCTCGCCCTCTGTTTCAGCCCCTCTGTTTCTCGCCCTCTGTTTCAGCCCCGCTGATTCAGCCCCTCTGTTTCAGCCCCGCTGATTCAGCCCCTCTGCTTCTCGCCCTCTGTTTCAGCCCCTCTGTTTCAGCCCTTCTGTTTCAGCCCCTCTGTTTCAGCCCCTCTGTTTCAGCCCCTCTGTTTCAGCCCCTCTGTTTCAGCCCCTCTGTATCAGCCCCTCTGTTTCTCGCCCTCTGTTTCTCACCCTCTGTTTCTCGCACACTGTTTCAGCCCCTCTGTTTTTCGCCCTCTGTTTAGCCCCTCTGTTTCTCGCCCTCCGTATCAGACCCTGTGTTTCAGCAACTCTGTTTCAGCCCCTCTGTTTCAGCCCCTCTGTTTCTCGCCCTCTGTTTCTCGCCCTCTGTTTCAGCCACTCTGTTTCTCGCCCTCTGTTTCAGCCCCTCTGTTTCGCGCTCTCTGTTTCAGCCCCTCTGTTTCAGCCCCTCTGTTTCTCGCCCTCTGTTTCTCACCCTCTGTTTCTCGCCCTCTGTTTCAGCCCCTCTGTTTCTCGCCCTCTGTTTCAGCCCCGCTGATTCAGCCCCACTGTTTCAGCCCCGCTGATTCAGCCCCTCTGCTTCTCGCCCTCTGTTTCAGCCCCTCTGTTTCAGCCCCTCTGTTTCAGCTCCTCTGTTTCAGCCCCTCTGTTTCAGCCCCTCTGTTTCAGCCCTTCTGTTTCAGCCCCTCTGTATCAGCCCCTCTGTTTCTCGCCCTCTGTTTCAGCCCCTCTGTTTCTCACCCTCTGTTTCAGCCACTCTGATTCAGCCACTCTGTTTCTCGCCTTCTGTTTCAGCCCCTCTGATTCAGCCCCTCTGTTTGAGCCCCTCTGAATCAGCCCCACTGATTCAGCCCCTCTGTTTCAGCCCCTCTGTTTCAGCCCCTCTGTTTCAGCGCCTCTGTTTCTCACCCTCTGTTTCAGCCCCTCTGATTCAGCCCCTCTGATTCAGCCCCTCTGATTCAGCCCCTCTGATTCAGCCCCTCTGTTTCCCGCCCCTCTGTTTCAGCCCCTCTGTTTCAGCCCCACTGTTTCAGCCACTCTGTTTCAGCCCCTCTGTTTCACGCCCTCTGTTTCAGCCCCTCTGTTTCTCGCCCCCTGTTACAGCCCCTCTGTTTCTCGCCCTCTGTTTCAGCCCCTCTGATTCAGCCCCTCTGATTCAGCCCCTGTGTTTCAGCCCCTCTGTTTCGCGCTCTCTGTTTCAGCCCCTCTGTTTCTCGCCCTCTGTTTCTCACCCTCTGTTTCTCGCCCTCTGTTTCAGCCCCTCTGATTCAGCCCCTCTGATTCAGCCGCACTGATTCAGCCCCTCTGTTTCAGCCCCTCTGTTTCAGCCCCTCTGTTTCAGCCCCTCTGTTTCTCACCCTCTGTTTCAGCCACTCTGATTCAGCCCCTCTGATTCAGCCCCTCTGATTCAGCACCTCTGTTTCCCGCCCCTCTGTTTCAGCCCCTCTGTTTCAGCCTCTCTGTTTCAGCCCCACTGTTTCAGCCCCTCTGTTTCAGCCCCTCTGTTTCACGCCCTCTGTTTCAGCCCCTCTGTTTCTCGCCCCCTATTACAGCCCCTCTGTTTCTCGCCCTCTGTTTCAGCCCCTCTGATTCAGCCCCTCTGATTGAGCCCCTGTGTTTCAGCCCCTCTGTTTCACCCTGTCTGTTTCAGCCCCTCTGTTTCTCGCCCTCTGTTTCTCACCCTCTGTTTCTCGCCCTCTGTTTCAGCCCCTCTGTTTCTCGCCCTCTGTTTCAGCCCCTCTGTTTCTCGCCCTCTGTTTCAGCCCCTCTGATTCAGCCCCCCTGTTTCAGCTCCACTGATTCAGCCCCTCTGTTTTAGCCCCTCTGTTTCAGCCCCTCTGTTTCAGCCCCTCTGTTTCAGCCACTCTGTTTCTCGCCCTCTGTTTCTCACCCTCTGTTTCTCGCACTCTGTTTCAGCCCCTCTGTTTTTCGCCCTCTGTTTAGCCCCTCTGTTTCTCGCCCTCTGTATCAGACCCTCTGTTTCAGCAACTCTGTTTCAGCCCCTCTGTTTCAGCCCCTCTGTTTCTCGCCCTCTGATTCTCGCCCTCTGTTTCAGCCACTCTGTTTCTCGCCCTCTGTTTCAGCCCCTCTGTTTCGCGCTCTCTGTTTCAGCCCCTCTGTTTCAGCCCCTCTGTTTCTCGCCCTCTGTTTCTGACCCTCTGTTTCTCGCCCTCTGTTTCTCGCCCTCTGTTTCAGCCCCGCTGATTCAGCCCCTCTGTTTCAGCCCCGCTGATTCAGCCCCTCTGCTTCTCGCCCTCTGTTTCAGCCCCTCTGTTTCAGCCCTTCTGTTTCAGCCCCTCTGTTTCAGCCCCTCTGTTTCAGCCCCTCTGTTTCAGCCCTTCTGTTTCAGCCCCTCTGTATCAGCCCCTCTGTTTCTCGCCCTCTGTTTCTCACCCTCTGTTTCTCGCACTCTGTTTCAGCCCCTCTGTTTCAGCAACTCTGTTTCAGCCCCTCTGTTTCAGCCCCTCTGTTTCTCGCCCTCTGTTTCTCGCCCTCTGTTTCAGATACTCTGTTTCTCGCCCTCTGTTTCAGCCCCTCTGTTTCGCGCTCTCTGTTTCAGCCCCTCTGTTTCAGCCCCTCTGTTTCTCGCACTCTGTTTCTGACCCTCTGTTTCTCGCCCTCTGTTTCAGCCCCTCTGTTTCTCGCCCTCTGTTTCTCGCCCTCTGTTTCAGCCCCTCTGATTCAGCCCCTCTGTTTCTCGCCCTCTATTTCTCACCCTCTGTTGCTCGCCCTCTGTTTCAGCTCCTCTGTTTCTCGCCCTTTGTTTCAGCCCCTCTGTTTCTCGCCCTCTGTTTCAGGCTCTCTGTTACAGCCCGCCTGTTTCAGCCCCTCCGTTTCAGCCCCACTGTTTCTCGCCCTCTGTTTCTCGCTCGCTGTTTCAGCCCATTTGTTTCTCGCCCTCTGTTTCAGCCCCTCTGTTTCAGCACCTCTGATTCAGCCCCTCTGATTCAGCCCCTCTGTTTCTCGCCCTCTGTTTCAGCCCCTCTGTTTCAGCCCCTCTGTTTCAGCTCCTCTGTTTCAGCCCCTCTGTTTCTCGTCCTCTGTTTCAGCCCCTCTGTTTCTCGCCCTCTGTTTCAGCCCCTCTGTTTCTCGCCCTCTGTTTCAGCCCCTCTGTTTCAGCCCCTCTGTTCCAGCCCCTCTGTTTCTCGCCCTCTGTTTCAGCCCCTCTGTTTCAGCCCCTCTGTTTCAGCCCCTCTGTTTCTCGCCCTCTGTTTCAGCCCCGCTTTTTCTCACCCTCTGTTTCAGCCACTCTGATTCAGCCCCTCTGTTTCTCGCCCTCTGTTTCAGCCCCTCTGATTCAGCCCCTCTGTTTCAGCCCCTCTGAATCAGCCCCACTGATTCAGCCCCTCTGCTTCAGCCCCTCTGTTTCAGCACCTCTTTTTCAGCCCCTCTGTTTCTCACCCTCTGTTTCAGCCCCTCTGATTCAGCCCCTCTGATTCAGCCCCTCTGATTCAGCCCCTCTGATTCAGCCCCTCTGTTTCCCGCCCCTCTGTTTCAGCCCTTCTGTTTCAGCCCCTCTGTATCAGCCCCTCTGTTTCTCGCCCTCTGTTTCTCACCCTCTGTTTCTCGCACTCTGTTTCAGCCCCTCTGTTTTTCGCCCTCTGTTTAGCCCCTCTGTTTCTCGCCCTCTGTATCAGACCCTCTGTTTCAGCAACTCTGTTTCAGCCCCTCTGTTTCAGCCCCTCTGTTTCTCGCCCTCTGTTTCTCGCCCTCTGTTTCAGATACTCTGTTTCTCGCCCTCTGTTTCAGCCCCTCTGTTTCGCGCTCTCTGTTTCAGCCCCTCTGTTTCAGCCCCTCTGTTTCTCGCACTCTGTTTCTGACCCTCTGTTTCTCGCCCTCTGTTTCAGCCCCTCTGTTTCTCGCCCTCTGTTTCTCGCCCTCTGTTTCAGCCCCTCTGATTCAGCCCCTCTGTTTGAGCCCCTCTGAATCAGCCCCACTGATTCAGCCCCTCTGTTTCAGCCCCTCTGTTTCAGCCCCACTGTTTCAGCCCCTCTGTTTCTCACCCTCTGTTTCAGCCCCTCTGATTCAGCCCCTCTGATTCAGCCCCTCTGATTCAGTCCCTCTGATTCAGCCCCTCTGTTTCCCGCCCCTCTGTTTCAGCCCCTCTGTTTCAGCCCCTCTGTTTCAGCCCCACTGTTTCAGCCCCTCTGTTTCAGCCCCTCAGTTTCACGCCCTCTGTTTCAGCCCCTCTGTTTCTCGCCCCCTGTTACAGCCCCTCTGTTTCTCGCCCTCTGTTTCAGCCCCTCTGATTCAGCCTCTCTGATTCAGCCCCTCTGTTTCAGCCCCTCTGTTTCAGCCCCTCTGTTTCAGCCCCTCTGTTTCTCGCCCTCTGTTTCTCACCCTCTGTTTCTCGCCCTCTGTTTCAGTCCCTCTGTTTCTCGCCCTCTGTTTCAGCCCCTCTGTTTCTCACCCTCTGTTTCAGCCCCTCTGATTCAGCCCCTCTGTTTCAGCCCCTCTGATTCAGCCCCTCTCTTTCTCGCCCTCTGTTTCAGCCCCTCTGTTTCAGCCCCTCTGTTTCTCACCCTCTGTTTCAGCCCCTCTATTTCTCACCCTCTGTTTCAGCCCCTCTGGTTCTCGCCCTCTGTTTCAGCCCCTCTGTTTCAGCCCCTCTGTTTCAGCCCCTCTGTTTCAGCCCCTCTGTTTCTCACCCTCTGTTTCAGCCCCTCTGTTTCAGCCCCTCTGATTCAGCCCCTCTGTTTCTCGCCCTCTGTTTCTCGCCCTCTGTTTCAGCCCCTCTGTTTCAGCCCCTCTGTTTCAGCCCCTCTGTTTCAGCCCCTCTGTTTCTCACCCTCTGTTTCAGCCCCTCTGTTTCAGCCCCTCTGATTCAGCCCCTCTTATTCTCGCCGTCAGTTTCAGCCCCTCTGTATCTCGCCCTCTGTTTCAGCCCCTCTGTTTCAGCCCCTCTGTTTCAGCCCCTCTGTTTCTCGCCCTCTGTTTCAGCCCCGCTTTTTCTCACCCTCTGTTTCAGCCACTCTGATTCAGCCCCTCTGTTTCTCGCCCTCTGTTTCAGCCCCTCTGATTCAGCCCCTCTGTTTCAGCCCCTCTGAATCAGCCCCACTGATTCAGCCCCTCTGTTTCAGCCCCTCTGTTTCAGCCCCTCTGTTTCAGCCCCTCTGTTTCTCACCCTCTGTTTCAGCCCCTCTGATTCAGCCCCGCTGATTCAGCCCCTCTGATTCAGCCCCTCTGATTCAGCCCCTCTGTTTCCCGCCCCTCTGTTTCAGCCCCTCTGTTTCAGCCCCTCTGTTTCAGCCCCACTGTTTCAGCCCCTCTGTTTCAGCCCCTCTGTTTCACGCCCTCTGTTTCAGCCCCTCTGTTTCTCGCCCCCTGTTACAGCCCCTCTGTTTCTCGCCCTCTGTTTCAGCCCCTCTGATTCAGCCCCTCTGATTCAGCCCCTCTGTTTCAGCCCCTCTGTTTCAGCCCCTCTGTTTCTCGCCCTCTGTTTCAGCCCCTCTGTTTCTCGCCCTCTGTTTCAGCCCCTCTGTTTCCGCCCGTCTGTTTCAGCCACTCTGTTTCTCGCCCTCTGATTCAGCCCCTCTTTTTCTCACCCTCTGTTTTAGCCACTCTGATTCAGCCCCTCTGTTTCTCGCCCTCTGTTTCAGCCCCTCTGTTTCTCGCCCTCTGTTTCAGTCCCTCTGTTTCTCGCCCTCTGCTTCAGCCCCTCTGTTTCTCGCCCTCTGTTTCAGCCCCTGTGTTTCAGCCACTCTGTTTCTCGCCCTCTGTTTCTGCCCCGCTGATCCTTGCCCTCTGTTTCAGCCCCTCTCTTTCTCGCCCTCTGTTTCAGCCCCGCTGATTCAGCCCCTCTGTTTCAGCCCCTCTGAATCAGCCCCTCTGAATCAGCCCCTCTGGTTTAGCCCCTCTGTTTCAGCCCCTCTGTTTCGGACCCTCTGTTTCAGCCCCTCTGTTTCTTACCCTCTGTTTCAGCCCCTCTGTATCTCGCCCTCTGTTTCAGCCCCTCTGTTTCTCGCCCTCTGATTTAACCCCTCTAATTCAGCCCCTCTCTTTCAGCCCCTCTGATTCAGCCCCTCTGATTCAGCCCCTCTGTTTCGCGCCCTCTGTTTCAGCCCCTCTGTTTCAGCCCCTCTGTTTCAGCCCCTCTGTTTCTCACCCTCTGTGTCAGCCCCTCTGATTCAGCCCCTCTGATGCAGCCCCTCTGATTCAGCCCCTCTGTTTCCCGCCCCTCTGTTTCAGCCCCTCTGTTTCAGCCCCTCTGTTTCAGCCCCACTGTTTCAGCCCCTCTGTTTCAGCCCCTCTGTTTCTCGCCCTCTGTTTCAGCCACTCTGTTTCTCGCCCTCTGTTTCAGCCCCTCTGTTTCTCGCCCTCTGTTTCAGCCCCTCTGATTCAGCCCCTCTGATTCAGCCCCTGTGTTTCAGCCCCTCTGTTTCAGCCCCTCTGTTTCAGCCCCTCTGTTTCTGGCCCTCTGTTTCAGCCCCTCTGTTTCAGCCCCTCTGTTTCAGCCCCTCTGTTTCAGCCCCTCTGTTTCTCACCCTCTGTTTCAGCCCCTCTGTTTCTCGCCCTCTGTTTCAGCCCCTCTGTTTCTCGCCCTCTGTTTCAGCCCCTCCCTTTCTCGCCCTCTGTTTCAGCCCCTCTGATTCAGCCCCCCTGTTTCAGCTCCTCTGATTCAGCCCCTCTGTTTCAGCCCCTCTGTTTCAGCCCCTCTGTTTCAGCCCCTCTGTTTCTCGCCCTCTGTTTCAGCCCCTCTGATTCAGCCCCTCTGTTTCAGCCCCTCTGATTCAGCCCCTCTGTTTCAGCCCCTCTATTTCAGCCCCTCTGTTTCAGCCCCTCTGTTTCAGCCCCTCTGTTTCTCGCCCTCTTTTTCTCACCCTCTGTTTCTCGCCCTCTGTTTCAGACCCTCTGTTTTTCGCCCTCTGTTTCAGCCCCTCTGTTTCTCGCCCTCTGTATCAGACCCTCTGTTTGAGCCACTCTGATTTAGACCCTCTGTTTCAGCCCCTCTGTTTCTCGCCCTCTTTTTCTCGCCCTCTGTTTCAGCCCCTCTGTTTCTCGCCCTCTGTTTCAGCCCCTCTGTTTCGCGCTCTCTGTTTCAGCCCCTCTGTTTCAGCCCCTCTGTTTCTCCCCCTCTGTTTCTGCACCTCTGTTTCTCGCCCTCTGTTTCAGCCCCGCTGATTCTGCCCCTCTGTTTCAGCCCCTCTGATTCAGCCCCTCTGTTTCTCGCCCTCTGTTTCAGCCCCTCTGATTCAGCCCTTCTGTTTCAGGCCCTCTGTATCAGCCCCTCTGTTTCTCGCCCTCTGTTCCAGCCCCACTGTTTCTCGCCCTCTGTTTCAGCCCCTCTGTTTCTCGCCCTCTGTTTCAGCCCCTCTGTTTCAGCCCCTCTGTTTCATACCCTCTGTTTCTCGCCCTCTATTTCTCACCCTCTGTTGCTCGCCCTCTGTTTCAGCTCCTCTGTTTTTCGCCCTCTGTTTAGCCCCTCTGTTTCTCGCCCTCTGTATCAGACCCTCTGTTTCAGCAACTCTGTTTCAGCCCCTCTGTTTCAGCCCCTCTGTTTCTCGCCCTCTGATTCTCGCCCTCTGTTTCAGCCACTCTGTTTCTCGCCCTCTGTTTCAGCCCCTCTGTTTCGCGCTCTCTGTTTCAGCCCCTCTGTTTCAGCCCCTCTGTTTCTCGCCCTCTGTTTCTGACCCTCTGTTTCTCGCCCTCTGTTTCTCGCCCTCTGTTTCAGCCCCGCTGATTCAGCCCCTCTGTTTCAGCCCCGCTGATTCAGCCCCTCTGCTTCTCGCCCTCTGTTTCAGCCCCTCTGTTTCAGCCCTTCTGTTTCAGCCCCTCTGTTTCAGCCCCTCTGTTTCAGCCCTTCTGTTTCAGCCCCTCTGTATCAGCCCCTCTGTTTCTCGCCCTCTGTTTCTCACCCTCTGTTTCTCGCACTCTGTTTCAGCCCCTCTGTTTTTCGCCCTCTGTTTAGCCCCTCTGTTTCTCGCCCTCTGTATCAGACCCTCTGTTTCAGCAACTCTGTTTCAGCCCCTCTGTTTCAGCCCCTCTGTTTCTCGCCCTCTGTTTCTCGCCCTCTGTTTCAGATACTCTGTTTCTCGCCCTCTGTTTCAGCCCCTCTGTTTCGCGCTCTCTGTTTCAGCCCCTCTGTTTCAGCCCCTCTGTTTCTCGCACTCTGTTTCTGACCCTCTGTTTCTCGCCCTCTGTTTCAGCCCCTCTGTTTCTCGCCCTCTGTTTCTCGCCCTCTGTTTCAGCCCCTCTGATTCAGCCCCTCTGTTTGAGCCCCTCTGAATCAGCCCCACTGATTCAGCCCCTCTGTTTCAGCCCCTCTGTTTCAGCCCCACTGTTTCAGCCCCTCTGTTTCTCACCCTCTGTTTCAGCCCCTCTGATTCAGCCCCTCTGATTCAGCCCCTCTGATTCAGTCCCTCTGATTCAGCCCCTCTGTTTCCCGCCCCTCTGTTTCAGCCCCTCTGTTTCAGCCCCTCTGTTTCAGCCCCACTGTTTCAGCCCCTCTGTTTCAGCCCCTCAGTTTCACGCCCTCTGTTTCAGCCCCTCTGTTTCTCGCCCCCTGTTACAGCCCCTCTGTTTCTCGCCCTCTGTTTGAGCCCCTCTGAATCAGCCCCACTGATTCAGCCCCTCTGTTTCAGCCCCTCTGTTTCAGCCCCTCTGTTTCAGCGCCTCTGTTTCTCACCCTCTGTTTCAGCCCCTCTGATTCAGCCCCTCTGATTCAGCCCCTCTGATTCAGCCCCTCTGATTCAGCCCCTCTGTTTCCCGCCCCTCTGTTTCAGCCCCTCTGTTTCAGCCCCACTGTTTCAGCCACTCTGTTTCAGCCCCTCTGTTTCAGCCCCTCTGTTTCTCGCCCTCTGTTTCTCGCCCTCTGTTTCAGCCACTCTGTTTCTCGCCCTCTGTTTCAGCCCCTCTGTTTCGCGCTCTCTGTTTCAGCCCCTCTGTTTCAGCCCCTCTGTTTCTCGCCCTCTGTTTCTCACCCTCTGTTTCTCGCCCTCTGTTTCAGCCCCTCTGTTTCTCGCCCTCTGTTTCAGCCCCGCTGATTCAGCCCCACTGTTTCAGCCCCGCTGATTCAGCCCCTCTGCTTCTCGCCCTCTGTTTCAGCCCCTCTGTTTCAGCCCCTCTGTTTCAGCTCCTCTGTTTCAGCCCCTCTGTTTCAGCCCCTCTGTTTCAGCCCTTCTGTTTCAGCCCCTCTGTATCAGCCCCTCTGTTTCTCGCCCTCTGTTTCAGCCCCTCTGTTTCTCACCCTCTGTTTCAGCCACTCTGATTCAGCCACTCTGTTTCTCGCCTTCTGTTTCAGCCCCTCTGATTCAGCCCCTCTGTTTGAGCCCCTCTGAATCAGCCCCACTGATTCAGCCCCTCTGTTTCAGCGCCTCTGTTTCAGCCCCTCTGTTTCAGCGCCTCTGTTTCTCACCCTCTGTTTCAGCCCCTCTGATTCAGCCCCTCTGATTCAGCCCCTCTGATTCAGCCCCTCTGATTCAGCCCCTCTGTTTCCCGCCCCTCTGTTTCAGCCCCTCTGTTTCAGCCCCACTGTTTCAGCCACTCTGTTTCAGCCCCTCTGTTTCACGCCCTCTGTTTCAGCCCCTCTGTTTCTCGCCCCCTGTTACAGCCCCTCTGTTTCTCGCCCTCTGTTTCAGCCCCTCTGATTCAGCCCCTCTGATTCAGCCCCTGTGTTTCAGCCCCTCTGTTTCGCGCTCTCTGTTTCAGCCCCTCTGTTTCTCGCCCTCTGTTTCTCACCCTCTGTTTCTCGCCCTCTGTTTCAGCCCCTCTGATTCAGCCCCTCTGATTCAGCCGCACTGATTCAGCCCCTCTGTTTCAGCCCCTCTGTTTCAGCCCCTCTGTTTCAGCCCCTCTGTTTCTCACCCTCTGTTTCAGCCACTCTGATTCAGCCCCTCTGATTCAGCCCCTCTGATTCAGCCCCTCTGATTCAGCACCTCTGTTTCCCGCCCCTCTGTTTCAGCCCCTCTGTTTCAGCCTCTCTGTTTCAGCCCCACTGTTTCAGCCCCTCTGTTTCAGCCCCTCTGTTTCACGCCCTCTGTTTCAGCCCCTCTGTTTCTCGCCCCCTATTACAGCCCCTCTGTTTCTCGCCCTCTGTTTCAGCCCCTCTGATTCAGCCCCTCTGATTGAGCCCCTGTGTTTCAGCCCCTCTGTTTCACCCTGTCTGTTTCAGCCCCTCTGTTTCTCGCCCTCTGTTTCTCACCCTCTGTTTCTCGCCCTCTGTTTCAGCCCCTCTGTTTCTCGCCCTCTGTTTCAGCCCCTCTGTTTCTCGCCCTCTGTTTCAGCCCCTCTGATTCAGCCCCCCTGTTTCAGCTCCACTGATTCAGCCCCTCTGTTTTAGCCCCTCTGTTTCAGCCCCTCTGTTTCAGCCCCTCTGTTTCAGCCACTCTGTTTCTCGCCCTCTGTTTCTCACCCTCTGTTTCTCGCACTCTGTTTCAGCCCCTCTGTTTTTCGCCCTCTGTTTAGCCCCTCTGTTTCTCGCCCTCTGTATCAGACCCTCTGTTTCAGCAACTCTGTTTCAGCCCCTCTGTTTCAGCCCCTCTGTTTCTCGCCCTCTGATTCTCGCCCTCTGTTTCAGCCACTCTGTTTCTCGCCCTCTGTTTCAGCCCCTCTGTTTCGCGCTCTCTGTTTCAGCCCCTCTGTTTCAGCCCCTCTGTTTCTCGCCCTCTGTTTCTGACCCTCTGTTTCTCGCCCTCTGTTTCTCGCCCTCTGTTTCAGCCCCGCTGATTCAGCCCCTCTGTTTCAGCCCCGCTGATTCAGCCCCTCTGCTTCTCGCCCTCTGTTTCAGCCCCTCTGTTTCAGCCCTTCTGTTTCAGCCCCTCTGTTTCAGCCCCTCTGTTTCAGCCCCTCTGTTTCAGCCCTTCTGTTTCAGCCCCTCTGTATCAGCCCCTCTGTTTCTCGCCCTCTGTTTCTCACCCTCTGTTTCTCGCACTCTGTTTCAGCCCCTCTGTTTCAGCAACTCTGTTTCAGCCCCTCTGTTTCAGCCCCTCTGTTTCTCGCCCTCTGTTTCTCGCCCTCTGTTTCAGATACTCTGTTTCTCGCCCTCTGTTTCAGCCCCTCTGTTTCGCGCTCTCTGTTTCAGCCCCTCTGTTTCAGCCCCTCTGTTTCTCGCACTCTGTTTCTGACCCTCTGTTTCTCGCCCTCTGTTTCAGCCCCTCTGTTTCTCGCCCTCTGTTTCTCGCCCTCTGTTTCAGCCCCTCTGATTCAGCCCCTCTGTTTCTCGCCCTCTATTTCTCACCCTCTGTTGCTCGCCCTCTGTTTCAGCTCCTCTGTTTCTCGCCCTTTGTTTCAGCCCCTCTGTTTCTCGCCCTCTGTTTCAGGCTCTCTGTTACAGCCCGCCTGTTTCAGCCCCTCCGTTTCAGCCCCACTGTTTCTCGCCCTCTGTTTCTCGCTCGCTGTTTCAGCCCATTTGTTTCTCGCCCTCTGTTTCAGCCCCTCTGTTTCAGCACCTCTGATTCAGCCCCTCTGATTCAGCCCCTCTGTTTCTCGCCCTCTGTTTCAGCCCCTCTGTTTCAGCCCCTCTGTTTCAGCTCCTCTGTTTCAGCCCCTCTGTTTCTCGTCCTCTGTTTCAGCCCCTCTGTTTCTCGCCCTCTGTTTCAGCCCCTCTGTTTCTCGCCCTCTGTTTCAGCCCCTCTGTTTCAGCCCCTCTGTTCCAGCCCCTCTGTTTCTCGCCCTCTGTTTCAGCCCCTCTGTTTCAGCCCCTCTGTTTCAGCCCCTCTGTTTCTCGCCCTCTGTTTCAGCCCCGCTTTTTCTCACCCTCTGTTTCAGCCACTCTGATTCAGCCCCTCTGTTTCTCGCCCTCTGTTTCAGCCCCTCTGATTCAGCCCCTCTGTTTCAGCCCCTCTGAATCAGCCCCACTGATTCAGCCCCTCTGCTTCAGCCCCTCTGTTTCAGCACCTCTTTTTCAGCCCCTCTGTTTCTCACCCTCTGTTTCAGCCCCTCTGATTCAGCCCCTCTGATTCAGCCCCTCTGATTCAGCCCCTCTGATTCAGCCCCTCTGTTTCCCGCCCCTCTGTTTCAGCCCTTCTGTTTCAGCCCCTCTGTATCAGCCCCTCTGTTTCTCGCCCTCTGTTTCTCACCCTCTGTTTCTCGCACTCTGTTTCAGCCCCTCTGTTTTTCGCCCTCTGTTTAGCCCCTCTGTTTCTCGCCCTCTGTATCAGACCCTCTGTTTCAGCAACTCTGTTTCAGCCCCTCTGTTTCAGCCCCTCTGTTTCTCGCCCTCTGTTTCTCGCCCTCTGTTTCAGATACTCTGTTTCTCGCCCTCTGTTTCAGCCCCTCTGTTTCGCGCTCTCTGTTTCAGCCCCTCTGTTTCAGCCCCTCTGTTTCTCGCACTCTGTTTCTGACCCTCTGTTTCTCGCCCTCTGTTTCAGCCCCTCTGTTTCTCGCCCTCTGTTTCTCGCCCTCTGTTTCAGCCCCTCTGATTCAGCCCCTCTGTTTGAGCCCCTCTGAATCAGCCCCACTGATTCAGCCCCTCTGTTTCAGCCCCTCTGTTTCAGCCCCACTGTTTCAGCCCCTCTGTTTCTCACCCTCTGTTTCAGCCCCTCTGATTCAGCCCCTCTGATTCAGCCCCTCTGATTCAGTCCCTCTGATTCAGCCCCTCTGTTTCCCGCCCCTCTGTTTCAGCCCCTCTGTTTCAGCCCCTCTGTTTCAGCCCCACTGTTTCAGCCCCTCTGTTTCAGCCCCTCAGTTTCACGCCCTCTGTTTCAGCCCCTCTGTTTCTCGCCCCCTGTTACAGCCCCTCTGTTTCTCGCCCTCTGTTTCAGCCCCTCTGATTCAGCCTCTCTGATTCAGCCCCTCTGTTTCAGCCCCTCTGTTTCAGCCCCTCTGTTTCAGCCCCTCTGTTTCTCGCCCTCTGTTTCTCACCCTCTGTTTCTCGCCCTCTGTTTCAGTCCCTCTGTTTCTCGCCCTCTGTTTCAGCCCCTCTGTTTCTCACCCTCTGTTTCAGCCCCTCTGATTCAGCCCCTCTGTTTCAGCCCCTCTGATTCAGCCCCTCTCTTTCTCGCCCTCTGTTTCAGCCCCTCTGTTTCAGCCCCTCTGTTTCTCACCCTCTGTTTCAGCCCCTCTATTTCTCACCCTCTGTTTCAGCCCCTCTGGTTCTCGCCCTCTGTTTCAGCCCCTCTGTTTCAGCCCCTCTGTTTCAGCCCCTCTGTTTCAGCCCCTCTGTTTCTCACCCTCTGTTTCAGCCCCTCTGTTTCAGCCCCTCTGATTCAGCCCCTCTGTTTCTCGCCCTCTGTTTCTCGCCCTCTGTTTCAGCCCCTCTGTTTCAGCCCCTCTGTTTCAGCCCCTCTGTTTCAGCCCCTCTGTTTCTCACCCTCTGTTTCAGCCCCTCTGTTTCAGCCCCTCTGATTCAGCCCCTCTTATTCTCGCCGTCAGTTTCAGCCCCTCTGTATCTCGCCCTCTGTTTCAGCCCCTCTGTTTCAGCCCCTCTGTTTCAGCCCCTCTGTTTCTCGCCCTCTGTTTCAGCCCCGCTTTTTCTCACCCTCTGTTTCAGCCACTCTGATTCAGCCCCTCTGTTTCTCGCCCTCTGTTTCAGCCCCTCTGATTCAGCCCCTCTGTTTCAGCCCCTCTGAATCAGCCCCACTGATTCAGCCCCTCTGTTTCAGCCCCTCTGTTTCAGCCCCTCTGTTTCAGCCCCTCTGTTTCTCACCCTCTGTTTCAGCCCCTCTGATTCAGCCCCGCTGATTCAGCCCCTCTGATTCAGCCCCTCTGATTCAGCCCCTCTGTTTCCCGCCCCTCTGTTTCAGCCCCTCTGTTTCAGCCCCTCTGTTTCAGCCCCACTGTTTCAGCCCCTCTGTTTCAGCCCCTCTGTTTCACGCCCTCTGTTTCAGCCCCTCTGTTTCTCGCCCCCTGTTACAGCCCCTCTGTTTCTCGCCCTCTGTTTCAGCCCCTCTGATTCAGCCCCTCTGATTCAGCCCCTCTGTTTCAGCCCCTCTGTTTCAGCCCCTCTGTTTCTCGCCCTCTGTTTCAGCCCCTCTGTTTCTCGCCCTCTGTTTCAGCCCCTCTGTTTCCGCCCGTCTGTTTCAGCCACTCTGTTTCTCGCCCTCTGATTCAGCCCCTCTTTTTCTCACCCTCTGTTTTAGCCACTCTGATTCAGCCCCTCTGTTTCTCGCCCTCTGTTTCAGCCCCTCTGTTTCTCGCCCTCTGTTTCAGTCCCTCTGTTTCTCGCCCTCTGCTTCAGCCCCTCTGTTTCTCGCCCTCTGTTTCAGCCCCTGTGTTTCAGCCACTCTGTTTCTCGCCCTCTGTTTCTGCCCCGCTGATCCTTGCCCTCTGTTTCAGCCCCTCTCTTTCTCGCCCTCTGTTTCAGCCCCGCTGATTCAGCCCCTCTGTTTCAGCCCCTCTGAATCAGCCCCTCTGAATCAGCCCCTCTGGTTTAGCCCCTCTGTTTCAGCCCCTCTGTTTCGGACCCTCTGTTTCAGCCCCTCTGTTTCTTACCCTCTGTTTCAGCCCCTCTGTATCTCGCCCTCTGTTTCAGCCCCTCTGTTTCTCGCCCTCTGATTTAACCCCTCTAATTCAGCCCCTCTCTTTCAGCCCCTCTGATTCAGCCCCTCTGATTCAGCCCCTCTGTTTCGCGCCCTCTGTTTCAGCCCCTCTGTTTCAGCCCCTCTGTTTCAGCCCCTCTGTTTCTCACCCTCTGTGTCAGCCCCTCTGATTCAGCCCCTCTGATGCAGCCCCTCTGATTCAGCCCCTCTGTTTCCCGCCCCTCTGTTTCAGCCCCTCTGTTTCAGCCCCTCTGTTTCAGCCCCACTGTTTCAGCCCCTCTGTTTCAGCCCCTCTGTTTCTCGCCCTCTGTTTCAGCCACTCTGTTTCTCGCCCTCTGTTTCAGCCCCTCTGTTTCTCGCCCTCTGTTTCAGCCCCTCTGATTCAGCCCCTCTGATTCAGCCCCTGTGTTTCAGCCCCTCTGTTTCAGCCCCTCTGTTTCAGCCCCTCTGTTTCTGGCCCTCTGTTTCAGCCCCTCTGTTTCAGCCCCTCTGTTTCAGCCCCTCTGTTTCTCACCCTCTGTTTCAGCCCCTCTGTTTCTCGCCCTCTGTTTCAGCCCCTCTGTTTCTCGCCCTCTGTTTCAGCCCCTCCCTTTCTCGCCCTCTGTTTCAGCCCCTCTGATTCAGCCCCCCTGTTTCAGCTCCTCTGATTCAGCCCCTCTGTTTCAGCCCCTCTGTTTCAGCCCCTCTGTTTCAGCCCCTCTGTTTCTCGCCCTCTGTTTCAGCCCCTCTGATTCAGCCCCTCTGTTTCAGCCCCTCTGATTCAGCCCCTCTGTTTCAGCCCCTCTATTTCAGCCCCTCTGTTTCAGCCCCTCTGTTTCAGCCCCTCTGTTTCTCGCCCTCTTTTTCTCACCCTCTGTTTCTCGCCCTCTGTTTCAGACCCTCTGTTTTTCGCCCTCTGTTTCAGCCCCTCTGTTTCTCGCCCTCTGTATCAGACCCTCTGTTTGAGCCACTCTGATTTAGACCCTCTGTTTCAGCCCCTCTGTTTCTCGCCCTCTTTTTCTCGCCCTCTGTTTCAGCCCCTCTGTTTCTCGCCCTCTGTTTCAGCCCCTCTGTTTCGCGCTCTCTGTTTCAGCCCCTCTGTTTCAGCCCCTCTGTTTCTCCCCCTCTGTTTCTGCACCTCTGTTTCTCGCCCTCTGTTTCAGCCCCGCTGATTCTGCCCCTCTGTTTCAGCCCCTCTGATTCAGCCCCTCTGTTTCTCGCCCTCTGTTTCAGCCCCTCTGATTCAGCCCTTCTGTTTCAGCCCCTCTGTATCAGCCCCTCTGTTTCTCGCCCTCTGTTCCAGCCCCACTGTTTCTCGCCCTCTGTTTCAGCCCCTCTGTTTCTCGCCCTCTGTTTCAGCCCCTCTGTTTCAGCCCCTCTGTTTCATACCCTCTGTTTCTCGCCCTCTATTTCTCACCCTCTGTTGCTCGCCCTCTGTTTCAGCTCCTCTGTTTTTCGCCCTCTGTTTAGCCCCTCTGTTTCTCGCCCTCTGTATCAGACCCTCTGTTTCAGCAACTCTGTTTCAGCCCCTCTGTTTCAGCCCCTCTGTTTCTCGCCCTCTGATTCTCGCCCTCTGTTTCAGCCACTCTGTTTCTCGCCCTCTGTTTCAGCCCCTCTGTTTCGCGCTCTCTGTTTCAGCCCCTCTGTTTCAGCCCCTCTGTTTCTCGCCCTCTGTTTCTGACCCTCTGTTTCTCGCCCTCTGTTTCTCGCCCTCTGTTTCAGCCCCGCTGATTCAGCCCCTCTGTTTCAGCCCCGCTGATTCAGCCCCTCTGCTTCTCGCCCTCTGTTTCAGCCCCTCTGTTTCAGCCCTTCTGTTTCAGCCCCTCTGTTTCAGCCCCTCTGTTTCAGCCCCTCTGTTTCAGCCCTTCTGTTTCAGCCCCTCTGTATCAGCCCCTCTGTTTCTCGCCCTCTGTTTCTCACCCTCTGTTTCTCGCACTCTGTTTCAGCCCCTCTGTTTTTCGCCCTCTGTTTAGCCCCTCTGTTTCTCGCCCTCTGTATCAGACCCTCTGTTTCAGCAACTCTGTTTCAGCCCCTCTGTTTCAGCCCCTCTGTTTCTCGCCCTCTGTTTCTCGCCCTCTGTTTCAGATACTCTGTTTCTCGCCCTCTGTTTCAGCCCCTCTGTTTCGCGCTCTCTGTTTCAGCCCCTCTGTTTCAGCCCCTCTGTTTCTCGCACTCTGTTTCTGACCCTCTGTTTCTCGCCCTCTGTTTCAGCCCCTCTGTTTCTCGCCCTCTGTTTCTCGCCCTCTGTTTCAGCCCCTCTGATTCAGCCCCTCTGTTTGAGCCCCTCTGAATCAGCCCCACTGATTCAGCCCCTCTGTTTCAGCCCCTCTGTTTCAGCCCCACTGTTTCAGCCCCTCTGTTTCTCACCCTCTGTTTCAGCCCCTCTGATTCAGCCCCTCTGATTCAGCCCCTCTGATTCAGTCCCTCTGATTCAGCCCCTCTGTTTCCCGCCCCTCTGTTTCAGCCCCTCTGTTTCAGCCCCTCTGTTTCAGCCCCACTGTTTCAGCCCCTCTGTTTCAGCCCCTCAGTTTCACGCCCTCTGTTTCAGCCCCTCTGTTTCTCGCCCCCTGTTACAGCCCCTCTGTTTCTCGCCCTCTGTTTCAGCCCCTCTGATTCAGCCTCTCTGATTCAGCCCCTCTGTTTCAGCCCCTCTGTTTCAGCCCCTCTGTTTCAGCCCCTCTGTTTCTCGCCCTCTGTTTCTCACCCTCTGTTTCTCGCCCTCTGTTTCAGTCCCTCTGTTTCTCGCCCTCTGTTTCAGCCCCTCTGTTTCTCGCCCTCTGTTTCAGCCCCTCTGATTCAGCCCCTCTGTTTCAGCCCCTCTGATTCAGCCCCTCTCTTTCTCGCCCTCTGTTTCAGCCCCTCTGTTTCAGCCCCTCTGTTTCTCACCCTCTGTTTCAGCCCCTCTATTTCTCACCCTCTGTTTCAGCCCCTCTGGTTCTCGCCCTCTGTTTCAGCCCCTCTGTTTCAGCCCCTCTGTTTCAGCCCCTCTGTTTCAGCCCCTCTGTTTCTCACCCTCTGTTTCAGCCCCTCTGTTTCAGCCCCTCTGATTCAGCCCCTCTGTTTCTCGCCCTCTGTTTCTCGCCCTCTGTTTCAGCCCCTCTGTTTCAGCCCCTCTGTTTCAGCCCCTCTGTTTCTCACCCTCTGTTTCAGCCCCTCTGTTTCAGCCCCTCTGATTCAGCCCCTCTGATTCTCGCCGTCAGTTTCAGCCCCTCTGTATCTCGCCCTCTGTTTCAGCCCCTCTGTTTCAGCCCCTCTGTTTCAGCCCCTCTGTTTCTCGCCCTCTGTTTCAGCCCCGCTTTTTCTCACCCTCTGTTTCAGCCACTCTGATTCAGCCCCTCTGTTTCTCACCCTCTGTTTCAGCCCCTCTGATTCAGCCCCTCTGTTTCAGCCCCTCTGAATCAGCCCCACTGATTCAGCCCCTCTGTTTCAGCCCCTCTGTTTCAGCCCCTCTGTTTCAGCCCCTCTGTTTCTCACCCTCTGTTTCAGCCCCTCTGATTCAGCCCCGCTGATTCAGCCCCTCTGATTCAGCCCCTCTGATTCAGCCCCTCTGTTTCCCGCCCCTCTGTTTCAGCCCCTCTGTTTCAGCCCCTCTGTTTCAGCCCCACTGTTTCAGCCCCTCTGTTTCAGCCCCTCTGTTTCACGCCCTCTGTTTCAGCCCCTCTGTTTCTCGCCCCCTGTTACAGCCCCTCTGTTTCTCGCCCTCTGTTTCAGCCCCTCTGATTCAGCCCCTCTGATTCAGCCCCTCTGTTTCAGCCCCTCTGTTTCAGCCCCTCTGTTTCTCGCCCTCTGTTTCAGCCCCTCTGTTTCTCGCCCTCTGTTTCAGCCCCTCTGTTTCCGCCCGTCTGTTTCAGCCACTCTGTTTCTCGCCCTCTGATTCAGCCCCTCTTTTTCTCACCCTCTGTTTTAGCCACTCTGATTCAGCCCCTCTGTTTCTCGCCCTCTGTTTCAGCCCCTCTGTTTCTCGCCCTCTGTTTCAGTCCCTCTGTTTCTCGCCCTCTGCTTCAGCCCCTCTGTTTCTCGCCCTCTGTTTCAGCCCCTGTGTTTCAGCCACTCTGTTTCTCGCCCTCTGTTTCTGCCCCGCTGATCCTTGCCCTCTGTTTCAGCCCCTCTCTTTCTCGCCCTCTGTTTCAGCCCCGCTGATTCAGCCCCTCTGTTTCAGCCCCTCTGAATCAGCCCCTCTGAATCAGCCCCTCTGGTTTAGCCCCTCTGTTTCAGCCCCTCTGTTTCGGACCCTCTGTTTCAGCCCCTCTGTTTCTTACCCTCTGTTTCAGCCCCTCTGTATCTCGCCCTCTGTTTCAGCCCCTCTGTTTCTCGCCCTCTGATTTAACCCCTCTAATTCAGCCCCTCTCTTTCAGCCCCTCTGATTCAGCCCCTCTGATTCAGCCCCTCTGTTTCGCGCCCTCTGTTTCAGCCCCTCTGTTTCAGCCCCTCTGTTTCAGCCCCTCTGTTTCTCACCCTCTGTGTCAGCCCCTCTGATTCAGCCCCTCTGATGCAGCCCCTCTGATTCAGCCCCTCTGTTTCCCGCCCCTCTGTTTCAGCCCCTCTGTTTCAGCCCCTCTGTTTCAGCCCCACTGTTTCAGCCCCTCTGTTTCAGCCCCTCTGTTTCTCGCCCTCTGTTTCAGCCACTCTGTTTCTCGCCCTCTGTTTCAGCCCCTCTGTTTCTCGCCCTCTGTTTCAGCCCCTCTGATTCAGCCCCTCTGATTCAGCCCCTGTGTTTCAGCCCCTCTGTTTCAGCCCCTCTGTTTCAGCCCCTCTGTTTCTCGCCCTCTGTTTCAGCCCCTCTGTTTCAGCCCCTCTGTTTCAGCCCCTCTGTTTCAGCCCCTCTGTTTCTCACCCTCTGTTTCAGCCCCTCTGTTTCTCGCCCTCTGTTTCAGCCCCTCTGTTTCTCGCCCTCTGTTTCAGCCCCTCTGTTTCTCGCCCTCTGTTTCAGCCCCTCCCTTTCTCGCCCTCTGTTTCAGCCCCTCTGATTCAGCCCCCCTGTTTCAGCTCCTCTGATTCAGCCCCTCTGTTTCAGCCCCTCTGTTTCAGCCCCTCTGTTTCAGCCCCTCTGTTTCTCGCCCTCTGTTTCAGCCCCTCTGATTCAGCCCCTCTGTTTCAGCCCCTCTGATTCAGCCCCTCTGTTTCAGCCCCTCTATTTCAGCCCCTCTGTTTCAGCCCCTCTGTTTCAGCCCCTCTGTTTCTCGCCCTCTTTTTCTCACCCTCTGTTTCTCGCCCTCTGTTTCAGACCCTCTGTTTTTCGCCCTCTGTTTCAGCCCCTCTGTTTCTCGCCCTCTGTATCAGACCCTCTGTTTGAGCCACTCTGATTTAGACCCTCTGTTTCAGCCCCTCTGTTTCTCGCCCTCTTTTTCTCGCCCTCTGTTTCAGCCCCTCTGTTTCTCGCCCTCTGTTTCAGCCCCTCTGTTTCGCGCTCTCTGTTTCAGCCCCTCTGTTTCAGCCCCTCTGTTTCTCCCCCTCTGTTTCTGCACCTCTGTTTCTCGCCCTCTGTTTCAGCCCCGCTGATTCTGCCCCTCTGTTTCAGCCCCTCTGATTCAGCCCCTCTGTTTCTCGCCCTCTGTTTCAGCCCCTCTGATTCAGCCCTTCTGTTTCAGCCCCTCTGTATCAGCCCCTCTGTTTCTCGCCCTCTGTTCCAGCCCCACTGTTTCTCGCCCTCTGTTTCAGCCCCTCTGTTTCTCGCCCTCTGTTTCAGCCCCTCTGTTTCAGCCCCTCTGTTTCATCCCCTCTGTTTCTCGCCCTCTATTTCTCACCCTCTGTTGCTCGCCCTCTGTTTCAGCTCCTCTGTTTCTCGCCCTTTGTTTCAGCCCCTCTGTTTCTCGCCCTCTGTTTCAGGCTCTCTGTTACAGCCCGCCTGTTTCAGCCCCTCCGTTTCAGCCCCACTGTTTCTCGCCCTCTGTTTCTCGCCCGCTGTTTCAGCCCATTTGTTTCTCGCCCTCTGTTTCAGCCCCTCTGTTTCAGCACCTCTGATTCAGCCCCTCTGATTCAGCCCCTCTGTTTCTCGCCCTCTGTTTCAGCCCCTCTGTTTCAGCCCCTCTGTTTCAGCTCCTCTGTTTCAGCCCCTCTGTTTCTCGCCCTCTGTTTCAGCCCCTCTGTTTCAGCCCCTCTGTTCCAGCCCCTCTGTTTCTCGCACTCTGCTTCAGCCCCTCTGTTTCAGCCCCTCTGTTTCAGCCCCTCTGTTTCTCGCCCTCTGTTTCAGCCCCGCTTTTTCTCACCCTCTGTTTCAGCCACTCTGATTCAGCCCCTCTGTTTCTCGCCCTCTGTTTCAGCCCCTCTGATTCAGCCCCTCTGTTTCCCGCCCCTCTGTTTCAGCCCCTCTGTTTCAGCCCCTCTGTTTCAGCCCCACTGTTTCAGCCCCTCTGTTTCAGCCCCTCTGTTTCTCGCCCTCTGTTTCAGCCCCTCTGTTTCTCGCCCTCTGTTTCAGCCCCTCTGTTTCTCGCCCTCTGTTTCAGCCCCTCTGATTCAGCCCCTCTGATTCAGCCCCTGTGTTTCAGCCCCTCTGTTTCAGCCCCTCTGTTTCAGCCCCTCTGTTTCTCGCCCTCTGTTTCAGCCCCTCTGTTTCAGCCCCGCTGTTTCAGCCCCTCTGTTTCAGCCCCTCTGTTTCTCACCCTCTGTTTCAGCCCCTCTGTTTCTCGCCCTCTGTTTCAGCCCCTCTGTTTCTCGCCCTCTGTTTCAGCCCCTCTGTTTCTCGCCCTCTGTTTCAGCCCCTCCCTTTCTCGCCCTCTGTTTCAGCCCCTCTGATTCAGCCCCCCTGTTTCAGCTCCTCTGATTCAGCCCCTCTGTTTCAGCCCCTCTGTTTCAGCCCCTCTGTTTCAGCCCCTCTGTTTCTCGCCCTCTGTTTCAGCCCCTCTGATTCAGCCCCTCTGTTTCAGCCCCTCTGATTCAGCCCCTCTGTTTCAGCCCCTCTATTTCAGCCCCTCTGTTTCAGCCCCTCTGTTTCAGCCCCTCTGTTTCTCGCCCTCTTTTTCTCACCCTCTGTTTCTCGCCCTCTGTTTCAGACCCTCTGTTTTTCGCCCTCTGTTTCAGCCCCTCTGTTTCTCGCCCTCTGTATCAGACCCTCTGTTTGAGCCATTCTGATTTAGACCCTCTGTTTCAGCCCCTCTGTTTCTCGCCCTCTTTTTCTCGCCCTCTGTTTCAGCCCCTCTGTTTCTCGCCCTCTGTTTCAGCCCCTCTGTTTCGCGCTCTCTGTTTCAGCCCCTCTATTTCAGCCCCTCTGTTTCTCCCCCTCTGTTTCTGCACCTCTGTTTCTCGCCCTCTGTTTCAGCCCCTCTGTTTCTCGCCCTCTGTTTCAGCCCCGCTGATTCTGCCCCTCTGTTTCAGCCCCTCTGATTCAGCCCCTCTGTTTCTCGCCCTCTGTTTCAGCCCCTCTGATTCAGCCCTTCTGTTTCAGCCCCTCTGTATCAGCCCCTCTGTTTCTCGCCCTCTGTTCCAGCCCCACTGTTTCTCGCCCTCTGTTTCAGCCCCTCTGTTTCAGCCCCTCTGTTTCATCCCCTCTGTTTCTCGCCCTCTATTTCTCACCCTCTGTTGCTCGCCCTCTGTTTCAGCTCCTCTGTTTCTCGCCCTTTGTTTCAGCCCCTCTGTTTCTCGCCCTCTGTTTCAGGCTCTCTGTTACAGCCCGCCTGTTTCAGCCCCTCCGTTTCAGCCCCACTGTTTCTCGCCCTCTGTTTCTCGCCCGCTGTTTCAGCCCATTTGTTTCTCGCCCTCTGTTTCAGCCCCTCTGTTTCAGCACCTCTGATTCAGCCCCTCTGATTCAGCCCCTCTGTTTCTCGCCCTCTGTTTCAGCCCCTCTGTTTCAGCCCCTCTGTTTCAGCTCCTCTGTTTCAGCCCCTCTGTTTCTCGCCCTCTGTTTCAGCCCCTCTGTTTCAGCCCCTCTGTTCCAGCCCCTCTGTTTCTCGCACTCTGCTTCAGCCCCTCTGTTTCAGCCCCTCTGTTTCAGCCCCTCTGTTTCTCGCCCTCTGTTTCAGCCCCGCTTTTTCTCACCCTCTGTTTCAGCCACTCTGATTCAGCCCCTCTGTTTCTCGCCCTCTGTTTCAGCCCCTCTGATTCAGCCCCTCTGTTTGAGCCCCTCTGAATCAGCCCCACTGATTCAGCCCCTCTGTTTCAGCCCCTCTGTTTCAGCCCCTCTGTTTCAGCCCCTCTGTTTCTCACCCTCTGTTTCAGCACCTCTGATTCAGCCCCTCTGATTCAGCCCCTCTGATTCAGCCCCTCTGATTCAGCCCCTCTGTTTCCCGCCCCTCTGTTTCAGCCCCTCTGTTTCAGCCCCTCTGTTTCAGCCCCACTGTTTCAGCCCCTCTGTTTCACCCCCTCTGTTTCAGCCCCTCTGTTTCTCGCCCTCTGTTTCTCACCCTCTGTTTCTCGCCCTCTGTTTCAGCCCCTCTGTTTCTCGCCCTCTGTTTCAGCCCCTCTGATTCAGCCCCCCTGTTTCAGCTCCACTGATTCAGCCCCTCTGTTTTAGCCCCTCTGTTTCAGCCCCTCTGTTTCAGCCCCTCTGTTTCAGCCACTCTGTTTCTCGCCCTCTGTTTCTCACCCTCTGTTTCTCGCACTCTGTTTCAGCCCCTCTGTTTTTCGCCCTCTGTTTAGCCCCTCTGTTTCTCGCCCTCTGTATCAGACCCTCTGTTTCAGCAACTCTGTTTCAGCCCCTCTGTTTCAGCCCCTCTGTTTCTCGCCCTCTGTTTCAGCCACTCTGTCTCTCGCCCTCTGTTTCAGCCCCTCTGTTTCGCGCTCTCTGTTTCAGCCCCTCTGTTTCAGCCCCTCTGTTTCTCACCCTCTGTTTCTGACCCTCTGTTTCTCGCCCTCTGTTTCAGCCCCTCTGTTTCTCGCCCTCTGTTTCAGCCCCGCTGATTCAGCCCCTCTGTTTCAGCCCCGCTGATTCAGCCCCTCTGCTTCTCGCCCTCTGTTTCAGCCCCTCTGTTTCAGCCCTTCTGTTTCAGCCCCTCTGTTTCAGCCCCTCTGTTTCAGCCCCTCTGTTTCAGCCCCTCTGTTTCAGCCCCTCTGTATCAGCCCCTCTGTTTCTCGCCCTCTGTTTCTCACCCTCTGTTTCTCGCACACTGTTTCAGCCCCTCTGTTTTTCGCCCTCTGTTTAGCCCCTCTGTTTCTCGCCCTCCGTATCAGACCCTGTGTTTCAGCAACTCTGTTTCAGCCCCTCTGTTTCAGCCCCTCTGTTTCTCGCCCTCTGTTTCTCGCCCTCTGTTTCAGCCACTCTGTTTCTCGCCCTCTGTTTCAGCCCCTCTGTTTCGCGCTCTCTGTTTCAGCCCCTCTGTTTCAGCCCCTCTGTTTCTCGCCCTCTGTTTCTCACCCTCTGTTTCTCGCCCTCTGTTTCAGCCCCTCTGTTTCTCGCCCTCTGTTTCAGCCCCGCTGATTCAGCCCCACTGTTTCAGCCCCGCTGATTCAGCCCCTCTGCTTCTCGCCCTCTGTTTCAGCCCCTCTGTTTCAGCCCCTCTGTTTCAGCTCCTCTGTTTCAGCCCCTCTGTTTCAGCCCCTCTGTTTCAGCCCTTCTGTTTCAGCCCCTCTGTATCAGCCCCTCTGTTTCTCGCCCTCTGTTTCAGCCCCTCTGTTTCTCACCCTCTGTTTCAGCCACTCTGATTCAGCCCCTCTGTTTCTCGCCTTCTGTTTCAGCCCCTCTGATTCAGCCCCTCTGTTTGAGCCCCTCTGAATCAGCCCCACTGATTCAGCCCCTCTGTTTCAGCCCCTCTGTTTCAGCCCCTCTGTTTCAGCGCCTCTGTTTCTCACCCTCTGTTTCAGCCCCTCTGATTCAGCCCCTCTGATTCAGCCCCTCTGATTCAGCCCCTCTGATTCAGCCCCTCTGTTTCCCGCCCCTCTGTTTCAGCCCCTCTGTTTCAGCCCCACTGTTTCAGCCACTCTGTTTCAGCCCCTCTGTTTCACGCCCTCTGTTTCAGCCCCTCTGTTTCTCGCCCCCTGTTACAGCCCCTCTGTTTCTCGCCCTCTGTTTCAGCCCCTCTGATTCAGCCCCTCTGATTCAGCCCCTGTGTTTCAGCCCCTCTGTTTCGCGCTCTCTGTTTCAGCCCCTCTGTTTCTCGCCCTCTGTTTCTCACCCTCTGTTTCTCGCCCTCTGTTTCAGCCCCTCTGATTCAGCCCCTCTGATTCAGCCGCACTGATTCAGCCCCTCTGTTTCAGCCCCTCTGTTTCAGCCCCTCTGTTTCAGCCCCTCTGTTTCTCACCCTCTGTTTCAGCCACTCTGATTCAGCCCCTCTGATTCAGCCCCTCTGATTCAGCCCCTCTGATTCAGCACCTCTGTTTCCCGCCCCTCTGTTTCAGCCCCTCTGTTTCAGCCTCTCTGTTTCAGCCCCACTGTTTCAGCCCCTCTGTTTCAGCCCCTCTGTTTCACGCCCTCTGTTTCAGCCCCTCTGTTTCTCGCCCCCTATTACAGCCCCTCTGTTTCTCGCCCTCTGTTTCAGCCCCTCTGATTCAGCCCCTCTGATTGAGCCCCTGTGTTTCAGCCCCTCTGTTTCACCCTGTCTGTTTCAGCCCCTCTGTTTCTCGCCCTCTGTTTCTCACCCTCTGTTTCTCGCCCTCTGTTTCAGCCCCTCTGTTTCTCGCCCTCTGTTTCAGCCCCTCTGTTTCTCGCCCTCTGTTTCAGCCCCTCTGATTCAGCCCCCCTGTTTCAGCTCCACTGATTCAGCCCCTCTGTTTTAGCCCCTCTGTTTCAGCCCCTCTGTTTCAGCCCCTCTGTTTCAGCCACTCTGTTTCTCGCCCTCTGTTTCTCACCCTCTGTTTCTCGCACTCTGTTTCAGCCCCTCTGTTTTTCGCCCTCTGTTTAGCCCCTCTGTTTCTCGCCCTCTGTATCAGACCCTCTGTTTCAGCAACTCTGTTTCAGCCCCTCTGTTTCAGCCCCTCTGTTTCTCGCCCTCTGATTCTCGCCCTCTGTTTCAGCCACTCTGTTTCTCGCCCTCTGTTTCAGCCCCTCTGTTTCGCGCTCTCTGTTTCAGCCCCTCTGTTTCAGCCCCTCTGTTTCTCGCCCTCTGTTTCTGACCCTCTGTTTCTCGCCCTCTGTTTCTCGCCCTCTGTTTCAGCCCCGCTGATTCAGCCCCTCTGTTTCAGCCCCGCTGATTCAGCCCCTCTGCTTCTCGCCCTCTGTTTCAGCCCCTCTGTTTCAGCCCTTCTGTTTCAGCCCCTCTGTTTCAGCCCCTCTGTTTCAGCCCCTCTGTTTCAGCCCTTCTGTTTCAGCCCCTCTGTATCAGCCCCTCTGTTTCTCGCCCTCTGTTTCTCACCCTCTGTTTCTCGCACTCTGTTTCAGCCCCTCTGTTTCAGCAACTCTGTTTCAGCCCCTCTGTTTCAGCCCCTCTGTTTCTCGCCCTCTGTTTCTCGCCCTCTGTTTCAGATACTCTGTTTCTCGCCCTCTGTTTCAGCCCCTCTGTTTCGCGCTCTCTGTTTCAGCCCCTCTGTTTCAGCCCCTCTGTTTCTCGCACTCTGTTTCTGACCCTCTGTTTCTCGCCCTCTGTTTCAGCCCCTCTGTTTCTCGCCCTCTGTTTCTCGCCCTCTGTTTCAGCCCCTCTGATTCAGCCCCTCTGTTTCTCGCCCTCTATTTCTCACCCTCTGTTGCTCGCCCTCTGTTTCAGCTCCTCTGTTTCTCGCCCTTTGTTTCAGCCCCTCTGTTTCTCGCCCTCTGTTTCAGGCTCTCTGTTACAGCCCGCCTGTTTCAGCCCCTCCGTTTCAGCCCCACTGTTTCTCGCCCTCTGTTTCTCGCTCGCTGTTTCAGCCCATTTGTTTCTCGCCCTCTGTTTCAGCCCCTCTGTTTCAGCACCTCTGATTCAGCCCCTCTGATTCAGCCCCTCTGTTTCTCGCCCTCTGTTTCAGCCCCTCTGTTTCAGCCCCTCTGTTTCAGCTCCTCTGTTTCAGCCCCTCTGTTTCTCGTCCTCTGTTTCAGCCCCTCTGTTTCTCGCCCTCTGTTTCAGCCCCTCTGTTTCTCGCCCTCTGTTTCAGCCCCTCTGTTTCAGCCCCTCTGTTCCAGCCCCTCTGTTTCTCGCCCTCTGTTTCAGCCCCTCTGTTTCAGCCCCTCTGTTTCAGCCCCTCTGTTTCTCGCCCTCTGTTTCAGCCCCGCTTTTTCTCACCCTCTGTTTCAGCCACTCTGATTCAGCCCCTCTGTTTCTCGCCCTCTGTTTCAGCCCCTCTGATTCAGCCCCTCTGTTTCAGCCCCTCTGAATCAGCCCCACTGATTCAGCCCCTCTGCTTCAGCCCCTCTGTTTCAGCACCTCTTTTTCAGCCCCTCTGTTTCTCACCCTCTGTTTCAGCCCCTCTGATTCAGCCCCTCTGATTCAGCCCCTCTGATTCAGCCCCTCTGATTCAGCCCCTCTGTTTCCCGCCCCTCTGTTTCAGCCCTTCTGTTTCAGCCCCTCTGTATCAGCCCCTCTGTTTCTCGCCCTCTGTTTCTCACCCTCTGTTTCTCGCACTCTGTTTCAGCCCCTCTGTTTTTCGCCCTCTGTTTAGCCCCTCTGTTTCTCGCCCTCTGTATCAGACCCTCTGTTTCAGCAACTCTGTTTCAGCCCCTCTGTTTCAGCCCCTCTGTTTCTCGCCCTCTGTTTCTCGCCCTCTGTTTCAGATACTCTGTTTCTCGCCCTCTGTTTCAGCCCCTCTGTTTCGCGCTCTCTGTTTCAGCCCCTCTGTTTCAGCCCCTCTGTTTCTCGCACTCTGTTTCTGACCCTCTGTTTCTCGCCCTCTGTTTCAGCCCCTCTGTTTCTCGCCCTCTGTTTCTCGCCCTCTGTTTCAGCCCCTCTGATTCAGCCCCTCTGTTTGAGCCCCTCTGAATCAGCCCCACTGATTCAGCCCCTCTGTTTCAGCCCCTCTGTTTCAGCCCCACTGTTTCAGCCCCTCTGTTTCTCACCCTCTGTTTCAGCCCCTCTGATTCAGCCCCTCTGATTCAGCCCCTCTGATTCAGTCCCTCTGATTCAGCCCCTCTGTTTCCCGCCCCTCTGTTTCAGCCCCTCTGTTTCAGCCCCTCTGTTTCAGCCCCACTGTTTCAGCCCCTCTGTTTCAGCCCCTCAGTTTCACGCCCTCTGTTTCAGCCCCTCTGTTTCTCGCCCCCTGTTACAGCCCCTCTGTTTCTCGCCCTCTGTTTCAGCCCCTCTGATTCAGCCTCTCTGATTCAGCCCCTCTGTTTCAGCCCCTCTGTTTCAGCCCCTCTGTTTCAGCCCCTCTGTTTCTCGCCCTCTGTTTCTCACCCTCTGTTTCTCGCCCTCTGTTTCAGTCCCTCTGTTTCTCGCCCTCTGTTTCAGCCCCTCTGTTTCTCACCCTCTGTTTCAGCCCCTCTGATTCAGCCCCTCTGTTTCAGCCCCTCTGATTCAGCCCCTCTCTTTCTCGCCCTCTGTTTCAGCCCCTCTGTTTCAGCCCCTCTGTTTCTCACCCTCTGTTTCAGCCCCTCTATTTCTCACCCTCTGTTTCAGCCCCTCTGGTTCTCGCCCTCTGTTTCAGCCCCTCTGTTTCAGCCCCTCTGTTTCAGCCCCTCTGTTTCAGCCCCTCTGTTTCTCACCCTCTGTTTCAGCCCCTCTGTTTCAGCCCCTCTGATTCAGCCCCTCTGTTTCTCGCCCTCTGTTTCTCGCCCTCTGTTTCAGCCCCTCTGTTTCAGCCCCTCTGTTTCAGCCCCTCTGTTTCAGCCCCTCTGTTTCTCACCCTCTGTTTCAGCCCCTCTGTTTCAGCCCCTCTGATTCAGCCCCTCTTATTCTCGCCGTCAGTTTCAGCCCCTCTGTATCTCGCCCTCTGTTTCAGCCCCTCTGTTTCAGCCCCTCTGTTTCAGCCCCTCTGTTTCTCGCCCTCTGTTTCAGCCCCGCTTTTTCTCACCCTCTGTTTCAGCCACTCTGATTCAGCCCCTCTGTTTCTCGCCCTCTGTTTCAGCCCCTCTGATTCAGCCCCTCTGTTTCAGCCCCTCTGAATCAGCCCCACTGATTCAGCCCCTCTGTTTCAGCCCCTCTGTTTCAGCCCCTCTGTTTCAGCCCCTCTGTTTCTCACCCTCTGTTTCAGCCCCTCTGATTCAGCCCCGCTGATTCAGCCCCTCTGATTCAGCCCCTCTGATTCAGCCCCTCTGTTTCCCGCCCCTCTGTTTCAGCCCCTCTGTTTCAGCCCCTCTGTTTCAGCCCCACTGTTTCAGCCCCTCTGTTTCAGCCCCTCTGTTTCACGCCCTCTGTTTCAGCCCCTCTGTTTCTCGCCCCCTGTTACAGCCCCTCTGTTTCTCGCCCTCTGTTTCAGCCCCTCTGATTCAGCCCCTCTGATTCAGCCCCTCTGTTTCAGCCCCTCTGTTTCAGCCCCTCTGTTTCTCGCCCTCTGTTTCAGCCCCTCTGTTTCTCGCCCTCTGTTTCAGCCCCTCTGTTTCCGCCCGTCTGTTTCAGCCACTCTGTTTCTCGCCCTCTGATTCAGCCCCTCTTTTTCTCACCCTCTGTTTTAGCCACTCTGATTCAGCCCCTCTGTTTCTCGCCCTCTGTTTCAGCCCCTCTGTTTCTCGCCCTCTGTTTCAGTCCCTCTGTTTCTCGCCCTCTGCTTCAGCCCCTCTGTTTCTCGCCCTCTGTTTCAGCCCCTGTGTTTCAGCCACTCTGTTTCTCGCCCTCTGTTTCTGCCCCGCTGATCCTTGCCCTCTGTTTCAGCCCCTCTCTTTCTCGCCCTCTGTTTCAGCCCCGCTGATTCAGCCCCTCTGTTTCAGCCCCTCTGAATCAGCCCCTCTGAATCAGCCCCTCTGGTTTAGCCCCTCTGTTTCAGCCCCTCTGTTTCGGACCCTCTGTTTCAGCCCCTCTGTTTCTTACCCTCTGTTTCAGCCCCTCTGTATCTCGCCCTCTGTTTCAGCCCCTCTGTTTCTCGCCCTCTGATTTAACCCCTCTAATTCAGCCCCTCTCTTTCAGCCCCTCTGATTCAGCCCCTCTGATTCAGCCCCTCTGTTTCGCGCCCTCTGTTTCAGCCCCTCTGTTTCAGCCCCTCTGTTTCAGCCCCTCTGTTTCTCACCCTCTGTGTCAGCCCCTCTGATTCAGCCCCTCTGATGCAGCCCCTCTGATTCAGCCCCTCTGTTTCCCGCCCCTCTGTTTCAGCCCCTCTGTTTCAGCCCCTCTGTTTCAGCCCCACTGTTTCAGCCCCTCTGTTTCAGCCCCTCTGTTTCTCGCCCTCTGTTTCAGCCACTCTGTTTCTCGCCCTCTGTTTCAGCCCCTCTGTTTCTCGCCCTCTGTTTCAGCCCCTCTGATTCAGCCCCTCTGATTCAGCCCCTGTGTTTCAGCCCCTCTGTTTCAGCCCCTCTGTTTCAGCCCCTCTGTTTCTGGCCCTCTGTTTCAGCCCCTCTGTTTCAGCCCCTCTGTTTCAGCCCCTCTGTTTCAGCCCCTCTGTTTCTCACCCTCTGTTTCAGCCCCTCTGTTTCTCGCCCTCTGTTTCAGCCCCTCTGTTTCTCGCCCTCTGTTTCAGCCCCTCCCTTTCTCGCCCTCTGTTTCAGCCCCTCTGATTCAGCCCCCCTGTTTCAGCTCCTCTGATTCAGCCCCTCTGTTTCAGCCCCTCTGTTTCAGCCCCTCTGTTTCAGCCCCTCTGTTTCTCGCCCTCTGTTTCAGCCCCTCTGATTCAGCCCCTCTGTTTCAGCCCCTCTGATTCAGCCCCTCTGTTTCAGCCCCTCTATTTCAGCCCCTCTGTTTCAGCCCCTCTGTTTCAGCCCCTCTGTTTCTCGCCCTCTTTTTCTCACCCTCTGTTTCTCGCCCTCTGTTTCAGACCCTCTGTTTTTCGCCCTCTGTTTCAGCCCCTCTGTTTCTCGCCCTCTGTATCAGACCCTCTGTTTGAGCCACTCTGATTTAGACCCTCTGTTTCAGCCCCTCTGTTTCTCGCCCTCTTTTTCTCGCCCTCTGTTTCAGCCCCTCTGTTTCTCGCCCTCTGTTTCAGCCCCTCTGTTTCGCGCTCTCTGTTTCAGCCCCTCTGTTTCAGCCCCTCTGTTTCTCCCCCTCTGTTTCTGCACCTCTGTTTCTCGCCCTCTGTTTCAGCCCCGCTGATTCTGCCCCTCTGTTTCAGCCCCTCTGATTCAGCCCCTCTGTTTCTCGCCCTCTGTTTCAGCCCCTCTGATTCAGCCCTTCTGTTTCAGCCCCTCTGTATCAGCCCCTCTGTTTCTCGCCCTCTGTTCCAGCCCCACTGTTTCTCGCCCTCTGTTTCAGCCCCTCTGTTTCTCGCCCTCTGTTTCAGCCCCTCTGTTTCAGCCCCTCTGTTTCATCCCCTCTGTTTCTCGCCCTCTATTTCTCACCCTCTGTTGCTCGCCCTCTGTTTCAGCTCCTCTGTTTTTCGCCCTCTGTTTAGCCCCTCTGTTTCTCGCCCTCTGTATCAGACCCTCTGTTTCAGCAACTCTGTTTCAGCCCCTCTGTTTCAGCCCCTCTGTTTCTCGCCCTCTGATTCTCGCCCTCTGTTTCAGCCACTCTGTTTCTCGCCCTCTGTTTCAGCCCCTCTGTTTCGCGCTCTCTGTTTCAGCCCCTCTGTTTCAGCCCCTCTGTTTCTCGCCCTCTGTTTCTGACCCTCTGTTTCTCGCCCTCTGTTTCTCGCCCTCTGTTTCAGCCCCGCTGATTCAGCCCCTCTGTTTCAGCCCCGCTGATTCAGCCCCTCTGCTTCTCGCCCTCTGTTTCAGCCCCTCTGTTTCAGCCCTTCTGTTTCAGCCCCTCTGTTTCAGCCCCTCTGTTTCAGCCCCTCTGTTTCAGCCCTTCTGTTTCAGCCCCTCTGTATCAGCCCCTCTGTTTCTCGCCCTCTGTTTCTCACCCTCTGTTTCTCGCACTCTGTTTCAGCCCCTCTGTTTTTCGCCCTCTGTTTAGCCCCTCTGTTTCTCGCCCTCTGTATCAGACCCTCTGTTTCAGCAACTCTGTTTCAGCCCCTCTGTTTCAGCCCCTCTGTTTCTCGCCCTCTGTTTCTCGCCCTCTGTTTCAGATACTCTGTTTCTCGCCCTCTGTTTCAGCCCCTCTGTTTCGCGCTCTCTGTTTCAGCCCCTCTGTTTCAGCCCCTCTGTTTCTCGCACTCTGTTTCTGACCCTCTGTTTCTCGCCCTCTGTTTCAGCCCCTCTGTTTCTCGCCCTCTGTTTCTCGCCCTCTGTTTCAGCCCCTCTGATTCAGCCCCTCTGTTTGAGCCCCTCTGAATCAGCCCCACTGATTCAGCCCCTCTGTTTCAGCCCCTCTGTTTCAGCCCCACTGTTTCAGCCCCTCTGTTTCTCACCCTCTGTTTCAGCCCCTCTGATTCAGCCCCTCTGATTCAGCCCCTCTGATTCAGTCCCTCTGATTCAGCCCCTCTGTTTCCCGCCCCTCTGTTTCAGCCCCTCTGTTTCAGCCCCTCTGTTTCAGCCCCACTGTTTCAGCCCCTCTGTTTCAGCCCCTCAGTTTCACGCCCTCTGTTTCAGCCCCTCTGTTTCTCGCCCCCTGTTACAGCCCCTCTGTTTCTCGCCCTCTGTTTCAGCCCCTCTGATTCAGCCTCTCTGATTCAGCCCCTCTGTTTCAGCCCCTCTGTTTCAGCCCCTCTGTTTCAGCCCCTCTGTTTCTCGCCCTCTGTTTCTCACCCTCTGTTTCTCGCCCTCTGTTTCAGTCCCTCTGTTTCTCGCCCTCTGTTTCAGCCCCTCTGTTTCTCGCCCTCTGTTTCAGCCCCTCTGATTCAGCCCCTCTGTTTCAGCCCCTCTGATTCAGCCCCTCTCTTTCTCGCCCTCTGTTTCAGCCCCTCTGTTTCAGCCCCTCTGTTTCTCACCCTCTGTTTCAGCCCCTCTATTTCTCACCCTCTGTTTCAGCCCCTCTGGTTCTCGCCCTCTGTTTCAGCCCCTCTGTTTCAGCCCCTCTGTTTCAGCCCCTCTGTTTCAGCCCCTCTGTTTCTCACCCTCTGTTTCAGCCCCTCTGTTTCAGCCCCTCTGATTCAGCCCCTCTGTTTCTCGCCCTCTGTTTCTCGCCCTCTGTTTCAGCCCCTCTGTTTCAGCCCGTCTGTTTCAGCCCCTCTGTTTCAGCCCCTCTGTTTCTCACCCTCTGTTTCAGCCCCTCTGTTTCAGCCCCTCTGATTCAGCCCCTCTGATTCTCGCCGTCAGTTTCAGCCCCTCTGTATCTCGCCCTCTGTTTCAGCCCCTCTGTTTCAGCCCCTCTGTTTCAGCCCCTCTGTTTCTCGCCCTCTGTTTCAGCCCCGCTTATTCTCACCCTCTGTTTCAGCCACTCTGATTCAGCCCCTCTGTTTCTCACCCTCTGTTTCAGCCCCTCTGATTCAGCCCCTCTGTTTCAGCCCCTCTGAATCAGCCCCACTGATTCAGCCCCTCTGTTTCAGCCCCTCTGTTTCAGCCCCTCTGTTTCAGCCCCTCTGTTTCTCACCCTCTGTTTCAGCCCCTCTGATTCAGCCCCGCTGATTCAGCCCCTCTGATTCAGCCCCTCTGATTCAGCCCCTCTGTTTCCCGCCCCTCTGTTTCAGCCCCTCTGTTTCAGCCCCTCTGTTTCAGCCCCACTGTTTCAGCCCCTCTGTTTCAGCCCCTCTGTTTCACGCCCTCTGTTTCAGCCCCTCTGTTTCTCGCCCCCTGTTACAGCCCCTCTGTTTCTCGCCCTCTGTTTCAGCCCCTCTGATTCAGCCCCTCTGATTCAGCCCCTCTGTTTCAGCCCCTCTGTTTCAGCCCCTCTGTTTCTCGCCCTCTGTTTCAGCCCCTCTGTTTCTCGCCCTCTGTTTCAGCCCCTCTGTTTCCGCCCGTCTGTTTCAGCCACTCTGTTTCTCGCCCTCTGATTCAGCCCCTCTTTTTCTCACCCTCTGTTTTAGCCACTCTGATTCAGCCCCTCTGTTTCTCGCCCTCTGTTTCAGCCCCTCTGTTTCTCGCCCTCTGTTTCAGTCCCTCTGTTTCTCGCCCTCTGCTTCAGCCCCTCTGTTTCTCGCCCTCTGTTTCAGCCCCTGTGTTTCAGCCACTCTGTTTCTCGCCCTCTGTTTCTGCCCCGCTGATCCTTGCCCTCTGTTTCAGCCCCTCTCTTTCTCGCCCTCTGTTTCAGCCCCGCTGATTCAGCCCCTCTGTTTCAGCCCCTCTGAATCAGCCCCTCTGAATCAGCCCCTCTGGTTTAGCCCCTCTGTTTCAGCCCCTCTGTTTCGGACCCTCTGTTTCAGCCCCTCTGTTTCTTACCCTCTGTTTCAGCCCCTCTGTATCTCGCCCTCTGTTTCAGCCCCTCTGTTTCTCGCCCTCTGATTTAACCCCTCTAATTCAGCCCCTCTCTTTCAGCCCCTCTGATTCAGCCCCTCTGATTCAGCCCCTCTGTTTCGCGCCCTCTGTTTCAGCCCCTCTGTTTCAGCCCCTCTGTTTCAGCCCCTCTGTTTCTCACCCTCTGTGTCAGCCCCTCTGATTCAGCCCCTCTGATGCAGCCCCTCTGATTCAGCCCCTCTGTTTCCCGCCCCTCTGTTTCAGCCCCTCTGTTTCAGCCCCTCTGTTTCAGCCCCACTGTTTCAGCCCCTCTGTTTCAGCCCCTCTGTTTCTCGCCCTCTGTTTCAGCCACTCTGTTTCTCGCCCTCTGTTTCAGCCCCTCTGTTTCTCGCCCTCTGTTTCAGCCCCTCTGATTCAGCCCCTCTGATTCAGCCCCTGTGTTTCAGCCCCTCTGTTTCAGCCCCTCTGTTTCAGCCCCTCTGTTTCTCGCCCTCTGTTTCAGCCCCTCTGTTTCAGCCCCTCTGTTTCAGCCCCTCTGTTTCAGCCCCTCTGTTTCTCACCCTCTGTTTCAGCCCCTCTGTTTCTCGCCCTCTGTTTCAGCCCCTCTGTTTCTCGCCCTCTGTTTCAGCCCCTCTGTTTCTCGCCCTCTGTTTCAGCCCCTCCCTTTCTCGCCCTCTGTTTCAGCCCCTCTGATTCAGCCCCCCTGTTTCAGCTCCTCTGATTCAGCCCCTCTGTTTCAGCCCCTCTGTTTCAGCCCCTCTGTTTCAGCCCCTCTGTTTCTCGCCCTCTGTTTCAGCCCCTCTGATTCAGCCCCTCTGTTTCAGCCCCTCTGATTCAGCCCCTCTGTTTCAGCCCCTCTATTTCAGCCCCTCTGTTTCAGCCCCTCTGTTTCAGCCCCTCTGTTTCTCGCCCTCTTTTTCTCACCCTCTGTTTCTCGCCCTCTGTTTCAGACCCTCTGTTTTTCGCCCTCTGTTTCAGCCCCTCTGTTTCTCGCCCTCTGTATCAGACCCTCTGTTTGAGCCACTCTGATTTAGACCCTCTGTTTCAGCCCCTCTGTTTCTCGCCCTCTTTTTCTCGCCCTCTGTTTCAGCCCCTCTGTTTCTCGCCCTCTGTTTCAGCCCCTCTGTTTCGCGCTCTCTGTTTCAGCCCCTCTGTTTCAGCCCCTCTGTTTCTCCCCCTCTGTTTCTGCACCTCTGTTTCTCGCCCTCTGTTTCAGCCCCGCTGATTCTGCCCCTCTGTTTCAGCCCCTCTGATTCAGCCCCTCTGTTTCTCGCCCTCTGTTTCAGCCCCTCTGATTCAGCCCTTCTGTTTCAGCCCCTCTGTATCAGCCCCTCTGTTTCTCGCCCTCTGTTCCAGCCCCACTGTTTCTCGCCCTCTGTTTCAGCCCCTCTGTTTCTCGCCCTCTGTTTCAGCCCCTCTGTTTCAGCCCCTCTGTTTCATCCCCTCTGTTTCTCGCCCT
The DNA here is from genome assembly GCF_047496795.1 of Chiloscyllium punctatum. Lineage (NCBI taxonomy): Eukaryota > Metazoa > Chordata > Chondrichthyes > Orectolobiformes > Hemiscylliidae > Chiloscyllium > Chiloscyllium punctatum. The sequence goes on along the minus strand of NC_092759.1, from coordinate 23,413,598 downwards.
CTATTTCTCACCCTCTGTTGCTCGCCCTCTGTTTCAGCTCCTCTGTTTCTCGCCCTTTGTTTCAGCCCCTCTGTTTCTCGCCCTCTGTTTCAGGCTCTCTGTTACAGCCCGCCTGTTTCAGCCCCTCCGTTTCAGCCCCACTGTTTCTCGCCCTCTGTTTCTCGCCCGCTGTTTCAGCCCATTTGTTTCTCGCCCTCTGTTTCAGCCCCTCTGTTTCAGCACCTCTGATTCAGCCCCTCTGATTCAGCCCCTCTGTTTCTCGCCCTCTGTTTCAGCCCCTCTGTTTCAGCCCCTCTGTTTCAGCTCCTCTGTTTCAGCCCCTCTGTTTCTCGCCCTCTGTTTCAGCCCCTCTGTTTCTCGCCCTCTGTTTCAGCCCCTCTGTTTCAGCCCCTCTGTTCCAGCCCCTCTGTTTCTCGCACTCTGCTTCAGCCCCTCTGTTTCAGCCCCTCTGTTTCAGCCCCTCTGTTTCTCGCCCTCTGTTTCAGCCCCGCTTTTTCTCACCCTCTGTTTCAGCCACTCTGATTCAGCCCCTCTGTTTCTCGCCCTCTGTTTCAGCCCCTCTGATTCAGCCCCTCTGTTTCCCGCCCCTCTGTTTCAGCCCCTCTGTTTCAGCCCCTCTGTTTCAGCCCCACTGTTTCAGCCCCTCTGTTTCAGCCCCTCTGTTTCTCGCCCTCTGTTTCAGCCCCTCTGTTTCTCGCCCTCTGTTTCAGCCCCTCTGTTTCTCGCCCTCTGTTTCAGCCCCTCTGATTCAGCCCCTCTGATTCAGCCCCTGTGTTTCAGCCCCTCTGTTTCAGCCCCTCTGTTTCAGCCCCTCTGTTTCTCGCCCTCTGTTTCAGCCCCTCTGTTTCAGCCCCGCTGTTTCAGCCCCTCTGTTTCAGCCCCTCTGTTTCTCACCCTCTGTTTCAGCCCCTCTGTTTCTCGCCCTCTGTTTCAGCCCCTCTGTTTCTCGCCCTCTGTTTCAGCCCCTCTGTTTCTCGCCCTCTGTTTCAGCCCCTCCCTTTCTCGCCCTCTGTTTCAGCCCCTCTGATTCAGCCCCCCTGTTTCAGCTCCTCTGATTCAGCCCCTCTGTTTCAGCCCCTCTGTTTCAGCCCCTCTGTTTCAGCCCCTCTGTTTCTCGCCCTCTGTTTCAGCCCCTCTGATTCAGCCCCTCTGTTTCAGCCCCTCTGATTCAGCCCCTCTGTTTCAGCCCCTCTATTTCAGCCCCTCTGTTTCAGCCCCTCTGTTTCAGCCCCTCTGTTTCTCGCCCTCTTTTTCTCACCCTCTGTTTCTCGCCCTCTGTTTCAGACCCTCTGTTTTTCGCCCTCTGTTTCAGCCCCTCTGTTTCTCGCCCTCTGTATCAGACCCTCTGTTTGAGCCATTCTGATTTAGACCCTCTGTTTCAGCCCCTCTGTTTCTCGCCCTCTTTTTCTCGCCCTCTGTTTCAGCCCCTCTGTTTCTCGCCCTCTGTTTCAGCCCCTCTGTTTCGCGCTCTCTGTTTCAGCCCCTCTATTTCAGCCCCTCTGTTTCTCCCCCTCTGTTTCTGCACCTCTGTTTCTCGCCCTCTGTTTCAGCCCCTCTGTTTCTCGCCCTCTGTTTCAGCCCCGCTGATTCTGCCCCTCTGTTTCAGCCCCTCTGATTCAGCCCCTCTGTTTCTCGCCCTCTGTTTCAGCCCCTCTGATTCAGCCCTTCTGTTTCAGCCCCTCTGTATCAGCCCCTCTGTTTCTCGCCCTCTGTTCCAGCCCCACTGTTTCTCGCCCTCTGTTTCAGCCCCTCTGTTTCAGCCCCTCTGTTTCATCCCCTCTGTTTCTCGCCCTCTATTTCTCACCCTCTGTTGCTCGCCCTCTGTTTCAGCTCCTCTGTTTCTCGCCCTTTGTTTCAGCCCCTCTGTTTCTCGCCCTCTGTTTCAGGCTCTCTGTTACAGCCCGCCTGTTTCAGCCCCTCCGTTTCAGCCCCACTGTTTCTCGCCCTCTGTTTCTCGCCCGCTGTTTCAGCCCATTTGTTTCTCGCCCTCTGTTTCAGCCCCTCTGTTTCAGCACCTCTGATTCAGCCCCTCTGATTCAGCCCCTCTGTTTCTCGCCCTCTGTTTCAGCCCCTCTGTTTCAGCCCCTCTGTTTCAGCTCCTCTGTTTCAGCCCCTCTGTTTCTCGCCCTCTGTTTCAGCCCCTCTGTTTCAGCCCCTCTGTTCCAGCCCCTCTGTTTCTCGCACTCTGCTTCAGCCCCTCTGTTTCAGCCCCTCTGTTTCAGCCCCTCTGTTTCTCGCCCTCTGTTTCAGCCCCGCTTTTTCTCACCCTCTGTTTCAGCCACTCTGATTCAGCCCCTCTGTTTCTCGCCCTCTGTTTCAGCCCCTCTGATTCAGCCCCTCTGTTTGAGCCCCTCTGAATCAGCCCCACTGATTCAGCCCCTCTGTTTCAGCCCCTCTGTTTCAGCCCCTCTGTTTCAGCCCCTCTGTTTCTCACCCTCTGTTTCAGCACCTCTGATTCAGCCCCTCTGATTCAGCCCCTCTGATTCAGCCCCTCTGATTCAGCCCCTCTGTTTCCCGCCCCTCTGTTTCAGCCCCTCTGTTTCAGCCCCTCTGTTTCAGCCCCACTGTTTCAGCCCCTCTGTTTCACCCCCTCTGTTTCAGCCCCTCTGTTTCTCGCCCTCTGTTTCTCACCCTCTGTTTCTCGCCCTCTGTTTCAGCCCCTCTGATTCAGCCCCCCTGTTTCAGCTCCACTGATTCAGCCCCTCTGTTTTAGCCCCTCTGTTTCAGCCCCTCTGTTTCAGCCCCTCTGTTTCAGCCACTCTGTTTCTCGCCCTCTGTTTCTCACCCTCTGTTTCTCGCACTCTGTTTCAGCCCCTCTGTTTTTCGCCCTCTGTTTAGCCCCTCTGTTTCTCGCCCTCTGTATCAGACCCTCTGTTTCAGCAACTCTGTTTCAGCCCCTCTGTTTCAGCCCCTCTGTTTCTCGCCCTCTGATTCTCGCCCTCTGTTTCAGCCACTCTGTTTCTCGCCCTCTGTTTCAGCCCCTCTGTTTCGCGCTCTCTGTTTCAGCCCCTCTGTTTCAGCCCCTCTGTTTCTCGCCCTCTGTTTCTGACCCTCTGTTTCTCGCCCTCTGTTTCTCGCCCTCTGTTTCAGCCCCGCTGATTCAGCCCCTCTGTTTCAGCCCCGCTGATTCAGCCCCTCTGCTTCTCGCCCTCTGTTTCAGCCCCTCTGTTTCAGCCCCTCTGTTTCAGCCCCTCTGTTTCAGCCCTTCTGTTTCAGCCCCTCTGTATCAGCCCCTCTGTTTCTCGCCCTCTGTTTCTCACCCTCTGTTTCTCGCACTCTGTTTCAGCCCCTCTGTTTTTCGCCCTCTGTTTAGCCCCTCTGTTTCTCGCCCTCTGTATCAGACCCTCTGTTTCAGCAACTCTGTTTCAGCCCCTCTGTTTCAGCCCCTCTGTTTCTCGCCCTCTGTTTCTCGCCCTCTGTTTCAGATACTCTGTTTCTCGCCCTCTGTTTCAGCCCCTCTGTTTCGCGCTCTCTGTTTCAGCCCCTCTGTTTCAGCCCCTCTGTTTCTCGCACTCTGTTTCTGACCCTCTGTTTCTCGCCCTCTGTTTCAGCCCCTCTGTTTCTCGCCCTCTGTTTCTCGCCCTCTGTTTCAGCCCCTCTGATTCAGCCCCTCTGTTTGAGCCCCTCTGAATCAGCCCCACTGATTCAGCCCCTCTGTTTCAGCCCCTCTGTTTCAGCCCCACTGTTTCAGCCCCTCTGTTTCTCACCCTCTGTTTCAGCCCCTCTGATTCAGCCCCTCTGATTCAGCCCCTCTGATTCAGTCCCTCTGATTCAGCCCCTCTGTTTCCCGCCCCTCTGTTTCAGCCCCTCTGTTTCAGCCCCTCTGTTTCAGCCCCACTGTTTCAGCCCCTCTGTTTCAGCCCCTCAGTTTCACGCCCTCTGTTTCAGCCCCTCTGTTTCTCGCCCCCTGTTACAGCCCCTCTGTTTCTCGCCCTCTGTTTCAGCCCCTCTGATTCAGCCTCTCTGATTCAGCCCCTCTGTTTCAGCCCCTCTGTTTCAGCCCCTCTGTTTCAGCCCCTCTGTTTCTCGCCCTCTGTTTCTCACCCTCTGTTTCTCGCCCTCTGTTTCAGTCCCTCTGTTTCTCGCCCTCTGTTTCAGCCCCTCTGTTTCTCGCCCTCTGTTTCAGCCCCTCTGATTCAGCCCCTCTGTTTCAGCCCCTCTGATTCAGCCCCTCTCTTTCTCGCCCTCTGTTTCAGCCCCTCTGTTTCAGCCCCTCTGTTTCTCACCCTCTGTTTCAGCCCCTCTATTTCTCACCCTCTGTTTCAGCCCCTCTGGTTCTCGCCCTCTGTTTCAGCCCCTCTGTTTCAGCCCCTCTGTTTCAGCCCCTCTGTTTCAGCCCCTCTGTTTCTCACCCTCTGTTTCAGCCCCTCTGTTTCAGCCCCTCTGATTCAGCCCCTCTGATTCTCGCCGTCAGTTTCAGCCCCTCTGTATCTCGCCCTCTGTTTCAGCCCCTCTGTTTCAGCCCCTCTGTTTCAGCCCCTCTGTTTCTCGCCCTCTGTTTCAGCCCCTCTGTTTCTCGCCCTCTATTTCAGCCCCTCTGTTTCCCGCCCTCTGTTTCAGCCCCTCTGTTTCAGCCCCTCTGTTCCCGCCCCTCTGTTTCTCGCACTCTGTGTCAGCCCCTCTGTTCCAGCCCCTCTGTTTCAGCCCCTCTGTTTCAGCCCCTCTGTTTCAGCCCCTCTGTTTCTCGCCCTCTGTTTCAGCCCCTCTGTTTCTCGCCCTCTGTTTCACCCCCTCTGTTTCCGCCCGTCTGTTTCGGCCACTCTGTTTCTCGCCCTCTGTTTCAGCCCCTCTTTTTCTCACCCTCTGTTTTAGCCACTCTGATTCAGCCCCTCTGTTTCTCGCCCTCTGTTTCAGCCCCTCTGTTTCTCGCCCTCTGTTTCAGCCCCTCTGTTTCAGCACCTCTGTTTCAGCCACTCTGTTTCAGCCCCTCTGTTTCTCGCCCTCTGTTTCAGCCCCTCTGTTTCTCGCCCTCTGTTTCAGCCCCGCTGATTCAGCCCCTCTGTTTCAGCCCCGCTGATTCAGCCCCTCTGCTTCTCGCCCTCTGTTTCAGCCCCTCTGTTTCAGCCCTTCTTTTTCAGCCCCTCTGTTTCAGCCCCTCTGTTTCAGCCCTTCTGTTTCAGCCCCTCTGTATCAGCCCCTCTGTTTCTCGCCCTCTGTTTCTCACCCTCTGTTTCTCGCACTCTGTTTCAGCCCCTCTGTTTTTCGCCCTCTGTTTAGCCCCTCTGTTTCTCGCCCTCTGTATCAGACCCTCTGTTTCAGCAAATCTGTTTCAGCCCCTCTGTTTCAGCCCCTCTGTTTCTCGCCCTCTGTTTCTCGCCCTCTGTTTCAGCCACTCTGTTTCTCGCCCTCTGTTTCAGCCCCTCTGTTTCGCGCTCTCTGTTTCAGCCCCTCTGTTTCAGCCCCTCTGTTTCTCGCCCTCTGTTTCTGACCCTCTGTTTCTCGCCCTCTGTTTCAGCCCCTCTGTTTCTCGCCCTCTGTTTCTCGCCCTCTGTTTCAACCCCTCTGATTCAGCCCCTCTGTTTCAGCCCCTCTGAATCAGCCCCACTGATTCAGCCCCTCTGTTTCATCCCCTCTGTTTCAGCCCCACTGTTTCAGCCCCTCTGTTTCTCACCCTCTGTTTCAGCCCCTCTGATTCAGCCCCTCTGATTCAGCCCCTCTGATTCAGTCCCTCTGGTTCAGCCCCTCTGTTTCCCGCCCCTCTGTTTCAGCCCCCCTGTTTCAGCCCCTCTGTTTCAGCCCCACTGTTTCAGCCCCTCTGTTTCAGCCCCTCTGTTTCACGCCCTCTGTTCCAGCCCCTCTGTTTCTCGCCCCCTGTTACAGCCCCTCTGTTTCTCGCCCTCTGTTTCAGCCCCTCTGATTCAGCCCCTCTGATTCAGCCCCTGTGTTTCAGCCCCTCTGTTTCAGCCCCTCTGTTTCAGCCCCTCTGTTTCACGCCCTCTGTTTCTCACCCTCTGTTTCTCGCCCTCTGTTTCAGTCCCTCTGTTTCTCGCCCTCTGTTTCAGCCCCTCTGTTTCTCGCCCTCTGTTTCAGCCCCTCTGATTCAGCCCCTCTGTTTCAGCCCCTCTGATTCAGCCCCTCTCTTTCTCGCCCTCTGTTTCAGCCCCTCTGTTTCAGCCCCTCTGTTTCAGCCCCTCTGTTTCAGCCCCTCTGTTTCTCACCCTCTGTTTCAGCCCCTCTGGTTCTCGCCCTCTGTTTCAGCCCCTCTGTTTCAGCCCCTCTGTTTCAGCCCCTCTGTTTCTCACCCTCTGTTTCAGCCCCTCTGTTTCAGCCCCTCTGATTCAGCCCCTCTGATTCTCGCCGTCAGTTTCAGCCCCTCTGTATCTCGCCCTCTGTTTCAGCCCCTCTGTTTCAGCCCCTCTGTTTCAGCCCCTCTGTTTCTCGCCCTCTGTTTCAGCCCCTCTGTTTCTCGCCCTCTATTTCAGCCCCTCTGTTTCCCGCCCTCTGTTTCAGCCCCTCTGTTTCAGCCCCTCTGTTCCAGCCCCTCTGTTTCTCGCACTCTGTGTCAGCCCCTCTGTTCCAGCCCCTCTGTTTCAGCCCCTCTGTTTCAGCCCCTCTATTTCAGCCCCTCTGTTTCTCGCCCTCTGTTTCAGCCCCTCTGTTTCTCGCCCTCTGTTTCAGCCCCTCTGTTCCCGCCCGTCTGTTTCGGCCACTCTGTTTCTCGCCCTCTGTTTCAGCCCCTCTTTTTCTCACCCTCTGTTTTAGCCACTCTGATTCAGCCCCTCTGTTTCTCGCCCTCTGTTTCAGCCCCTCTGTTTCTCGCCCTCTGTTTCAGCCCCTCTGTTTCAGCACCTCTGTTTCAGCAACTCTGTTTCAGACCCTCTGTTTCTCGCCCTCTGTTTCAGCCCCTCTGTTTCTCGCCCTCTGTTTCAGCCCCTCTGTTTCAGCCACTCTGTTTCTCGCCCTCTGTTTCTGCCCCGCTGATCCTCGCCCTCTGTTTCAGCCCCTCTGTTTCTCGCCCTCTGTTTCAGCCCCGCTGATTCAGCCCCTCTGTTTCAGCCCCTCTGAATCAGCCCCTCTGATTTAGCCCCTCTGTTTCAGCCCCTCTGTTTCAGCCCCTCTGTTTCAGCCCCTCTGTTTCTTACCCTCTGTTTCAGCCCCTCTGTTTCTGTCTCCCCGGTTTCAGCCCCTCTGTTTCTCGCCCTCTGATTTAACCCCTCTAATTCAGCCCCTCTCTTTCAGCCCCTCTGATTCAGCCCCTCTGATTCAGCCCCTCTGTTTTGCGCCCTCTGTTTCAGCCCCTCTGTTTCAGCCCCTCTGTTTCAGCCCCTCTGTTTCTCACCCTCTGTGTCAGCCCCTCTTATTCAGCCCCTCTGATTCAGCCCCTCTGATTCAGCTCCTCTGATTCAGCCCCTCTGTTTCCCGCCCCTCTGTTTCAGCCCCTCTGTTTCAGCCCCTCTGTTTCAGCCCCACTGTTTCAGCCCCTCTGTTTCAGCCACTCTGTTTCTCCCCCTCTGTTTCAGCCCCTCTGTTTCTCGCCCTCTGTTTCAGCCCTTCTGATTAAGCCCCTCTGATTCAGCCCCTGTGTTTCAGCCCCTCTGTTTCACCCCCTCTGTTTCAGCCCCTCTGTTTCTCGCCCTCTGTTTCTCACCCTCTGTTTCTCGCCCTCTGTTTCAGCCCCTCTGTTTCTCGCCCTCTGTTTCAGCCCCTCTGTTTCTCGCCCTCTGTTTCAGCCCCTCTGATTCAGCCCCCCTGTTTCAGCTCCACTGATTCAGCCCCTCTGTTTTAGCCCCTCTGTTTCAGCCCCTCTGTTTCAGCCACTCTGTTTCTTGCCCTCTGTTTCTCACCCTCTGTTTCTCGCACTCTGTTTCAGCCCCTCTGTTTTTCGCCCTCTGTTTAGCCCCTCTGTTTCTCGCCCTCTGTATCAGACCCTCTGTTTCAGCAACTCTGTTTCAGCCCCTCTGTTTCAGCCCCTCTGTTTCTCGCCCTCTGTTTCTCGCCCTCTGTTTCAGCCACTCTGTTTCTCGCCCTCTGTTTCAGCCCCTCTGTTTCGCGCTCTCTGTTTCAGCCCCTCTGTTTCAGCCCCTCTGTTTCTCGCCCTCTGTTTCTGACCCTCTGTTTCTCGCCCTCTGTTTCAGCCCCTCTGTTTCTCGCCCTCTGTTTCAGCCCCGCTGATTCAGCCCCTCTGTTTCAGCCCCGCTGATTCAGCCCCTCTGCTTCTCGCCCTCTGTTTCAGCCCCTCTGTTTCAGCCCTTCTGTTTCAGCCCCTCTGTATCAGCCCCTCTGTTTCTCGCCCTCTGTTTCAGCCCCTCTGTTTCTCGCCCTCTGTTTCAGCCCCTCTGTTTCTCGCCCTCTGTTTCAGCCCCTCTGTTTCAGCCCCTCTGTTCCAGCCCCTCTGTTTCTCGCACTCTGTGTCAGCCCCTCTGTTCCAGCCCCTCTGTTTCAGCCCCTCTGTTTCAGCCCCTCTATTTCAGCCCCTCTGTTTCTCGCCCTCTGTTTCAGCCCCTCTGTTTCTCGCCCTCTGTTTCAGCCCCTCTGTTTCCGCCCGTCTGTTTCGGCCACTCTGTTTCTCGCCCTCTGTTTCAGCCCCTCTTTTTCTCACCCTCTGTTTTAGCCACTCTGATTCAGCCCCTCTGTTTCTCGCCCTCTGTTTCAGCCCCTCTGTTTCTCGCCCTCTGTTTCAGCCCCTCTGTTTCAGCACCTCTGTTTCAGCAACTCTGTTTCAGCCCCTCTGTTTCTCGCCCTCTGTTTCAGCCCCTCTGTTTCTCGCCCTCTGTTTCAGCCCCTCTGTTTCAGCCACTCTGTTTCTCGCCCTCTGTTTCTGCCCCGCTGATCCTCGCCCTCTGTTTCAGCCCCTCTGTTTCTCGCCCTCTGTTTCAGCCCCGCTGATTCAGCCCCTCTGTTTCAGCCCCTCTGAATCAGCCCCTCTGATTTAGCCCCTCTGTTTCAGCCCCTCTGTTTCAGCCCCTCTGTTTCTCGCCCTCTGATTTAACCCCTCTAATTCAGCCCCTCTCTTTCAGCCCCTCTGATTCAGCCCCTCTGATTCAGCCCCTCTGTTTCGCGCCCTCTGTTTCAGCCCCTCTGTTTCAGCCCCTCTGTTTCAGCCCCTCTGTTTCAGCCCCTCTGTTTCTCACCCTCTGTGTCAGCCCCTCTGATCCAGCCCCTCTGATTCAGCCCCTCTGATTCAGCCCCTCTGATTCAGCCCCTCTGTTTCCCGCCCCTCTGTTTCAGCCCCTCTGTTTCAGCCCCTCTGTTTCAGCCCCACTGTTTCAGCCCCTCTGTTTCAGCCCCTCTGTTTCTCCCCCTCTGTTTCAGCCCCTCTGTTTCAGCCCCTCTGTTTCTCACCCTCTGTGTCAGCCCCTCTGATTCAGCCCCTCTGATTCAGCCCCTCTGATTCAGCCCCTCTGTTTCCCGCCCCTCTGTTTCAGCCCCTCTGTTTCAGCCCCTCTGTTTCAGCCCCACTGTTTCAGCCCCTCTGTTTCAGCCCCTCTGTTTCTCCCCCTCTGTTTCAGCCCCTCTGTTTCTCGCCCTCTGTTTCAGCCCCTCTGTTTCCCGCCCTCTGTTTCAGCCCCTCTGATTCAGCCCCTCTGATTCAGCCCCTATGTTTCAGCCCCTCTGTTTCAGCCCCTCTGTTTCAGCCCCTCTGTTTCTCGCCCTCTGTTTCTCACCCTCTTTTTCTCGCCCTCTGTTTCAGCCCCTCTGTTTCTCGCCCTCTGTTTCAGCTCCTCTCTTTCTCGCCCTCTGTTTCAGCCCCTCTGATTTAGCCCCCCTGTTTCAGCTCCTCTGATTCAGCCCCTCTGTTTCAGCCCCTCTGTTTCAGCCCCTCTGTTTCAGCCCCTCTGTTTCTCGCCCTCTGTTTCAGCCCCTCTGATTCAGCCCCTCTGTTTCAGCCCCTCTGTTTCAGCCCCTCTGTTTCTTACCCTCTGTTTCAGCCCCTCTGTTTCTGTCTCCCCGGTTTCAGCCCCTCTGTTTCTCGCCCTCTGATTTAACCCCTCTAATTCAGCCCCTCTCTTTCAGCCCCTCTGATTCAGCCCCTCTGATTCAGCCCCTCTGTTTTGCGCCCTCTGTTTCAGCCCCTCTGTTTCAGCCCCTCTGTTTCAGCCCCTCTGTTTCTCACCCTCTGTGTCAGCCCCTCTTATTCAGCCCCTCTGATTCAGCCCCTCTGATTCAGCTCCTCTGATTCAGCCCCTCTGTTTCCCGCCCCTCTGTTTCAGCCCCTCTGTTTCAGCCCCTCTGTTTCAGCCCCACTGTTTCAGCCCCTCTGTTTCAGCCACTCTGTTTCTCCCCCTCTGTTTCAGCCCCTCTGTTTCTCGCCCTCTGTGTCAGCCCCTCTGATTAAGCCCCTCTGATTCAGCCCCTGTGTTTCAGCCCCTCTGTTTCACCCCCTCTGTTTCAGCCCCTCTGTTTCTCGCCCTCTGTTTCTCACCCTCTGTTTCTCGCCCTCTGTTTCAGCCCCTCTGTTTCTCGCCCTCTGTTTCAGCCCCTCTGTTTCTCGCCCTCTGTTTCAGCCCCTCTGATTCAGCCCCCCTGTTTCAGCTCCACTGATTCAGCCCCTCTGTTTTAGCCCCTCTGTTTCAGCCCTTCTGTTTCAGCCCCTCTGTTTCAGCCACTCTGTTTCTTGCCCTCTGTTTCTCACCCTCTGTTTCTCGCACTCTGTTTCAGCCCCTCTGTTTTTCGCCCTCTGTTTAGCCCCTCTGTTTCTCGCCCTCTGTATCAGACCCTCTGTTTCAGCAACTCTGTTTCAGCCCCTCTGTTTCAGCCCCTCTGTTTCTCGCCCTCTGTTTCTCGCCCTCTGTTCCAGCCACTCTGTTTCTCGCCCTCTGTTTCAGCCCCTCTGTTTCGCGCTCTCTGTTTCAGCCCCTCTGTTTCAGCCCCTCTGTTTCTCGCCCTCTGTTTCTGACCCTCTGTTTCTCGCCCTCTGTTTCAGCCCCTCTGTTTCAGCCCCACTGTTTCAGCCCCTCTGTTTCAGCCCCTCTGTTTCTCCCCCTCTGTTTCAGCCCCTCTGTTTCAGCCCCTCTGTTTCTCACCCTCTGTGTCAGCCCCTCTGATTCAGCCCCTCTGATTCAGCCCCTCTGATTCAGCCCCTCTGTTTCCCGCCCCTCTGTTTCAGCCCCTCTGTTTCAGCCCCTCTGTTTCAGCCCCACTGTTTCAGCCCCTCTGTTTCAGCCCCTCTGTTTCTCCCCCTCTGTTTCCGCCCCTCTGTTTCAGCCCCTCTGTTTCTCACCCTCTGTGTCAGCCCCTCTGATTCAGCCCCTCTGATTCAGCCCCTCTGATTCAGCCCCTCTGTTTCCCGCCCCTCTGTTTCAGCCCCTCTGTTTCAGCCCCTCTGTTTCAGCCCCACTGTTTCAGCCCCTCTGTTTCCCGCCCTCTGTTTCAGCCCCTCTGATTCAGCCCCTCTGATTCAGCCCCTATGTTTCAGCCCCTCTGTTTCAGCCCCTCTGTTTCAGCCCCTCTGTTTCTCGCCCTCTGTTTCTCACCCTCTTTTTCTCGCCCTCTGTTTCAGCCCCTCTGTTTCTCGCCCTCTGTTTCAGCTCCTCTCTTTCTCGCCCTCTGTTTCAGCCCCTCTGATTTAGCCCCCCTGTTTCAGCTCCTCTGATTCAGCCCCTCTGTTTCAGCCCCTCTGTTTCAGCCCCTCTGTTTCAGCCCCTCTGTTTCTCGCCCTCTGTTTCAGCCCCTCTGATTCAGCCCCTCTGTTTCAGCCCCTCTGTTTCAGCCCCTCTGTTTCTTACCCTCTGTTTCAGCCCCTCTGTTTCTGTCTCCCCGGTTTCAGCCCCTCTGTTTCTCGCCCTCTGATTTAACCCCTCTAATTCAGCCCCTCTCTTTCAGCCCCTCTGATTCAGCCCCTCTGATTCAGCCCCTCTGTTTTGCGCCCTCTGTTTCAGCCCCTCTGTTTCAGCCCCTCTGTTTCAGCCCCTCTGTTTCTCACCCTCTGTGTCAGCCCCTCTTATTCAGCCCCTCTGATTCAGCCCCTCTGATTCAGCTCCTCTGATTCAGCCCCTCTGTTTCCCGCCCCTCTGTTTCAGCCCCTCTGTTTCAGCCCCTCTGTTTCAGCCCCACTGTTTCAGCCCCTCTGTTTCAGCCACTCTGTTTCTCCCCCTCTGTTTCAGCCCCTCTGTTTCTCGCCCTCTGTGTCAGCCCCTCTGATTAAGCCCCTCTGATTCAGCCCCTGTGTTTCAGCCCCTCTGTTTCACCCCCTCTGTTTCAGCCCCTCTGTTTCTCGCCCTCTGTTTCTCACCCTCTGTTTCTCGCCCTTTGTTTCAGCCCCTCTGTTTCTCGCCCTCTGTTTCAGCCCCTCTGTTTCTCGCCCTCTGTTTCAGCCCCTCTGATTCAGCCCCCCTGTTTCAGCTCCACTGATTCAGCCCCTCTGTTTTAGCCCCTCTGTTTCAGCCCTTCTGTTTCAGCCCCTCTGTTTCAGCCACTCTGTTTCTTGCCCTCTGTTTCTCACCCTCTGTTTCTCGCACTCTGTTTCAGCCCCTCTGTTTTTCGCCCTCTGTTTAGCCCCTCTGTTTCTCGCCCTCTGTATCAGACCCTCTGTTTCAGCAACTCTGTTTCAGCCCCTCTGTTTCAGCCCCTCTGTTTCTCGCCCTCTGTTTCTCGCCCTCTGTTTCAGCCACTCTGTTTCTCGCCCTCTGTTTCAGCCCCTCTGTTTCGCGCTCTCTGTTTCAGCCCCTCTGTTTCAGCCCCTCTGTTTCTCGCCCTCTGTTTCTGACCCTCTGTTTCTCGCCCTCTGTTTCAGCCCCTCTGTTTCAGCCCCACTGTTTCAGCCCCTCTGTTTCAGCCCCTCTGTTTCTCCCCCTCTGTTTCAGCCCCTCTGTTTCAGCCCCTCTGTTTCTCACCCTCTGTGTCAGCCCCTCTGATTCAGCCCCTCTGATTCAGCCCCTCTGATTCAGCCCCTCTGTTTCCCGCCCCTCTGTTTCAGCCCCTCTGTTTCAGCCCCTCTGTTTCAGCCCCACTGTTTCAGCCCCTCTGTTTCAGCCCCTCTGTTTCTCCCCCTCTGTTTCCGCCCCTCTGTTTCAGCCCCTCTGTTTCTCACCCTCTGTGTCAGCCCCTCTGATTCAGCCCCTCTGATTCAGCCCCTCTGATTCAGCCCCTCTGTTTCCCGCCCCTCTGTTTCAGCCCCTCTGTTTCAGCCCCTCTGTTTCAGCCCCACTGTTTCAGCCCCTCTGTTTCAGCCCCTCTGTTTCTCCCCCTCTGTTTCAGCCCCTCTGTTTCTCGCCCTCTGTTTCAGCCCCTCTGTTTCCCGCCCTCTGTTTCAGCCCCTCTGATTCAGCCCCTCTGATTCAGCCCCTATGTTTCAGCCCCTCTGTTTCAGCCCCTCTGTTTCAGCCCCTCTGTTTCTCGCCCTCTGTTTCTCACCCTCTTTTTCTCGCCCTCTGTTTCAGCCCCTCTGTTTCTCGCCCTCTGTTTCAGCTCCTCTCTTTCTCGCCCTCTGTTTCAGCCCCTCTGATTTAGCCCCCCTGTTTCAGCTCCTCTGATTCAGCCCCTCTGTTTCAGCCCCTCTGTTTCAGCCCCTCTGTTTCAGCCCCTCTGTTTCTCGCCCTCTGTTTCAGCCCCTCTGATTCAGCCCCTCTGTTTCAGCCCCTCTGTTTCAGCCCCTCTGTTTCTTACCCTCTGTTTCAGCCCCTCTGTTTCTGTCTCCCCGGTTTCAGCCCCTCTGTTTCTCGCCCTCTGATTTAACCCCTCTAATTCAGCCCCTCTCTTTCAGCCCCTCTGATTCAGCCCCTCTGATTCAGCCCCTCTGTTTTGCGCCCTCTGTTTCAGCCCCTCTGTTTCAGCCCCTCTGTTTCAGCCCCTCTGTTTCTCACCCTCTGTGTCAGCCCCTCTTATTCAGCCCCTCTGATTCAGCCCCTCTGATTCAGCTCCTCTGATTCAGCCCCTCTGTTTCCCGCCCCTCTGTTTCAGCCCCTCTGTTTCAGCCCCTCTGTTTCAGCCCCACTATTTCAGCCCCTCTGTTTCAGCCACTCTGTTTCTCCCCCTCTGTTTCAGCCCCTCTGTTTCTCGCCCTCTGTGTCAGCCCCTCTGATTAAGCCCCTCTGATTCAGCCCCTGTGTTTCAGCCCCTCTGTTTCACCCCCTCTGTTTCAGCCCCTCTGTTTCTCGCCCTCTGTTTCTCACCCTCTGTTTCTCGCCCTCTGTTTCAGCCCCTCTGTTTCTCGCCCTCTGTTTCAGCCCCTCTGTTTCTCGCCCTCTGTTTCAGCCCCTCTGATTCAGCCCCCCTGTTTCAGCTCCACTGATTCAGCCCCTCTGTTTTAGCCCCTCTGTTTCAGCCCTTCTGTTTCAGCCCCTCTGTTTCAGCCACTCTGTTTCTTGCCCTCTGTTTCTCACCCTCTGTTTCTCGCACTCTGTTTCAGCCCCTCTGTTTTTCGCCCTCTGTTTAGCCCCTCTGTTTCTCGCCCTCTGTATCAGACCCTCTGTTTCAGCAACTCTGTTTCAGCCCCTCTGTTTCAGCCCCTCTGTTTCTCGCCCTCTGTTTCTCGCCCTCTGTTTCAGCCACTCTGTTTCTCGCCCTCTGTTTCAGCCCCTCTGTTTCGCGCTCTCTGTTTCAGCCCCTCTGTTTCAGCCCCTCTGTTTCTCGCCCTCTGTTTCTGACCCTCTGTTTCTCGCCCTCTGTTTCAGCCCCTCTGTTTCAGCCACTCTGTTTCTCGCCCTCTGTTTCAGCCCCTCTGTTTCGCGCTCTCTGTTTCAGCCCCTCTGTTTCAGCCCCTCTGTTTCTCGCCCTCTGTTTCTGACCCTCTGTTTCTCGCCCTCTGTTTCAGCCCCTCTGTTTCAGCCCCTCTGTTTCTCGCCCTCTGTTTCAGCCCCTCTGATTCAGCCCCTCTTTTTCAGCCCCTCTGTTTCAGCCCCTCTGTTTCAGCCCCTCTGTTTCAGCCCCTCTGTGTCTCGCCCTCTTTTTCTGCCCCTCTGTTTCTCGCCCTCTGTTTCAGCCCCTCTGTTTCTCGCCCTCTGTTTCAGCCCCTCTGTTTCTCGCCCTCTGTTCAGCCCCTCTGTTTCTCGCCCTCTGTTTCAGCCCCCCTGTTTTTCGCCCTCTGTTTCAGCCCCTCTGTTTCTCGCCCTCTGTTTCAGCCCCTCTGATTCAGCCCCTCTGTTTCAGCCCCTCTGATTCAGCCCCTCTTTTTCAGCCCCTCTGTTTCAGCCCCTCTGTTTCAGCCCCTCTGTTTCAGCCCCTCTGTGTCTCGCCCTCTTTTTCTCACCCTCTGTTTCTCGCCTATGTTTCAGCCCCTCTGTTTTTCGCCCTCTGTTTCAGCCCCTCTGTTTCTCGCCCTCTGTATCAGACCCTCTGTTTCAGCCACTCTGTTTCAGCCCCTCTGTTTCAGCCCTCTGTTCCAGCCACTCTGTTTCTCGCACACTGTTTCAGCTCCTCTGTTTCTCGCCCTCTGTTCAGCCCCTTTGTTTCAGCCCCTCTGTTTCTCGCCCTCTGTTTCAGCCCCTCTGTTTCTCGCCCTCTGTTTCAGCCCCTCTGTTTCTCGCCCTCTGTTTCACCCCCGCTGATTCAGACCCTCTGTTTCAGCCCCTCTGATTCAGCCCCTCTGATTCAGCCCCTATGTTTCAGCACCTCTGTTTCAGCCCCACTGTTTCAGCCCCTCTGTTTCTCGCCCTCTGTTTCAGCCCCTCTGTTTCAGCCCCTCTGTTTCTCGCCCTCTGTTTCAGCCCCGCTGATTCTGCCCCTCTGTTTCAGCTCCTCTGATTCAGCCCCTCTGTTTCTCGCCCTCTGTTTCAGCCCCTCTGATTCAGCCCTTCTGTTTCAGCCCCTCTGTATCAGCCCCTCTCTATCAGCCCCTCTGTTTCTCGCCCTCTGTTCCAGCCACACTGTTTCTCGCCCTCTGTTTCAGCCCCTCTGTTTCTCGCCCTCTGTTTCAGCCCCTCTGTTTCAGCCCCTCTGTTTCATCCCCTCTGTTTCTCGCCCTCTATTTCTCACCCTCTGTTTCTCGCCCTCTGTTTCAGCCCCTCTGTTTCTCGCCCTCTGTTTCAGCCCCTCAGTTTCTCGCCGTCTGTTTCAGGCTCTGTGTTTCAGCCCGTCTGTTTCAGCCCCTCCGTTTCAGCCCCACTGTTTCTCGCCCTCTGTTTCTCGCCCGCTGTTTCAGCCCCTTTGTTTCTCGCCCTTGGTTTCAGCACCTCTGTTTCAGCCCCTCTGATTCAGCCCCTCTGATTCAGCCCCTCTGTTTCTCGCCCTCTGTTTCAGCCCATCTGTTTCAGCCCCTCTGTTTCAGCTCCTCTGTTTCAGCCGCTCTGTTTCTCGCCCTGTTTCAGCCCCTCTGTTTCTCGCCCTCTGTTTCAGCCACTCTGTTTCTCGCCCTCTGTTTCAGCCCCGCTGATTCTGCCCCTCTGTTTCAGCCCCTCTGATTCAGCCCCTCTGCTTCTCGCCCTCTGTTTCAGCCCCTCTGTTTCAGCCCTTCTGTTTCAGCCCCTCTGTATCAGCCCCTCTGTTTCTCGCCCTCTGTTTCAGCCCCTCTGTTTCTCGCCCTCTGTTTCAGCCCCTCCGTTTCTCGCCCTCTGTTTCAGCCCCTCTGTTTCAGCCCCTCTGTTTCATCCCCTCTGTTTCTCGCCCTCTATTTCTCACCCTCTGTTTCTCGCCCTCTGTTTCAGCCCCTCTGTTTCTCGCCCTCTGTTTCAGCCCCTCAGTTTCTCACCCTCTGTTTCAGGCACTGTGTTTCAGCCCGTCTGTTTCAGCCACTCCATTTCAGCCCCACTGTTTCTCGCCCTCTGTTTCTCGCCCGCTGTTTCAGCCCCTTTGTTTCTCGCCCTTGGTTTCAGCACCTCTGTTTCAGCCCCTCTGATTCAGCCCCTCTGATTCAGCCCCTCTGTTTCTCGCCCTCTGTTTCAGCCCATCTGTTTCAGCCCCTCTGTTTCAGCTCCTCTGTTTCAGCCGCTCTGTTTCTCGCCCTGTTTCAGCCCCTCTGTTTCTCGCCCTCTGTTTCAGCCACTCTGTTTCTCGCCCTCTGTTTCAGCCCCTCTGTTTCAGCCCCTCTGTTTCAGCCCCTCTGTTTCTCACCCTCTGTTTCAGCCCCTCTGTTTCTCGCCCTCTGTTTCAGACCCTCTGTTTCTCGCCCTCTGTTTCAGCCCCTCTGTTTCAGCCCGTCTGTTCCAGCCCCACTGTTTCTCGCCCTCTGTTTCAGCCCCTCTGTTTCAGCCCCTCTGTTTCAGCCCCTCTGTTTCTCGCCCTCTGTTTCAGCCCCTCTGTTTCTCGCCCTCTGTTTCAGCCCCTCTGTTTCTCGCCCTCTGTTCAGCACCTCTGTTTCTCGCCCTCTGTTTCAGCCCCCCTGTTTTTCGCCCTCTGTTTCAGCCCCTCTGTTTCTCGCCTTCTGTTTCAGCCCCTCTGATTCAGCCCCTCTGTTTCAGCCCCTCTGATTCAGACCCTCTTTTTCAGCCCCTCTGTTTCAGCCCCTCTGTTTCAGCCCCTCTGTTTCAGCCCCTCTGTGTCTCGCCCTCTTTTTCTCACCCTCTGTTTCTCGCCTATGTTTCTGCCCCTCTGTTTTTCGCCCTCTGTTTCAGCCCCTCTGTTTCTCGCCCTCTGTATCAGACCCTCTGTTTCAGCCACTCTGTTTCAGCCCCTCTGTTTCAGCCCTCTGTTCCAGCCCCTCTGTTTCTCGCACACTGTTTCAGCCCCTCTGTTTCAGCCCCTCTGTTTCAGCCCCTCTGTTTCTCGCCCTCTGTTTCAGCCACTCTGTATCTCACCCTCTGTTTCAACCCCTCTGTTTCTCGCCCTCTGTTCAGCCCCTTTGTTTCAGCCCCTCTGTTTCTCGCCCTCTGTTTCAGCCCCTCTGTTTCTCGCCCTCTGTTTCAGCCCCTCTGTTTATCGCCCTCTGTTTCACCCCCGCTGATTCAGACCCTCTGTTTCAGCCCCTCTGATTCAGCCACTCTGATTCAGCCGCTATGTTTCAGCACCTCTGTTTCAGCCCCTCTGTTTCAGCCCCTCTGTTTCTCGTCCTCTGTTTCAGCCCCTCTGTTTCAGCCCCTCTTTTTCTCGCCCTCTGTTTCAGCCCCGCTGATTCTGCCCCTCTGTTTCAGCTCCTCTGATACAGCCCCTCTGTTTCTCGCCCTCTGTTTCAGCCCCTCTGATTCAGCCCTTCTGTTTCAGCCCCTCTGTATCAGCCCCTCTGTTTCTCGCCCTGTGTTCCAGCCACACTGTTTCTCGCCCTCTGTTTCAGCCCCTCTGTTTCTCGCCCTCTATTTCTCACCCTCTGTTTCTCGCCCTCTGTTTCAGCCCCTCTGTTTCTCGCCCTCTGTTTCAGCCCCTCAGTTTCTCGCCCTCTGTTTCAGGCTCTGTGTTTCAGCCCGTCTGTTTCAGCCCCTCCGTTTCAGCCCCACTGTTTCTCGCCCTCTGTTTCTCGCCCGTTGTTTCAGCCCCTTTGTTTCTCGCCCTTGGTTTCAGCACCTCTGTTTCAGCCCCTCTGATTCAGCCCCTCTGATTCAGCCCCTCTGTTTCTCGCCCTCTGTTTCAGCCCATCTGTTTCAGCCCCTCTGTTTCAGCTCCTCTGTTTCAGCCGCTCTGTTTCTCGCCCTGTTTCAGCCCCTCTGTTTCTCGCCCTCTGTTTCAGCCACTCTGTTTCTCGCCCTCTGTTTCAGCCCCTCTGTTTCAGCCCCTCTGTTTCAGCCCCTCTGTTTCTCACCCTCTGTTTCAGCCCCTCTGTTTCTCGCCCTCTGTTTCAGCCCCTCTGTTTCTCGCCCTCTGTTTCAGCCCCTCTGTTTCAGCCCGCCTGTTCCAGCCCCACTGTTTCTTGCCCTCTGTTTCTCGCCCTCTGTTTCAGCCCCTCTGTTTCAGCCCCTCTGTTTCTCGCCCTCTGTTTCAGCCCCTCTGTTTCTCGCCCTCTGTTTCAGCCCCTCTGTTTCTCGCCCTCTGTTCAGCCCCTCTGTTTCTCGCCCTCTGTTTCAGCCTCCCTGTTTTTCGCCCTCTGTTTCAGCCCCTCTGTTTCAGCCCCTCTGTTTCTCGCCCTCTGTTTCAGCCCCTCTGATTCAGCCCCTCTGTTTCAGCCCCTCTGATTCAGCCCCTCTTTTTCAGCCCCTCTGTTTCAGCCCCTCTGTTTCAGCCCCTCTGTTTCAGCCCCTCTGTGTCTCGCCCTCTTTTTCTGCCCCTCTGTTTCTCGCCCTCTGTTTCAGCCCCTCTGTTTCTCGCCCTCTGTTTCAGCCCCTCTGTTTCTCGCCCTCTGTTCAGCCCCTCTGTTTCTCGCCCTCTGTTTCAGCCCCCCTGTTTTTCGCCCTCTGTTTCAGCCCCTCTGTTTCAGCCCCACTGTTTCTCGCCCTCTGTTTCAGCCCCTCTGATTCAGCCCCTCTGTTTCAGCCCCTCTGATTCAGCCCCTCTTTTTCAGCCCCTCTGTTTCAGCCCCTCTGTTTCAGCCCCTCTGTTTCAGCCCCTCTGTGTCTCGCCCTCTTTTTCTCACCCTCTGTTTCTCGCCTATGTTTCAGCCCCTCTGTTTTTCGCCCTCTGTTTCTCGCCCTCTGTATCAGACCCTCTGTTTCAGCCACTCTGTTTCAGCCCCTCTGTTTCAGCCCTCTGTTCCAGCCCCTCTGTTTCTCGCACACTGTTTCAGCCCCTCTGTTTCAGCCCCTCTGTTTCAGCCCCTCTGTTTCTCGCCCTCTGTTTCAGCCACTCTGTATCTCACCCTCTGTTTCAACCCCTCTGTTTCTCGCCCTCTGTTCAGCCCCTTTGTTTCAGCCCCTCTGTTTCTCGCCCTCTGTTTCAGCCCCTCTGTTTCTCGCCCTCTGTTTCAGCCCCTCTGTTTCTCGCCCTCTGTTTCACCCCCGCTGATTCAGACCCTCTGTTTCAGCCCCTCTGATTCAGCCCCTCTGATTCAGCCCCTATGTTTCAGCACCTCTGTTTCAGCCCCACTGTTTCAGCCCCTCTGTTTCTCGCCCTCTGTTTCAGCCCCTCTGTTTCAGCCCCTCTGTTTCAGCCCCTCTGATTCAGCCCCTCTCTTTCTCGCCCTCTCTTTCAGCCCCTCTGTTTCTCGTCCTCTGTTTCAGCCCCTCTGTTTCAGCCCCTCTTTTTCTCGCCCTCTGTTTCAGCCCCGCTGATTCTGCCCCTCTGTTTCAGCTCCTCTGATTCAGCCGTTCTGTTTCTCGCCCTCTGTTTCAGCCCCTCTGATTCAGCCCTTCTGTTTCAGCCCCTCTGTATCAGCCCCTCTGTTTCTCGCCCTCTGTTCCAGCCCCACTGTTTCTCGCCCTCTGTTTCTCGCCCGCTGTTTCAGCCCCTTTGTTTCTCGCCCTTGGTTTCAGCACCTCTGTTTCAGCCCCTCTGATTCAGCCCCTCCGATTCAGCCCCTCTGTTTCTCGCCCTCTGTTTCAGCCCATCTGTTTCAGCCCCTCTGTTTCAGCTCCTCTGTTTCAGCCGCTCTGTTTCTCGCCCTGTTTCAGCCCCTCTGTTTCTCGCCCTCTGTTTCAGCCCCTCTGTTTCTCGCGCTCTGTTTCAGCCCCGCTGATTCAGCCCCTCTGTTTCAGCCCCGCTGATTCAGCCCCTCTGCTTCTCGCCCTCTGTTTCAGCCCCTCTGTTTCAGCCCTTCTGTTTCAGCCCCTCTGTATCAGCCCCTCTGTTTCTCGCCCTCTGATTCAGCCCCTCTGATTCAGCCCCTCTGTTTCAGCCCCTCTGAATCAGCCCCACTGATTCAGCCCCTCTGTTTCAGCTCCTCTGTTTCAGCCGCTCTGTTTCTCGCCCTGTTTCAGCCCCTCTGTTTCTCGCCCTCTGTTTCAGCCACTCTGTTTCTCGCCCTCTGTTTCAGCCCCTCTGTTTCAGCCCCTCTGTTTCAGCCCCTCTGTTTCTCACCCTCTGTTTCAGCCCCTCTGTTTCTCGCCCTCTGTTTCAGCCCCTCTGTTTCTCGCCCTCTGTTTCAGCCCCTCTGTTTCAGCCCGCCTGTTCCAGCCCCACTGTTTCTTGCCCTCTGTTTCTCGCCCTCTGTTTCAGCCCCTCTGTTTCAGCCCCTCTGTTTCTCGCCCTCTGTTTCAGCCCCTCTGTTTCTCGCCCTCTGTTTCAGCCCCTCTGTTTCTCGCCCTCTGTTCAGCCCCTCTGTTTCTCGCCCTCTGTTTCAGCCTCCCTGTTTTTCGCCCTCTGTTTCAGCCCCTCTGTTTCAGCCCCTCTGTTTCTCGCCCTCTGTTTCAGCCCCTCTGATTCAGCCCCTCTGTTTCAGCCCCTCTGATTCAGCCCCTCTTTTTCAGCCCCTCTGTTTCAGCCCCTCTGTTTCAGCCCCTCTGTTTCAGCCCCTCTGTGTCTCGCCCTCTTTTTCTGCCCCTCTGTTTCTCGCCCTCTGTTTCAGCCCCTCTGTTTCTCGCCCTCTGTTTCAGCCCCTCTGTTTCTCGCCCTCTGTTCAGCCCCTCTGTTTCTCGCCCTCTGTTTCAGCCCCCCTGTTTTTCGCCCTCTGTTTCAGCCCCTCTGTTTCAGCCCCACTGTTTCTCGCCCTCTGTTTCAGCCCCTCTGATTCAGCCCCTCTGTTTCAGCCCCTCTGATTCAGCCCCTCTTTTTCAGCCCCTCTGTTTCAGCCCCTCTGTTTCAGCCCCTCTGTTTCAGCCCCTCTGTGTCTCGCCCTCTTTTTCTCACCCTCTGTTTCTCGCCTATGTTTCAGCCCCTCTGTTTTTCGCCCTCTGTTTCAGCCCCTCTGTTTCTCGCCCTCTGTATCAGACCCTCTGTTTCAGCCACTCTGTTTCAGCCCCTCTGTTTCAGCCCTCTGTTCCAGCCCCTCTGTTTCTCGCACACTGTTTCAGCCCCTCTGTTTCAGCCCCTCTGTTTCAGCCCCTCTGTTTCTCGCCCTCTGTTTCAGCCACTCTGTATCTCACCCTCTGTTTCAACCCCTCTGTTTCTCGCCCTCTGTTCAGCCCCTTTGTTTCAGCCCCTCTGTTTCTCGCCCTCTGTTTCAGCCCCTCTGTTTCTCGCCCTCTGTTTCAGCCCCTCTGTTTCTCGCCCTCTGTTTCACCCCCGCTGATTCAGACCCTCTGTTTCAGCCCCTCTGATTCAGCCCCTCTGATTCAGCCCCTATGTTTCAGCACCTCTGTTTCAGCCCCACTGTTTCAGCCCCTCTGTTTCTCGCCCTCTGTTTCAGCCCCTCTGTTTCAGCCCCTCTGTTTCAGCCCCTCTGATTCAGCCCCTCTCTTTCTCGCCCTCTCTTTCAGCCCCTCTGTTTCTCGTCCTCTGTTTCAGCCCCTCTGTTTCAGCCCCTCTTTTTCTCGCCCTCTGTTTCAGCCCCGCTGATTCTGCCCCTCTGTTTCAGCTCCTCTGATTCAGCCGTTCTGTTTCTCGCCCTCTGTTTCAGCCCCTCTGATTCAGCCCTTCTGTTTCAGCCCCTCTGTATCAGCCCCTCTGTTTCTCGCCCTCTGTTCCAGCCCCACTGTTTCTCGCCCTCTGTTTCTCGCCCGCTGTTTCAGCCCCTTTGTTTCTCGCCCTTGGTTTCAGCACCTCTGTTTCAGCCCCTCTGATTCAGCCCCTCCGATTCAGCCCCTCTGTTTCTCGCCCTCTGTTTCAGCCCATCTGTTTCAGCCCCTCTGTTTCAGCTCCTCTGTTTCAGCCGCTCTGTTTCTCGCCCTGTTTCAGCCCCTCTGTTTCTCGCCCTCTGTTTCAGCCCCTCTGTTTCTCGCCCTCTGTTTCAGCCCCGCTGATTCAGCCCCTCTGTTTCAGCCCCGCTGATTCAGCCCCTCTGCTTCTCGCCCTCTGTTTCAGCCCCTCTGTTTCAGCCCTTCTGTTTCAGCCCCTCTGTATCAGCCCCTCTGTTTCTCGCCCTCTGATTCAGCCCCTCTGATTCAGCCCCTCTGTTTCAGCCCCTCTGAATCAGCCCCACTGATTCAGCCCCTCTGTTTCAGCCCCTCTGTTTCATCCCCTCTGTTTCTCGCCCTCTATTTCTCACCCTCTGTTTCTCGCCCTCTGTTTCAGCCCCTCTGTTTCTCGCCCTCTGTTTCAGCCCCTCAGTTTCTCACCCTCTGTTTCAGGCTCTGTGTTTCAGCCCATCTGTTTCAGCCCCTCCGTTTCAGCCCCACTGTTTCTCGCCCTCTGTTTCTCGCCCGCTGTTTCAGCCCCTTTGTTTCTCGCCCTTGGTTTCAGCACCTCTGTTTCAGCCCCTCTGATTCAGCCCCTCTGATTCAGCCCCTCTGTTTCTCGCCCTCTGTTTCAGCCCATCTGTTTCAGCCCCTCTGTTTCAGCTCCTCTGTTTCAGCCGCTCTGTTTCTCGCCCTGTTTCAGCCCCTCTGTTTCTCGCCCTCTGTTTCAGCCACTCTGTTTCT
Organism: Chiloscyllium punctatum; assembly: GCF_047496795.1. Taxonomy (NCBI): domain Eukaryota; kingdom Metazoa; phylum Chordata; class Chondrichthyes; order Orectolobiformes; family Hemiscylliidae; genus Chiloscyllium; species Chiloscyllium punctatum. The sequence continues at coordinate 23,390,469 of NC_092759.1, read as the reverse complement.
CGCCCTCTGTTTCAGCCCCTCTGTTTCAGCCCCTCTGTTTCAGCCCCTCTGTTTCTCACCCTCTGTTTCAGCCCCTCTGTTTCTCGCCCTCTGTTTCAGACCCTCTGTTTCTCGCCCTCTGTTTCAGCCCGTCTGTTCCAGCCCCACTGTTTCTCGCCCTCTGTTTCAGCCCCTCTGTTTCAGCCCCTCTGTTTCAGCCCCTCTGTTTCTCGCCCTCTGTTTCAGCCCCTCTGTTTCTCGCCCTCTGTTTCAGCCCCTCTGTTTCTCGCCCTCTGTTCAGCACCTCTGTTTCTCGCCCTCTGTTTCAGCCCCCCTGTTTTTCGCCCTCTGTTTCAGCCCCTCTGTTTCTCGCCTTCTGTTTCAGCCCCTCTGATTCAGCCCCTCTGTTTCAGCCCCTCTGAATCAGCCCCTCTTTTTCAGCCCCTCTGTTTCAGCCCCTCTGTTTCAGCCCCTCTGTTTCAGCCCCTCTGTGTCTCGCCCTCTTTTTCTCACCCTCTGTTTCTCGCCTATGTTTCTGCCCCTCTGTTTTTCGCCCTCTGTTTCAGCCCCTCTGTTTCTCGCCCTCTGTATCAGACCCTCTGTTTCAGCCACTCTGTTTCAGCCCCTCTGTTTCAGCCCTCTGTTCCAGCCCCTCAGTTTCTCGCACACTGTTTCAGCCCCTCTGTTTCAGCCCCTCTGTTTCTCGCCCTCTGTTTCAGCCACTCTGTATCTCACCCTCTGTTTCAACCCCTCTGTTTCTCGCCCTCTGTTCAGCCCCTTTGTTTCAGCCCCTCTGTTTCTCGCCCTCTGTTTCAGCCCCTCTGTTTCTCGCCCTCTGTTTCAGCCCCTCTGTTTATCGCCCTCTGTTTCACCCCCGCTGATTCAGACCCTCTGTTTCAGCCCCTCTGATTCAGCCCCTCTGTTTCATCCCCTATGTTTCAGCAACTCTGTTTCAGCCCCTCTGTTTCAGCCCCTCTGTTTCTCGTCCTCTGTTTCAGCCCCTCTGTTTCAGCCCCTCTTTTTCTCGCACTCTGTTTCAGCCCCGCTGATTCTGCCCCTCTGTTTCAGCTCCTCTGATTCAGCCCCTCTGTTTCTCGCCCTCTGTTTCAGCCCCTCTGATTCAGCCCTTCTGTTTCAGCCCCTCTGTATCAGCCCCTCTGTTTCTCGCCCTGTGTTCCAGCCACACTGTTTCTCGCCCTCTGTTTCAGCCCCTCTGTTTCTCGCCCTCTGTTTCAGCCCCTCTGTTTCAGCCCCTCTGTTTCGTCCCCTCTGTTTCTCGCCCTCTATTTCTCACCCTCTGTTTCTCGCCCTCTGTTTCAGCCCCTCTGTTTCTCGCCCTCTGTTTCAGCCCCTCAGTTTCTCGCCCTCTGTTTCAGGCTCTGTGTTTCAGCCCGTCTGTTTCAGCCCCTCCGTTTCAGCCCCACTGTTTCTCGCCCTCTGTTTCTCGCCCGCTGTTTCAGCCCCTTTGTTTCTCGCCCTTGGTTTCAGCACCTCTGTTTCAGCCCCTCTGATTCAGCCCCTCTGATTCAGCCCCTCTGTTTCTCGCCCTCTGTTTCAGCCCATCTGTTTCAGCCCCTCTGTTTCAGCTCCTCTGTTTCAGCCGCTCTGTTTCTCGCCCTGTTTCAGCCCCTCTGTTTCTCGCCCTCTGTTTCAGCCACTCTGTTTCTCGCCCTCTGTTTCAGCCCCTCTGTTTCAGCCCCTCTGTTTCAGCCCCTCTGTTTCTCACCCTCTGTTTCAGCCCCTCTGTTTCTCGCCCTCTGTTTCAGCCCCTCTGTTTCTCGTCCTCTGTTTCAGCCCATCTGTTTCAGCCCGTCTGTTCGAGCCCCACTGTTCCTCGCCCTCTTTTTCAGCCCCTCTGTTTCAGCCCCTCTGTTTCAGCCCCTCTGTTTCTCGCCCTCTGTTTCAGCCCCTCTGTTTCTCGCCCTCTGTTTCAGCCCCTCTGTTTCTCGCCCTCTGTTTCAGCCCCCCTGTTTTTCGCCCTCTGTTTCAGCCCCTCTGTTTCAGCCCCTCTGTTTCTCGCCCTCTGTTCCAGCCCCTCTGATTCAGCCCCTCTGTTTCAGCCCCTCTGATTCAGCCCCTCTTTTTCAGCCCCTCTGTTTCAGCCCCTCTGTTTCAGCCCCTCTGTTTCAGCCCCTCTGTGTCTCGCCCTCTTTTTCTCACCCTCTGTTTCTCGCCTATGTTTCAGCCCCTCTGTTTTTCGCCCTCTGTTTCAGCCCCTCTGTTTCTCGCCCTCTGTATCAGACCCTCTGTTTCAGCCACTCTGTTTCAGCCCCTCTGTTTCAGCCCTCTGTTCCAGCCCCTCTGTTTCTCGCACTCTGTTTCAGCCCCTCTGTTTCAGCCCCTCTGTTTCAGCCCCTCTGTTTCTCGCCCTCTGTTTCAGCCACTCTGTATCTCACCCTCTGTTTCAACCCCTCTGTTTCTCGCCCTCTGTTCAGCCCCTTTGTTTCAGCCCCTCTGTTTCTCGCCCTCTGTTTCAGCCCCTCTGTTTCTCGCCCTCTGTTTCAGCCCCTCTGTTTCTCGCCCTCTGTTTCACCCCCGCTGATTCAGACCCTCTGTTTCAGCCCCTCTGATTCAGCCCCTCTGATTCAGCCCCTATGTTTCAGCACCTCTGTTTCAGCCCCTCTGTTTCAGCGCCTCTGTTTCTCGCCCTCTGTTTCAGCCCCTCTGTTTCAGCCCCTCTGTTTCTCGCCCTCTGTTTCAGCCCCGCTGATTCTGCCCCTCTGTTTCAGCTCCTCTGATTCAGCCCCTCTGTTTCTCGCCCTCTGTTTCAGCCCCTCTGATTCAGCCCTTCTGTTTCAGCCCCTCTGTATCAGCCCCTCTGTTTCTCGCCCTCTGTTCCAGCCACACTGTTTCTCGCCCTCTGTTTCAGCCCCTCTGTTTCTCGCCCTCTGTTTCAGCCCCTCTGTTTCAGCCCCTCTGTTTCATCCCCTCTGTTTCTCGCCCTCTATTTCTCACCCTCTGTTTCTCGCCCTCTGTTTCAGCCCCTCTGTTTCTCGCCCTTTGTTTCAGCCCCTCTGTTTCTCGCCCTCTGTTTCAGGCTCTCTGTTTCAGCCCATCTGTTTCAGCCCCTCCGTTTCAGCCCCACTGTTTCTCGCCCTCTGTTTCTCGCCCGCTGTTTCAGCCCATTTGTTTCTCGCCCTCTGTTTCAGCCCCTCTGTTTCAGCACCTCTGATTCAGCCCCTCTGATTCAGCCCCTCTGTTTCTCGCCCTCTGTTTCAGCCCCTCTGTTTCAGCCCCTCTGTTTCAGCTCCTCTGTTTCAGCCCCTCTGTTTCTCGCCCTCTGATTCAGCCCCTCTGTTTCAGCCACTCTGTTTCTCGCCCTCTGTTTCAGCCCCTCTGTTTCAGCCCCTCTGTTTCAGCCCCTCTGTTTGTCGCCCTCTGTTTCAGCCCCTCTGTTTCTCGCCCTCTGTTTCAGCCCCTCTGTTTCTCGCCCACTGTTTCAGCCCCTCTGTTTCAGCCCCTCTGTTCCAGCCCCTCTGTTTCTCGCACTCTATTTCAGCCCCTCTGTTTCAGCCCCTCTGTTTCTCGCCCTCTGTTTCAGCCCCGCCTTTTCTCACCCTCTGTTTCAGCCACTCTGATTTAGCCCCTCTGTTTCTCGCCCTCTGTTTCAGCCCCTCTGTTTCTCGCCCTCTGTTTCAGCCCCTCTGTTTCAGCACCTCTGTTTCAGCCCCTCTGTTTCAGCCCCTCTGTTTCTCGCCCTCTGTTTCAGCCCCTCTGTTTCTCGCCCTCTGTTTTAGCCCCTCTGTTTCAGCCCCTCTGTTTCAGCCCCTCTGAATCAGCCCCTCTGATTCAGCCCCTCTGTTTCAGCCCCTCTGTTTCAGCCCCTCAGTTTCTCGCCCTCTGTTCAGCCCCTCTGTTTCTCGCCCTCTGTTTCAGCACCTCTGTTTCTCGCCCTCTGTTTCAGCCCCTCTGATTCAGCCCCTCTGTTTCAGCCCCTCTGAATCAGCCCCTCTGATTCAGCCCCTCTGTTTCAGCCCCTCTGTTTCAGCCCCTCTGTTTCAGCCCCTCTGTTTCTCACCCTCTGTTTCAGCCCCTCTGTTTCAGCCCCTCTGTTTCTCGCCCTCTGTTTCAGACCCTCTGTTTCTCGCCCTCTGTTTCAGCCCGTCTGTTCCAGCCCCACTGTTTCTCGCCCTCTGTTTCAGCCCCTCTGTTTCAGCCCCTCTGTTTCAGCCCCTCTGTTTCTCGCCCTCTGTTTCAGCCCCTCTGTTTCTCGCCCTCTGTTTCAGCCCCTCTGTTTCTCGCCCTCTGTTCAGCACCTCTGTTTCTCGCCCTCTGTTTCAGCCCCCCTGTTTTTCGCCCTCTGTTTCAGCCCCTCTGTTTCTCGCCTTCTGTTTCAGCCCCTCTGATTCAGCCCCTCTGTTTCAGCCCCTCTGATTCAGCCCCTCTTTTTCAGCCCCTTTGTTTCAGCCCCTCTGTTTCAGCCCCTCTGTTTCAGCCCCTCTGTGTCTCGCCCTCTTTTTCTCACCCTCTGTTTCTCGCCTATGTTTCTGCCCCTCTGTTTTTCGCCCTCTGTTTCAGCCCCTCTGTTTCTCGCCCTCTGTATCAGACCCTCTGTTTCAGCCACTCTGTTTCAGCCCCTCTGTTTCAGCCCTCTGTTCCAGCCCCTCAGTTTCTCGCACACTGTTTCAGCCCCTCTGTTTCAGCCCCTCTGTTTCAGCCCCTCTGTTTCTCGCCCTCTGTTTCAGCCACTCTGTATCTCACCCTCTGTTTCAACCCCTCTGTTTCTCGCCCTCTGTTCAGCCCCTTTGTTTCAGCCCCTCTGTTTCTCGCCCTCTGTTTCAGCCCCTCTGTTTCTCGCCCTCTGTTTCAGCCCCTCTGTTTATCGCCCTCTGTTTCACCCCCGCTGATTCAGACCCTCTGTTTCAGCCCCTCTGATTCAGCCCCTCTGATTCAGCCCCTATGTTTCAGCAACTCTGTTTCAGCCCCTCTGTTTCAGCCCCTCTGTTTCTCGTCCTCTGTTTCAGCCCCTCTGTTTCAGCCCCTCTTTTTCTCGCCCTCTGTTTCAGCCCCGCTGATTCTGCCCCTCTGTTTCAGCTCCTCTGATTCAGCCCCTCTGTTTCTCGCCCTCTGTTTCAGCCCCTCTGATTCAGCCCTTCTGTTTCAGCCCCTCTGTATCAGCCCCTCTGTTTCTCGCCCTGTGTTCCAGCCACACTGTTTCTCGCCCTCTGTTTCAGCCCCTCTGTTTCTCGCCCTCTGTTTCAGCCCCTCTGTTTCAGCCCCTCTGTTTCGTCCCCTCTGTTTCTCGCCCTCTATTTCTCACCCTCTGTTTCTCGCCCTCTGTTTCAGCCCCTCTGTTTCTCGCCCTCTGTTTCAGCCCCTCAGTTTCTCGCCCTCTGTTTCAGGCTCTGTGTTTCAGCCCGTCTGTTTCAGCCCCTCCGTTTCAGCCCCACTGTTTCTCGCCCTCTGTTTCTCGCCCGCTGTTTCAGCCCCTTTGTTTCTCGCCCTCGGTTTCAGCACCTCTGTTTCAGCCCCTCTGATTCAGCCCCTCTGATTCAGCCCCTCTGTTTCTCGCCCTCTGTTTCAGCCCATCTGTTTCAGCCCCTCTGTTTCAGCTCCTCTGTTTCAGCCGCTCTGTTTCTCGCCCTGTTTCAGCCCCTCTGTTTCTCGCCCTCTGTTTCAGCCACTCTGTTTCTCGCCCTCTGTTTCAGCCCCTCTGTTTCAGCCCCTCTGTTTCAGCCCCTCTGTTTCTCACCCTCTGTTTCAGCCCCTCTGTTTCTCGCCCTCTGTTTCAGCCCCTCTGTTTCTCGCCCTCTGTTTCAGCCCATCTGTTTCAGCCCGTCTGTTCCAGCCCCACTGTTTCTCGCCCTCTGTTTCAGCCCCTCTGTTTCAGCCCCTCTGTTTCAGCCCCTCTGTTTCTCGCCCTCTGTTTCAGCCCCTCTGTTTCTCGCCCTCTGTTTCAGCCCCTCTGTTTCTCGCCCTCTGTTTCAGCCCCCCTGTTTTTCGCCCTCTGTTTCAGCCCCTCTGTTTCAGCCCCTCTGTTTCTCGCCCTCTGTTCCAGCCCCTCTGATTCAGCCCCTCTGTTTCAGCCCCTCTGATTCAGCCCCTCTTTTTCAGCCCCTCTGTTTCAGCCCCTCTGTTTCAGCCCCTCTGTTTCAGCCCCTCTGTGTCTCGCCCTCTTTTTCTCACCCTCTGTTTCTCGCCTATGTTTCAGCCCCTCTGTTTTTCGCCCTCTGTTTCAGCCCCTCTGTTTCTCGCCCTCTGTATCAGACCCTCTGTTTCAGCCACTCTGTTTCAGCCCCTCTGTTTCAGCCCTCTGTTCCAGCCCCTCTGTTTCAGTCCCTCTGTTTCACGCCCTCTGTTTCAGCCCCTCTGTTTCTCGCCTCCTGTTACAGCCCCTCTGTTTCTCGCCCTCTGTTTCAGCCCCTCTGATTCAGCCCCTCTGATTCAGCCCCTGTGTTTTAGCCCCTCTGTTTCAGCCCCTCTGTTTCAGCCCCTCTGTTTCTCGCCCTCTGTTTCTCACCCTCTGTTTCTCGCCCTCTGTTTCAATCCCACTGTTTCTCGCCCTCTGTTTGAGCCCCTCTGTTTCTCGCCCTCTGTTTCAGCCCCTCTGATTCAGCCCCTCTGTTTCAGCCCCTCTGATTCAGCCCCTCTCTTTCTCGCCCTCTGTTTCAGCCCCTCTGTTTCTCGTCCTCTGTTTCAGCCCCTCTGTTTCAGCCCCTCTTTTTCTCGCCCTCTGTTTCAGCCCCGCTGATTCTGCCCCTCTGTTTCAGCTCCTCTGATTCAGCCGTTCTGTTTCTCGCCCTCTGTTTCAGCCCCTCTGATTCAGCCCTTCTGTTTCAGCCCCTCTGTATCAGCCCCTCTGTTTCTCGCCCTCTGTTCCAGCCACACTGTTTCTCGCCCTCTGTTTCAGCCCCTCTGTTTCTCGCCCTCTGTTTCAGCCCCTCTGTTTCAGCCCCTCTGTTTCATCCCCTCTGTTTCTCGCCCTCTATTTCTCACCCTCTGTTTCTCGCCCTCTGTTTCAGCCCCTCTGTTTCTCGCCCTCTGTTTCAGCCCCTCTGTTTCTCGCCCTCTGTTTCAGGCTCTCTGTTTCAGCCCATCTGTTTCAGCCCCTCCGTTTCAGCCCCACTGTTTCTCGCCCTCTGTTTCTCGCCCGCTGTTTCAGCCCATTTGTTTCTCGCCCTCTGTTTCAGCCCCTCTGTTTCAGCACCTCTGATTCAGTCCCTCTGATTCAGCCCCTCTGTTTCTCGCCCTCTGTTTCAGCCCATCTGTTTCAGCCCCTTTGTATCAGCTCCTCTGTTTCAGCCGCTCGGTTTCTCGCCCTGTTTCAGCCCCTCTGTTTCTCGCCCTCTGTTTCAGCCGCTCTGTTTCTCGCCCTCTGTTTCAGCCCCTCTGTTTCAGCCCCTCTGTTTCAGCCCCTCTGTTTCTCACCCTCTGTTTCTCACCCTCTGTTTCAGCCCCTCTGTTTCTCGCCCTCTGTTTCAGCCCCTCTGTTTCTCGCCCTCTGTTTCAGCCCATCTGTTTCAGCCCGTCTGTTCCAGCCCCACTGTTTCTCGCCCTCTGTTTCAGCCCCTCTGTTTCAGCTCCTCTGATTCAGCCCCTCTGTTTCTCGCCCACTGTTTCAGCCCCTCTGATTCAGCCCTTCTGTTTCAGCCCCTCTGTATCAGCCCCTCTGTTTCTCGCCCTGTGTTCCAGCCACACTGTTTCTCGCCCTCTGTTTCAGCCCCTCTGTTTCTCGCCCTCTGTTTCAGCCCCTCTGTTTCAGCCCCTCTGTTTCGTCCCCTCTGTTTCTCGCCCTCTATTTCTCACCCTCTGTTTCTCGCCCTCTGTTTCAGCCCCTCTGTTTCTCGCCCTCTGTTTCAGCCCCTCAGTTTCTCGCCCTCTGTTTCAGGCTCTGTGTTTCAGCCCGTCTGTTTCAGCCCCTCCGTTTCAGCCCCACTGTTTCTCGCCCTCTGTTTCTCGCCCGCTGTTTCAGCCCCTTTGTTTCTCGCCCTCGGTTTCAGCACCTCTGTTTCAGCCCCTCTGATTCAGCCCCTCTGATTCAGCCCCTCTGTTTCTCGCCCTCTGTTTCAGCCCATCTGTTTCAGCCCCTCTGTTTCAGCTCCTCTGTTTCAGCCGCTCTGTTTCTCGCCCTGTTTCAGCCCCTCTGTTTCTCGCCCTCTGTTTCAGCCACTCTGTTTCTCGCCCTCTGTTTCAGCCCCTCTGTTTCAGCCCCTCTGTTTCAGCCCCTCTGTTTCTCACCCTCTGTTTCAGCCCCTCTGTTTCTCGCCCTCTGTTTCAGCCCCTCTGTTTCTCGCCCTCTGTTTCAGCCCATCTGTTTCAGCCCGTCTGTTCCAGCCCCACTGTTTCTCGCCCTCTGTTTCAGCCCCTCTGTTTCAGCCCCTCTGTTTCAGCCCCTCTGTTTCTCGCCCTCTGTTTCAGCCCCTCTGTTTCTCGCCCTCTGTTTCAGCCCCTCTGTTTCTCGCCCTCTGTTTCAGCCCCCCTGTTTTTCGCCCTCTGTTTCAGCCCCTCTGTTTCAGCCCCTCTGTTTCTCGCCCTCTGTTCCAGCCCCTCTGATTCAGCCCCTCTGTTTCAGCCCCTCTGATTCAGCCCCTCTTTTTCAGCCCCTCTGTTTCAGCCCCTCTGTTTCAGCCCCTCTGTTTCAGCCCCTCTGTGTCTCGCCCTCTTTTTCTCACCCTCTGTTTCTCGCCTATGTTTCAGCCCCTCTGTTTTTCGCCCTCTGTTTCAGCCCCTCTGTTTCTCGCCCTCTGTATCAGACCCTCTGTTTCAGCCACTCTGTTTCAGCCCCTCTGTTTCAGCCCTCTGTTCCAGCCCCTCTGTTTCTCGCACTCTGTTTCAGCCCCTCTGTTTCAGCCCCTCTGTTTCTCGCCCTCTGTTTCAGCCACTCTGTATCTCACCCTCTGTTTCAACCCCTCTGTTTCTCGCCCTCTGTTCAGCACCTCTGTTTCTCGCCCTCTGTTTCAGCCCCCCTGTTTTTCGCCCTCTGTTTCAGCCCCTCTGTTTCTCGCCTTCTGTTTCAGCCCCTCTGATTCAGCCCCTCTGTTTCAGCCCCTCTGATTCAGCCCCTCTTTTTCAGCCCCTTTGTTTCAGCCCCTCTGTTTCAGCCCCTCTGTTTCAGCCCCTCTGTGTCTCGCCCTCTTTTTCTCACCCTCTGTTTCTCGCCTATGTTTCTGCCCCTCTGTTTTTCGCCCTCTGTTTCAGCCCCTCTGTTTCTCGCCCTCTGTATCAGACCCTCTGTTTCAGCCACTCTGTTTCAGCCCCTCTGTTTCAGCCCTCTGTTCCAGCCCCTCAGTTTCTCGCACACTGTTTCAGCCCCTCTGTTTCAGCCCCTCTGTTTCAGCCCCTCTGTTTCTCGCCCTCTGTTTCAGCCACTCTGTATCTCACCCTCTGTTTCAACCCCTCTGTTTCTCGCCCTCTGTTCAGCCCCTTTGTTTCAGCCCCTCTGTTTCTCGCCCTCTGTTTCAGCCCCTCTGTTTCTCGCCCTCTGTTTCAGCCCCTCTGTTTATCGCCCTCTGTTTCACCCCCGCTGATTCAGACCCTCTGTTTCAGCCCCTCTGATTCAGCCCCTCTGATTCAGCCCCTATGTTTCAGCAACTCTGTTTCAGCCCCTCTGTTTCAGCCCCTCTGTTTCTCGTCCTCTGTTTCAGCCCCTCTGTTTCAGCCCCTCTTTTTCTCGCCCTCTGTTTCAGCCCCGCTGATTCTGCCCCTCTGTTTCAGCTCCTCTGATTCAGCCCCTCTGTTTCTCGCCCTCTGTTTCAGCCCCTCTGATTCAGCCCTTCTGTTTCAGCCCCTCTGTATCAGCCCCTCTGTTTCTCGCCCTGTGTTCCAGCCACACTGTTTCTCGCCCTCTGTTTCAGCCCCTCTGTTTCTCGCCCTCTGTTTCAGCCCCTCTGTTTCAGCCCCTCTGTTTCGTCCCCTCTGTTTCTCGCCCTCTATTTCTCACCCTCTGTTTCTCGCCCTCTGTTTCAGCCCCTCTGTTTCTCGCCCTCTGTTTCAGCCCCTCAGTTTCTCGCCCTCTGTTTCAGGCTCTGTGTTTCAGCCCGTCTGTTTCAGCCCCTCCGTTTCAGCCCCACTGTTTCTCGCCCTCTGTTTCTCGCCCGCTGTTTCAGCCCCTTTGTTTCTCGCCCTCGGTTTCAGCACCTCTGTTTCAGCCCCTCTGATTCAGCCCCTCTGATTCAGCCCCTCTGTTTCTCGCCCTCTGTTTCAGCCCATCTGTTTCAGCCCCTCTGTTTCAGCTCCTCTGTTTCAGCTGCTCTGTTTCTCGCCCTGTTTCAGCCCCTCTGTTTCTCGCCCTCTGTTTCAGCCACTCTGTTTCTCGCCCTCTGTTTCAGCCCCTCTGTTTCAGCCCCTCTGTTTCAGCCCCTCTGTTTCTCACCCTCTGTTTCAGCCCCTCTGTTTCTCGCCCTCTGTTTCAGCCCCTCTGTTTCTCGCCCTCTGTTTCAGCCCATCTGTTTCAGCCCGTCTGTTCCAGCCCCACTGTTTCTCGCCCTCTGTTTCAGCCCCTCTGTTTCAGCCCCTCTGTTTCAGCCCCTCTGTTTCTCGCCCTCTGTTTCAGCCCCTCTGTTTCTCGCCCTCTGTTTCAGCCCCTCTGTTTCTCGCCCTCTGTTTCAGCCCCCCTGTTTTTCGCCCTCTGTTTCAGCCCCTCTGTTTCAGCCCCTCTGTTTCTCGCCCTCTGTTCCAGCCCCTCTGATTCAGCCCCTCTGTTTCAGCCCCTCTGATTCAGCCCCTCTTTTTCAGCCCCTCTGTTTCAGCCCCTCTGTTTCAGCCCCTCTGTTTCAGCCCCTCTGTGTCTCGCCCTCTTTTTCTCACCCTCTGTTTCTCGCCTATGTTTCAGCCCCTCTGTTTTTCGCCCTCTGTTTCAGCCCCTCTGTTTCTCGCCCTCTGTATCAGACCCTCTGTTTCAGCCACTCTGTTTCAGCCCCTCTGTTTCAGCCCTCTGTTCCAGCCCCTCTGTTTCAGTCCCTCTGTTTCACGCCCTCTGTTTCAGCCCCTCTGTTTCTCGCCTCCTGTTACAGCCCCTCTGTTTCTCGCCCTCTGTTTCAGCCCCTCTGATTCAGCCCCTCTGATTCAGCCCCTGTGTTTCAGCCCCTCTGTTTCAGCCCCTCTGTTTCAGCCCCTCTGTTTCTCGCCCTCTGTTTCTCACCCTCTGTTTCTCGCCCTCTGTTTCAATCCCACTGTTTCTCGCCCTCTGTTTGAGCCCCTCTGTTTCTCGCCCTCTGTTTCAGCCCCTCTGATTCAGCCCCTCTGTTTCAGCCCCTCTGATTCAGCCCCTCTCTTTCTCGCCCTCTGTTTCAGCCCCTCTGTTTCTCGTCCTCTGTTTCAGCCCCTCTGTTTCAGCCCCTCTTTTTCTCGCCCTCTGTTTCAGCCCCGCTGATTCTGCCCCTCTGTTTCAGCTCCTCTGATTCAGCCGTTCTGTTTCTCGCCCTCTGTTTCAGCCCCTCTGATTCAGCCCTTCTGTTTCAGCCCCTCTGTATCAGCCCCTCTGTTTCTCGCCCTCTGTTCCAGCCACACTGTTTCTCGCCCTCTGTTTCAGCCCCTCTGTTTCTCGCCCTCTGTTTCAGCCCCTCTGTTTCAGCCCCTCTGTTTCATCCCCTCTGTTTCTCGCCCTCTATTTCTCACCCTCTGTTTCTCGCCCTCTGTTTCAGCCCCTCTGTTTCTCGCCCTCTGTTTCAGCCCCTCTGTTTCATCCCCTCTGTTTCAGGCTCTCTGTTTCAGCCCATCTGTTTCAGCCCCTCCGTTTCAGCCCCACTGTTTCTCGCCCTCTGTTTCTCGCCCGCTGTTTCAGCCCATTTGTTTCTCGCCCTCTGTTTCAGCCCCTCTGTTTCAGCACCTCTGATTCAGTCCCTCTGATTCAGCCCCTCTGTTTCTCGCCCTCTGTTTCAGCCCATCTGTTTCAGCCCCTTTGTTTCAGCTCCTCTGTTTCAGCCGCTCGGTTTCTCGCCCTGTTTCAGCCCCTCTGTTTCTCGCCCTCTGTTTCAGCCGCTCTGTTTCTCACCCTCTGTTTCAGCCCCTCTGTTTCTCGCCCTCTGTTTCAGCCCCTCTGTTTCTCGCCCTCTGTTTCAGCCCCTCTGTTTCAGCCCCTCTGTTTCAGCCCCTCTGTTTCTCGCCCTCTGTTTCAGCCCCTCTGTTTCTCGCCCTCTGTTTCAGCCCCTCTGTTTCTCGCCCTCTGTTTCAGCCCCCCTGTTTTTCGCCCTCTGTTTCAGCCCCTCTGTTTCAGCCCCTCTGTTTCTCGCCCTCTGTTCCAGCCCCTCTGATTCAGCCCCTCTGTTTCAGCCCCTCTGATTCAGCCCCTCTTTTTCAGCCCCTCTGTTTCAGCCCCTCTGTTTCAGCCCCTCTGTTTCAGCCCCTCTGTGTCTCGCCCTCTTTTTCTCACCCTCTGTTTCTCGCCTATGTTTCAGCCCCTCTGTTTTTCGCCCTCTGTTTCAGCCCCTCTGATTCTCGCCCTCTGTATCAGACCCTCTGTTTCAGCCACTCTGTTTCAGCCCCTCTGTTTCAGCCCTCTGTTCCAGCCCCTCTGTTTCTCGCACTCTGTTTCAGCCCCTCTGTTTCAGCCCCTCTGTTTCTCGCCCTCTGTTTCAGCCACTCTGTATCTCACCCTCTGTTTCAACCCCTCTGTTTCTCGCCCTCTGTTCAGCCCCTTTGTTTCAGCCCCTCTGTTTCTCGCCCTCTGTTTCAGCCCCTCTGTTTCTCGTCCTCTGTTTCAGCCCCTCTGTTTCTCGCCCTCTGTTTCACCCCCGCTGATTCAGACCCTCTGTTTCAGCCCCTCTGATTCAGCCCCTCTGATTCAGCCGCTATGTTTCAGCACCTCTGTTTCAGCCCCTCTGTTTCAGCCCCTCTGTTTCTCGCCCTCTGTTTCAGCCCCTCTGTTTCAGCCCCTCTGTTTCTCGCCCTCTTTTTCAGCCCCGCTGATTCTGCCCCTCTGTTTCAGCTCCTCTGATTCAGCCGTTCTGTTTCTCGCCCTCTGTTTCAGCCCCTCTGATTCAGCCCTTCTGTTTCAGCCCCTCTGTATCAGCCCCTCTGTTTCTCGCCCTCTGTTCCAGCCACACTGTTTCTCGCCCTCTGTTTCAGCCCCTCTGTTTCTCGCCCTCTGTTTCAGCCCCTCTGTTTCAGCCCCTCTGTTTCATCCCCTCTGTTTCTCGCCCTCTATTTCTCACCCTCTGTTTCTCGCCCTCTGTTTCAGCCCCTCTGTTTCTCGCCCTCTGTTTCAGCCCCTCTGTTTCTCGCCCTCTGTTTCAGGCTCTCTGTTTCAGCCCATCTGTTTCAGCCCCTCCGTTTCAGCCCCACTGTTTCTCGCCCTCTGTTTCTCGCCCGCTGTTTCAGCCCATTTGTTTCTCGCCCTCTGTTTCAGCCCCTCTGTTTCAGCACCTCTGATTCAGCCCCTCTGATTCAGCCCCTCTGTTTCTCGCCCTCTGTTTCAGCCCCTCTGTTTCAGCCCCTCTGTTTCAGCTCCTCTGTTTCAGCCCCTCTGTTTCTCGCCGTCTGTTTCAGCCACTCTGTTTCTCGCCCTCTGTTTCAGCCCCTCTGTTTCAGCCCCTCTGTTTCAGCCCCTCTGTTTGTCGCCCTCTGTTTCAGCCCCTCTGTTTCTCGCCCTGTGTTTCAGCCCCTCTGTTTCTCGCCCACTGTTTCAGCCCCTCTGTTTCAGCCCCTCTGTTCCAGCCCCTCTGTTTCTCGCACTCTGTTTCAGCCCCTCTGTTTCAGCCCCTCTGTTTCTCGCCCTCTGTTTCAGCCCCGCCTTTTCTCACCCTCTGTTTCAGCCACTCTGATTTAGCCCCTCTGTTTCTCGCCCTCTGTTTCAGCCCCTCTGTTTCTCGCCCTCTGTTTCAGCCCCTCTGTTTCAGCACCTCTGTTTCAGCCCCTCTGTTTCTCGCCCTCTGTTTCAGCCCCTCTGTTTCTCGCCCTCTGTTTTAGCCCCTCTGTTTCAGCCCCTCTGTTTCAGCCCCTCTGAATCAGCCCCTCTGATTCAGCCCCTCTGTTTCAGCCCCTCTGTTTCAGCCCCTCAGTTTCTTGCACTCTGTTCAGCCCCTCTGTTTCTCGCCCTCTGTTTCAGCACCTCTGTTTCTCGCCCTCTGTTTCAGCCCCTCTGATTCAGCCCCTCTGTTTCAGCCCCTCTGAATCAGCCCCTCTGTTTCAGCCCCTCTGTTTCAGCCCCTCTGTTTCAGCCCCTCTGTTTCTCACCCTCTGTTTCAGCCCCTCTGATTCAGCCCCTCTGATTCAGCCCCTCTGATTCAGCCCCTCTGTTTCCCGCCCCTCTGTTTCAGCCCCTCTGTTTAAGCCCCTCTGTTTCAGGCCCACTGTTTCAGCCCCTCTGTTTCAGTCCCTCTGTTTCACGCCCTCTGTTTCAGCCCCTCTGTTTCTCGCCTCCTGTTACAGCCCCTCTGTTTCTCGCCCTCTGTTTCAGCCCCTCTGATTCAGCCCCTCTGATTCATCCCCTCTGTTTCTCGCCCTCTATTTCTCACCCTCTGTTTCTCGCCCTCTGTTTCAGCCCCTCTGTTTCTCGCCCTCTGTTTCAGCCCCTCAGTTTCTCGCCCTCTGTTTCAGGCTCTGTGTTTCAGCCCGTCTGTTTCAGCCCCTCCATTTCAGCCCCACTGTTTCTCGCCCTCTGTTTCTCGCCCGCTGTTTCAGCCCCTTTGTTTCTCGCCCTCGGTTTCAGCACCTCTGTTTCAGCCCCTCTGATTCAGTCCCTCTGATTCAGCCCCTCTGTTTCTCGCCCTCTGTTTCAGCCCATCTGTTTCAGCCCCTTTGTTTCAGCTCCTCTGTTTCAGCCGCTCTGTTTCTCGCCCTGTTTCAGCCCCTCTGTTTCTCGCCCTCTGTTTCAGCCGCTCTGTTTCTCGCCCTCTGTTTCAGCCCCTCTGTTTCAGCCCCTCTGTTTCAGCCCCTCTGTTTCAGCCCCTCTGTTTCTCACCCTCTGTTTCAGCCCCTCTGTTTCTCGCCCTCTGTTTCAGCCCCTCTGTTTCTCGCCCTCTGTTTCAGCCCCTCTGTTTCAGCCCCTCTGTTTCAGCCCCTCTGTTTCTCGCCCTCTGTTTCAGCCCCTCTGTTTCTCGCCCTCTGTTTCAGCCCCTCTGTTTCTCGCCCTCTGTTTCAGCCCCCCTGTTTTTCGCCCTCTGTTTCAGCCCCTCTGTTTCAGCCCCTCTGTTTCTCGCCCTCTGTTCCAGCCCCTCTGATTCAGCCCCTCTGTTTCAGCCCCTCTGATTCAGCCCCTCTTTTTCAGCCCCTCTGTTTCAGCCCCTCTGTTTCAGCCCCTCTGTTTCAGCCCCTCTGTGTCTCGCCCTCTTTTTCTCACCCTCTGTTTCTCGCCTATGTTTCAGCCCCTCTGTTTTTCGCCCTCTGTTTCAGCCCCTCTGTTTCTCGCCCTCTGTATCAGACCCTCTGTTTCAGCCACTCTGTTTCAGCCCCTCTGTTTCAGCCCTCTGTTCCAGCCCCTCTGTTTCAGTCCCTCTGTTTCACGCCCTCTGTTTCAGCCCCTCTGTTTCTCGCCTCCTGTTACAGCCCCTCTGTTTCTCGCCCTCTGTTTCAGCCCCTCTGATTCAGCCCCTCTGATTCAGCCCCTGTGTTTCAGCCCCTCTGTTTCAGCCCCTCTGTTTCAGCCCCTCTGTTTCTCGCCCTCTGTTTCTCACCCTCTGTTTCTCGCCCTCTGTTTCAATCCCACTGTTTCTCGCCCTCTGTTTGAGCCCCTCTGTTTCTCGCCCTCTGTTTCAGCCCCTCTGATTCAGCCCCTCTGTTTCAGCCCCTCTGATTCAGCCCCTCTCTTTCTCGCCCTCTGTTTCAGCCCCTCTGTTTCTCGTCCTCTGTTTCAGCCCCTCTGTTTCAGCCCCTCTTTTTCTCGCCCTCTGTTTCAGCCCCGCTGATTCTGCCCCTCTGTTTCAGCTCCTCTGATTCAGCCGTTCTGTTTCTCGCCCTCTGTTTCAGCCCCTCTGATTCAGCCCTTCTGTTTCAGCCCCTCTGTATCAGCCCCTCTGTTTCTCGCCCTCTGTTCCAGCCACACTGTTTCTCGCCCTCTGTTTCAGCCCCTCTGTTTCTCGCCCTCTGTTTCAGCCCCTCTGTTTCAGCCCCTCTGTTTCATCCCCTCTGTTTCTCGCCCTCTATTTCTCACCCTCTGTTTCTCGCCCTCTGTTTCAGCCCCTCTGTTTCTCGCCCTCTGTTTCAGCCCCTCTGTTTCTCGCCCTCTGTTTCAGGCTCTCTGTTTCAGCCCATCTGTTTCAGCCCCTCCGTTTCAGCCCCACTGTTTCTCGCCCTCTGTTTCTCGCCCGCTGTTTCAGCCCATTTGTTTCTCGCCCTCTGTTTCAGCCCCTCTGTTTCAGCACCTCTGATTCAGTCCCTCTGATTCAGCCCCTCTGTTTCTCGCCCTCTGTTTCAGCCCATCTGTTTCAGCCCCTTTGTTTCAGCTCCTCTGTTTCAGCCGCTCGGTTTCTCGCCCTGTTTCAGCCCCTCTGTTTCTTACCCTCTGTTTCAGCCGCTCTGTTTCTCGCCCTCTGTTTCAGCCCCTCTGTTTCAGCCCCTCTGTTTCAGCCCCTCTGTTTCTCACCCTCTGTTTCTCACCCTCTGTTTCAGCCCCTCTGTTTCTCGCCCTCTGTTTCAGCCCCTCTGTTTCTCGCCCTCTGTTTCAGCCCATCTGTTTCAGCCCGTCTGTTCCAGCCCCACTGTTTCTCGCCCTCTGTTTCAGCCCCTCTGTTTCAGCTCCTCTGATTCAGCCCCTCTGTTTCTCGCCCTCTGTTTCAGCCCCTCTGATTCAGCCCTTCTGTTTCAGCCCCTCTGTATCAGCCCCTCTGTTTCTCGCCCTGTGTTCCAGCCACACTGTTTCTCGCCCTCTGTTTCAGCCCCTCTGTTTCTCGCCCTCTGTTTCAGCCCCTCTGTTTCAGCCCCTCTGTTTCGTCCCCTCTGTTTCTCGCCCTCTATTTCTCACCCTCTGTTTCTCGCCCTCTGTTTCAGCCCCTCTGTTTCTCGCCCTCTGTTTCAGCCCCTCAGTTTCTCGCCCTCTGTTTCAGGCTCTGTGTTTCAGCCCGTCTGTTTCAGCCCCTCCGTTTCAGCCCCACTGTTTCTCGCCCTCTGTTTCTCGCCCGCTGTTTCAGCCCCTTTGTTTCTCGCCCTCGGTTTCAGCACCTCTGTTTCAGCCCCTCTGATTCAGCCCCTCTGATTCAGCCCCTCTGTTTCTCGCCCTCTGTTTCAGCCCATCTGTTTCAGCCCCTCTGTTTCAGCTCCTCTGTTTCAGCCGCTCTGTTTCTCGCCCTGTTTCAGCCCCTCTGTTTCTCGCCCTCTGTTTCAGCCACTCTGTTTCTCGCCCTCTGTTTCAGCCCCTCTGTTTCAGCCCCTCTGTTTCAGCCCCTCTGTTTCTCACCCTCTGTTTCAGCCCCTCTGTTTCTCGCCCTCTGTTTCAGCCCCTCTGTTTCTCGCCCTCTGTTTCAGCCCATCTGTTTCAGCCCGTCTGTTCCAGCCCCACTGTTTCTCGCCCTCTGTTTCAGCCCCTCTGTTTCAGCCCCTCTGTTTCAGCCCCTCTGTTTCTCGCCCTCTGTTTCAGCCCCTCTGTTTCTCGCCCTCTGTTTCAGCCCCTCTGTTTCTCGCCCTCTGTTTCAGCCCCCCTGTTTTTCGCCCTCTGTTTCAGCCCCTCTGTTTCAGCCCCTCTGTTTCTCGCCCTCTGTTCCAGCCCCTCTGATTCAGCCCCTCTGTTTCAGCCCCTCTGATTCAGCCCCTCTTTTTCAGCCCCTCTGTTTCAGCCCCTCTGTTTCAGCCCCTCTGTTTCAGCCCCTCTGTGTCTCGCCCTCTTTTTCTCACCCTCTGTTTCTCGCCTATGTTTCAGCCCCTCTGTTTTTCGCCCTCTGTTTCAGCCCCTCTGTTTCTCGCCCTCTGTATCAGACCCTCTGTTTCAGCCACTCTGTTTCAGCCCCTCTGTTTCAGCCCTCTGTTCCAGCCCCTCTGTTTCTCGCACTCTGTTTCAGCCCCTCTGTTTCAGCCCCTCTGTTTCTCGCCCTCTGTTTCAGCCACTCTGTATCTCACCCTCTGTTTCAACCCCTCTGTTTCTCGCCCTCTGTTCAGCCCCTTTGTTTCAGCCCCTCTGTTTCTCGCCCTCTGTTTCAGCCCCTCTGTTTCTCGTCCTCTGTTTCAGCCCCTCTGTTTCTCGCCCTCTGTTTCACCCCCGCTGATTCAGACCCTCTGTTTCAGCCCCTCTGATTCAGCCCCTCTGATTCAGCCGCTATGTTTCAGCACCTCTGTTTCAGCCCCTCTGTTTCAGCCCCTCTGTTTCTCGCCCTCTGTTTCAGCCCCTCTGTTTCAGCCCCTCTGTTTCTCGCCCTCTGTTTCAGCCCCGCTGATTCTGCCCCTCTGTTTCAGCTCCTCTGATTCAGCCGTTCTGTTTCTCGCCCTCTGTTTCAGCCCCTCTGATTCAGCCCTTCTGTTTCAGCCCCTCTGTATCAGCCCCTCTGTTTCTCGCCCTCTGTTCCAGCCACACTGTTTCTCGCCCTCTGTTTCAGCCCCTCTGTTTCTCGCCCTCTGTTTCAGCCCCTCTGTTTCAGCCCCTCTGTTTCATCCCCTCTGTTTCTCGCCCTCTATTTCTCACCCTCTGTTTCTCGCCCTCTGTTTCAGCCCCTCTGTTTCTCGCCCTCTGTTTCAGCCCCTCTGTTTCAGCCCCTCTGTTTCTCGCCCTCTGTTTCAGCCCCTCTGTTTCTCGCCCTCTGTTTCAGCCCCCCTGTTTTTCGCCCTCTGTTTCAGCCCCTCTGTTTCAGCCCCTCTGTTTCTCGCCCTCTGTTCCAGCCCCTCTGATTCAGCCCCTCTGTTTCAGCCCCTCTGATTCAGCCCCTCTTTTTCAGCCCCTCTGTTTCAGCCCCTCTGTTTCAGCCCCTCTGTTTCAGCCCCTCTGTGTCTCGCCCTCTTTTTCTCACCCTCTGTTTCTCGCCTATGTTTCAGCCCCTCTGTTTTTCGCCCTCTGTTTCAGCCCCTCTGTTTCTCGCCCTCTGTATCAGACCCTCTGTTTCAGCCACTCTGTTTCAGCCCCTCTGTTTCAGCCCTCTGTTCCAGCCCCTCTGTTTCTCGCACTCTGTTTCAGCCCCTCTGTTTCAGCCCCTCTGTTTCTCGCCCTCTGTTTCAGCCACTCTGTATCTCACCCTCTGTTTCAACCCCTCTGTTTCTCGCCCTCTGTTCAGCCCCTTTGTTTCAGCCCCTCTGTTTCTCGCCCTCTGTTTCAGCCCCTCTGTTTCTCGTCCTCTGTTTCAGCCCCTCTGTTTCTCGCCCTCTGTTTCACCCCCGCTGATTCAGACCCTCTGTTTCAGCCCCTCTGATTCAGCCCCTCTGATTCAGCCGCTATGTTTCAGCACCTCTGTTTCAGCCCCTCTGTTTCAGCCCCTCTGTTTCTCGCCCTCTGTTTCAGCCCCTCTGTTTCAGCCCCTCTGTTTCTCGCCCTCTGTTTCAGCCCCGCTGATTCTGCCCCTCTGTTTCAGCTCCTCTGATTCAGCCGTTCTGTTTCTCGCCCTCTGTTTCAGCCCCTCTGATTCAGCCCTTCTGTTTCAGCCCCTCTGTATCAGCCCCTCTGTTTCTCGCCCTCTGTTCCAGCCACACTGTTTCTCGCCCTCTGTTTCAGCCCCTCTGTTTCTCGCCCTCTGTTTCAGCCCCTCTGTTTCAGCCCCTCTGTTTCATCCCCTCTGTTTCTCGCCCTCTATTTCTCACCCTCTGTTTCTCGCCCTCTGTTTCAGCCCCTCTGTTTCTCGCCCTCTGTTTCAGCCCCTCTGTTTCTCGCCCTCTGTTTCAGGCTCTCTGTTTCAGCCCATCTGTTTCAGCCCCTCCGTTTCAGCCCCACTGTTTCTCGCCCTCTGTTTCTCGCCCGCTGTTTCAGCCCATTTGTTTCTCGCCCTCTGTTTCAGCCCCTCTGTTTCAGCACCTCTGATTCAGCCCCTCTGATTCAGCCCCTCTGTTTCTCGCCCTCTGTTTCAGCCCCTCTGTTTCAGCCCCTCTGTTTCAGCTCCTCTGTTTCAGCCCCTCTGTTTCTCGCCGTCTGTTTCAGCCACTCTGTTTCTCGCCCTCTGTTTCAGCCCCTCTGTTTCAGCCCCTCTGTTTCAGCCCCTCTGTTTGTCGCCCTCTGTTTCAGCCCCTCTGTTTCTCGCCCTGTGTTTCAGCCCCTCTGTTTCTCGCCCACTGTTTCAGCCCCTCTGTTTCAGCCCCTCTGTTCCAGCCCCTCTGTTTCTCGCACTCTGTTTCAGCCCCTCTGTTTCAGCCCCTCTGTTTCTCGCCCTCTGTTTCAGCCCCGCCTTTTCTCACCCTCTGTTTCAGCCACTCTGATTTAGCCCCTCTGTTTCTCGCCCTCTGTTTCAGCCCCTCTGTTTCTCGCCCTCTGTTTCAGCCCCTCTGTTTCAGCACCTCTGTTTCAGCCCCTCTGTTTCTCGCCCTCTGTTTCAGCCCCTCTGTTTCTCGCCCTCTGTTTTAGCCCCTCTGTTTCAGCCCCTCTGTTTCAGCCCCTCTGAATCAGCCCCTCTGATTCAGCCCCTCTGTTTCAGCCCCTCTGTTTCAGCCCCTCAGTTTCTTGCACTCTGTTCAGCCCCTCTGTTTCTCGCCCTCTGTTTCAGCACCTCTGTTTCTCGCCCTCTGTTTCAGCCCCTCTGATTCAGCCCCTCTGTTTCAGCCCCTCTGAATCAGCCCCTCTGTTTCAGCCCCTCTGTTTCAGCCCCTCTGTTTCAGCCCCTCTGTTTCTCACCCTCTGTTTCAGCCCCTCTGATTCAGCCCCTCTGATTCAGCCCCTCTGATTCAGCCCCTCTGTTTCCCGCCCCTCTGTTTCAGCCCCTCTGTTTAAGCCCCTCTGTTTCAGGCCCACTGTTTCAGCCCCTCTGTTTCAGTCCCTCTGTTTCACGCCCTCTGTTTCAGCCCCTCTGTTTCTCGCCTCCTGTTACAGCCCCTCTGTTTCTCGCCCTCTGTTTCAGCCCCTCTGATTCAGCCCCTCTGATTCATCCCCTCTGTTTCTCGCCCTCTATTTCTCACCCTCTGTTTCTCGCCCTCTGTTTCAGCCCCTCTGTTTCTCGCCCTCTGTTTCAGCCCCTCAGTTTCTCGCCCTCTGTTTCAGGCTCTGTGTTTCAGCCCGTCTGTTTCAGCCCCTCCATTTCAGCCCCACTGTTTCTCGCCCTCTGTTTCTCGCCCGCTGTTTCAGCCCCTTTGTTTCTCGCCCTCGGTTTCAGCACCTCTGTTTCAGCCCCTCTGATTCAGTCCCTCTGATTCAGCCCCTCTGTTTCTCGCCCTCTGTTTCAGCCCATCTGTTTCAGCCCCTTTGTTTCAGCTCCTCTGTTTCAGCCGCTCTGTTTCTCGCCCTGTTTCAGCCCCTCTGTTTCTCGCCCTCTGTTTCAGCCGCTCTGTTTCTCGCCCTCTGTTTCAGCCCCTCTGTTTCAGCCCCTCTGTTTCAGCCCCTCTGTTTCAGCCCCTCTGTTTCTCACCCTCTGTTTCAGCCCCTCTGTTTCTCGCCCTCTGTTTCAGCCCCTCTGTTTCTCGCCCTCTGTTTCAGCCCATCTGTTTCAGCCCGTCTGTTCCAGCCCCACTGTTTCTCGCCCTCTGTTTCAGCCCCTCTGTTTCAGCTCCTCTGATTCAGCCCCTCTGTTTCTCGCCCTCTGTTTCAGCCCCTCTGATTCAGCCCTTCTGTTTCAGCCCCTCTGTATCAGCCCCTCTGTTTCTCGCCCTGTGTTCCAGCCACACTGTTTCTCGCCCTCTGTTTCAGCCCCTCTGTTTCTCGCCCTCTGTTTCAGCCCCTCTGTTTCAGCCCCTCTGTTTCGTCCCCTCTGTTTCTCGCCCTCTATTTCTCACCCTCTGTTTCTCGCCCTCTGTTTCAGCCCCTCTGTTTCTCGCCCTCTGTTTCAGCCCCTCAGTTTCTCGCCCTCTGTTTCAGGCTCTGTGTTTCAGCCCGTCTGTTTCAGCCCCTCCGTTTCAGCCCCACTGTTTCTCGCCCTCTGTTTCTCGCCCGCTGTTTCAGCCCCTTTGTTTCGCGCCCTCGGTTTCAGCACCTCTGTTTCAGCCCCTCTGATTCAGCCCCTCTGATTCAGCCCCTCTGTTTCTCGCCCTCTGTTTCAGCCCATCTGTTTCAGCCCCTCTGTTTCAGCTCCTCTGTTTCAGCCGCTCTGTTTCTCGCCCTGTTTCAGCCCCTCTGTTTCTCGCCCTCTGTTTCAGCCACTCTGTTTCTCGCCCTCTGTTTCAGCCCCTCTGTTTCAGCCCCTCTGTTTCAGCCCCTCTGTTTCTCACCCTCTGTTTCAGCCCCTCTGTTTCTCGCCCTCTGTTTCAGCCCCTCTGTTTCTCGCCCTCTGTTTCAGCCCATCTGTTTCAGCCCGTCTGTTCCAGCCCCACTGTTTCTCGCCCTCTGTTTCAGCCCCTCTGTTTCAGCCCCTCTGTTTCAGCCCCTCTGTTTCTCGCCCTCTGTTTCAGCCCCTCTGTTTCTCGCCCTCTGTTTCAGCCCCTCTGTTTCTCGCCCTCTGTTTCAGCCCCCCTGTTTTTCGCCCTCTGTTTCAGCCCCTCTGTTTCAGCCCCTCTGTTTCTCGCCCTCTGTTCCAGCCCCTCTGATTCAGCCCCTCTGTTTCAGCCCCTCTGATTCAGCCCCTCTTTTTCAGCCCCTCTGTTTCAGCCCCTCTGTTTCAGCCCCTCTGTTTCAGCCCCTCTGTGTCTCGCCCTCTTTTTCTCACCCTCTGTTTCTCGCCTATGTTTCAGCCCCTCTGTTTTTCGCCCTCTGTTTCAGCCCCTCTGTTTCTCGCCCTCTGTATCAGACCCTCTGTTTCAGCCCCTCTGTTTCAGCCCCTCTGTTTCAGCCCTCTGTTCCAGCCCCTCTGTTTCAGTCCCTCTGTTTCACGCCCTCTGTTTCAGCCCCTCTGTTTCTCGCCTCCTGTTACAGCCCCTCTGTTTCTCGCCCTCTGTTTCAGCCCCTCTGATTCAGCCCCTCTGATTCAGCCCCTGTGTTTCAGCCCCTCTGTTTCAGCCCCTCTGTTTCAGCCCCTCTGTTTCTCGCCCTCTGTTTCTCACCCTCTGTTTCTCGCCCTCTGTTTCAATCCCACTGTTTCTCGCCCTCTGTTTGAGCCCCTCTGTTTCTCGCCCTCTGTTTCAGCCCCTCTGATTCAGCCCCTCTGTTTCAGCCCCTCTGATTCAGCCCCTCTCTTTCTCGCCCTCTGTTTCAGCCCCTCTGTTTCTCGTCCTCTGTTTCAGCCCCTCTGTTTCAGCCCCTCTTTTTCTCGCCCTCTGTTTCAGCCCCGCTGATTCTGCCCCTCTGTTTCAGCTCCTCTGATTCAGCCCCTCTGTTTCTCGCCCTCTGTTTCAGCCCCTCTGATTCAGCCCTTCTGTTTCAGCCCCTCTGTATCAGCCCCTCTGTTTCTCGCCCTGTGTTCCAGCCACACTGTTTCTCGCCCTCTGTTTCAGCCCCTCTGTTTCACGCCCTCTGTTTCAGCCCCTCTGTTTCAGCCCCTCTGTTTCATCCCCTCTGTTTCTCGCCCTCTATTTCTCACCCTCTGTTTCTCGCCCTCTGTTTCAGCCCCTCTGTTTCTCGCCCTCTGTTTCAGTCCCTCAGTTTCTCGCCCTCTGTTTCAGGCTCTGTGTTTCAGCCCGTCTGTTTCAGCCCCTCCATTTCAGCCCCACTGTTTCTCGCCCTCTGTTTCTCGCCCGCTGTTTCAGCCCCTTTGTTTCTCGCCCTCGGTTTCAGCACCTCTGTTTCAGCCCCTCTGATTCAGTCCCTCTGATTCAGCCCCTCTGTTTCTCGCCCTCTGTTTCAGCCCATCTGTTTCAGCCCCTTTGTTTCAGCTCCTCTGCTTCAGCCGCTCGGTTTCTCGCCCTGTTTCAGCCCCTCTGTTTCTCGCCCTCTGTTTCAGCCACTCTGTTTCTCGCCCTCTGTTTCAGCCCCTCTGTTTCAGCCCCTCTGTTTCAGCCCCTCTGTTTCTCACCCTCTGTTTCTCACCCTCTGTTTCAGCCCCTCTGTTTCTCGCCCTCTGTTTCAGCCCCTCTGTTTCTCGCCCTCTGTTTCAGCCCATCTGTTTCAGCCCGTCTGTTCCAGCCCCACTGTTTCTCGCCCTCTGTTTCAGCCCCTCTGTTTCAGCCCCTCTGTTTCAGCCCCTCTGTTTCTCGCCCTCTGTTTCAGCCCCTCTGTTTCTCGCCCTCTGTTTCAGCCCCTCTGTTTCTCGCCCTCTGTTTCAGCCCCCCTGTTTTTCGCCCTCTGTTTCAGCCCCTCTGTTTCAGCCCCTCTGTTTCTCGCCCTCTGTTCCAGCCCCTCTGATTCAGCCCCTCTGTTTCAGCCCCTCTGATTCAGCCCCTCTTTTTCAGCCCCTCTGTTTCAGCCCCTCTGTTTCAGCCCCTCTGTTTCAGCCCCTCTGTGTCTCGCCCTCTTTTTCTCACCCTCTGTTTCTCGCCTATGTTTCAGCCCCTCTGTTTTTCGCCCTCTGTTTCAGCCCCTCTGTTTCTCGCCCTCTGTATCAGACCCTCTGTTTCAGCCCCTCTGTTTCAGCCCCTCTGTTTCAGCCCTCTGTTCCAGCCCCTCTGTTTCAGTCCCTCTGTTTCACGCCCTCTGTTTCAGCCCCTCTGTTTCTCGCCTCCTGTTACAGCCCCTCTGTTTCTCGCCCTCTGTTTCAGCCCCTCTGATTCAGCCCCTCTGATTCAGCCCCTGTGTTTCAGCCCCTCTGTTTCAGCCCCTCTGTTTCAGCCCCTCTGTTTCTCGCCCTCTGTTTCTCACCCTCTGTTTCTCGCCCTCTGTTTCAATCCCACTGTTTCTCGCCCTCTGTTTGAGCCCCTCTGTTTCTCGCCCTCTGTTTCAGCCCCTCTGATTCAGCCCCTCTGTTTCAGCCCCTCTGATTCAGCCCCTCTCTTTCTCGCCCTCTCTTTCAGCCCCTCTGTTTCTCGTCCTCTGTTTCAGCCCCTCTGTTTCAGCCCCTCTTTTTCTCGCCCTCTGTTTCAGCCCCGCTGATTCTGCCCCTCTGTTTCAGCTCCTCTGATTCAGCCCCTCTGTTTCTCGCCCTCTGTTTCAGCCCCTCTGATTCAGCCCTTCTGTTTCAGCCCCTCTGTATCAGCCCCTCTGTTTCTCGCCCTGTGTTCCAGCCACACTGTTTCTCGCCCTCTGTTTCAGCCCCTCTGTTTCACGCCCTCTGTTTCAGCCCCTCTGTTTCAGCCCCTCTGTTTCATCCCCTCTGTTTCTCGCCCTCTATTTCTCACCCTCTGTTTCTCGCCCTCTGTTTCAGCTCCTCTGTTTCTCGCCCTCTGTTTCAGTCCCTCAGTTTCTCGCCCTCTGTTTCAGCCCCTCTGATTCAGTCCCTCTGATTCAGCCCCTCTGTTTCTCGCCCTCTGTTTCAGCCCATCTGTTTCAGCCCCTTTGTTTCAGCTCCTCTGTTTCAGCCGCTCGGTTTCTCGCCCTGTTTCAGCCCCTCTGTTTCTCGCCCTCTGTTTCAGCCGCTCTGTTTCTCGCCCTCTGTTTCACCCCTCTGTTTCAGCCCCTCTGTTTCAGCCCCTCTGTTTCAGCCCCTCTGTTTCTCACCCTCTGTTTCAGCCCCTCTGTTTCTCGCCCTCTGTTTCAGCCCCTCTGTTTCTCGCCCTCTGTTTCAGCCCATCTGTTTCAGCCCGTCTGTTCCAGCCCCACTGTTTCTCGCCCTCTGTTTCAGCCCCTCTGTTTCAGCTCCTCTGATTCAGCCCCTCTGTTTCTCGCCCTCTGTTTCAGCCCCTCTGATTCAGCCCTTGTGTTTCAGCCCCTCTGTATCAGCCCCTCTGTTTCTCGCCCTGTGTTCCAGCCACACTGTTTCTCGCCCTCTGTTTCAGCCCCTCTGTTTCTCGCCCTCTGTTTCAGCCCCTCTGTTTCAGCCCCTCTGTTTCGTCCCCTCTGTTTCTCGCCCTCTATTTCTCACCCTCTGTTTCTCGCCCTCTGTTTCAGCCCCTCTGTTTCTCGCCCTCTGTTTCAGCCCCTCAGTTTCTCGCCCTCTGTTTCAGGCTCTGTGTTTCAGCCCGTCTGTTTCAGCCCCTCCGTTTCAGCCCCACTGTTTCTCGCCCTCTGTTTCTCGCCCGCTGTTTCAGCCCCTTTGTTTCTCGCCCTCGGTTTCAGCACCTCTGTTTCAGCCCCTCTGATTCAGCCCCTCTGATTCAGCCCCTCTGTTTCTCGCCCTCTGTTTCAGCCCATCTGTTTCAGCCCCTCTGTTTCAGCTCCTCTGTTTCAGCCGCTCTGTTTCTCGCCCTGTTTCAGCCCCTCTGTTTCTCGCCCTCTGTTTCAGCCACTCTGTTTCTCGCCCTCTGTTTCAGCCCCTCTGTTTCAGCCCCTCTGTTTCAGCCCCTCTGTTTCTCACCCTCTGTTTCAGCCCCTCTGTTTCTCGCCCTCTGTTTCAGCCCCTCTGTTTCTCGCCCTCTGTTTCAGCCCATCTGTTTCAGCCCGTCTGTTCCAGCCCCACTGTTTCTCGCCCTCTGTTTCAGCCCCTCTGTTTCAGCCCCTCTGTTTCAGCCCCTCTGTTTCTCGCCCTCTGTTTCAGCCCCTCTGTTTCTCGCCCTCTGTTTCAGCCCCTCTGTTTCTCGCCCTCTGTTTCAGCCCCCCTGTTTTTCGCCCTCTGTTTCAGCCCCTCTGTTTCAGCCCCTCTGTTTCTCGCCCTCTGTTCCAGCCCCTCTGATTCAGCCCCTCTGTTTCAGCCCCTCTGATTCAGCCCCTATTTTTCAGCCCCTCTGTTTCAGCCCCTCTGTTTCAGCCCCTCTGTTTCAGCCCCTCTGTGTCTCGCCCTCTTTTTCTCACCCTCTGTTTCTCGCCTATGTTTCAGCCCCTCTGTTTTTCGCCCTCTGTTTCAGCCCCTCTGTTTCTCGCCCTCTGTATCAGACCCTCTGTTTCAGCCCCTCTGTTTCAGCCCCTCTGTTTCAGCCCCTCTGTTTCAGCCCCTCTGTTTCAGCCCTCTGTTCCAGCCCCTCTGTTTCTCGCACTCTGTTTCAGCCCCTCTGTTTCAGCCCCTCTGTTTCAGCCCCTCTGTTTCTCGCCCTCTGTTTCAGCCACTCTGTATCTCACCCTCTGTTTCAACCCCTCTGTTTCTCGCCCTCTGTTCAGCCCCTTTGTTTCAGCCCCTCTGTTTCTCGCCCTCTGTTTCAGCCCCTCTGTTTCTCGCCCTCTGTTTCAGCCCCTCTGTTTCTCGCCCTCTGTTTCACCCCCGCTGATTCAGACCCTCTGTTTCAGCCCCTCTGATTCAGCCCCTCTGTTTCAGCCCCTATGTTTCAGCACCTCTGTTTCAGCCCCTCTGTTTCAGCCCCTCTGTTTCTCGCCCTCTGTTTCAGCCCCTCTGTTTCAGCCCCTCTGTTTCTCGCCCTCTGTTTCAGCCCCGCTGATTCTGCCCTTCTGTTTCAGCCCCTCTGTATCAGCCCCTCTGTTTCTCGCCCTCTGTTTCAGCCCCTCTGATTCTGCCCTTCTGTTTCAGCTCCACTGATTCAGCCCCTCTGTTTCTCGCCCTCTGTTTCAGCCCCTCTGACTCAGCCCTTCTGTTTCAGCCCCTCTGTATCAGCCCCTCTGTTTCTCGCCCTCTGTTTCAGCCCCTCTGATTCAGCCCTTCTGTTTCAGCCCCTCTGTATCAGCCCCTCTGTTTCTCGCCCTCTGTTACAGCCCCTCTGTTTCTCGCCCTCTGTTTCAGCCCCTCTGTTTCAGCCCCTCTGTTTCATCCCCTCTGTTTCTCGCCCTCTATTTCTCACCCTCTGTTTCTCGCCCTCTGTTTCAGCCCCTCTGTTTCTCGCCCTTTGTTTCAGCCCCTCTGTTTCTCGCCCTCTGTTTCAGGCTCTCTGTTTCAGCCCATCTGTTTCAGCCCCTCCGTTTCAGCCCCACTGTTTCTCGCCCTCTGTTTCTCGCCCGCTGTTTCAGCCCATTTGTTTCTCGCCCTCTGTTTCAGCCCCTCTGTTTCAGCCCCTCTGATTCAGCCCCTCTGATTCAGCCCCTCTGTTTCTCGCCCTCTGTTTCAGCCCCTCTGTTTCAGCCCCTCTGTTTCAGCTCCTCTGTTTCAGCCCCTCTGTTTCTCGCCGTCTGTTTCAGCCACTCTGTTTCTCGCCCTCTGTTTCAGCCCCTCTGTTTCAGCCCCTCTGTTTCAGCCCCTCTGTTTGTCGCCCTCTGTTTCAGCCCCTCTGTTTCTCGCCCTCTGTTTCAGCCCCTCTGTTTCTCGCCCACTGTTTCAGCCCCTCTGTTTCAGCCCCTCTGTTCCAGCCCCTCTGTTTCTCGCACTCTGTTTCAGCCCCTCTGTTTCAGCCCCTCTGTTTCTCGCCCTCTGTTTCAGCCCCGCCTTTTCTCACCCTCTGTTTCAGCCACTCTGATTTAGCCCCTCTGTTTCTCGCCCTCTGTTTCAGCCCCTCTGTTTCTCGCCCTCTGTTTCAGCCCCTCTGTTTCAGCACCTCTGTTTCAGCCCCTCTGTTTCAGCCCCTCTGTTTCTCGCCCTCTGTTTCAGCCCCTCTGTTTCTCGCCCTCTGTTTTAGCCCCTCTGTTTCAGCCCCCCTGTTTCAGCCCCTCTGAATCAGCCCCTCTGATTCAGCCCCTCTGTTTCAGCCCCTCTGTTTCAGCCCCTCAGTTTCTCGCCCTCTGTTCAGCCCCTCTGTTTCTCGCCCTCTGTTTCAGCACCTCTGTTTCTCGCCCTCTGTTTCAGCCCCTCTGATTCAGCCCCTCTGTTTCAGCCCCTCTGAATCAGCCCCTCTGATTCAGCCCCTCTGTTTCAGCCCCTCTGTTTCAGCCCCTCTGTATCAGCCCCTCTGTTTCTCACCCTCTGTTTCAGCCCCTCTGATTCAGCCCCTCTGATTCAGCCCCTCTGATTCAGCCCCTCTGTTTCCCGCCCCTCTGTTTCAGCCCCTCTGTTTAAGCCCCTCTGTTTCAGGCCCACTGTTTCAGCCCCTCTGTTTCAGTCCCTCTGTTTCACGCCCTCTGTTTCAGCCCCTCTGTTTCTCGCCTCCTGTTACAGCCCCTCTGTTTCTCGCCCTCTGTTTCAGCCCCTCTGATTCAGCCCCTCTGATTCAGCCCCTGTGTTTCAGCCCCTCTGTTTCAGCCCCTCTGTTTCAGCCCCTCTGTTTCTCGCCCTCTGTTTCTCACCCTCTGTTTATCGCCCTCTGTTTCAATCCCACTGTTTCTCGCCCTCTGTTTGAGCCCCTCTGTTTCTCGCCCTCTGTTTCAGCCCCTCTGATTCAGCCCCTCTGTTTCAGCCCCTCTGATTCAGCCCCTCTCTTTCTCGCCCTCTGTTTCAGCCCCTCTGTTTCTCGTCCTCTGTTTCAGCCCCTCTGTTTCAGCCCCTCTTTTTCTCGCCCTCTGTTTCAGCCCCGCTGATTCTGCCCCTCTGTTTCAGCTCCTCTGATTCAGCCCCTCTGTTTCTCGCCCTCTGTTTCAGCCCCTCTGATTCAGCCCTTCTGTTTCAGCCCCTCTGTATCAGCCCCTCTGTTTCTCGCCCTGTGTTCCAGCCACACTGTTTCTCGCCCTCTGTTTCAGCCCCTCTGTTTCTCGCCCTCTGTTTCAGCCCCACTGTTTCAGCCCCTCTGTTTCGTCCCCTCTGTTTCTCGCCCTCTATTTCTCACCCTCTGTTTCTCGCCCTCTGTTTCAGCCCCGCTGTTTCTCGCCCTCTGTTTCAGCCCCTCAGTTTCTCGCCCTCTGTTTCAGGCTCTGTGTTTCAGCCCGTCTGTTTCAGCCCCTCCATTTCAGCCCCACTGTTTCTCGCCCTCTGTTTCTCGCCCGCTGTTTCAGCCCCTTTGTTTCTCGCCCTCGGTTTCAGCACCTCTGTTTCAGCCCCTCTGATTCAGTCCCTCTGATTCAGCCCCTCTGTTTCTCGCCCTCTGTTTCAGCCCATCTGTTTCAGCCCCTCTGTTTCAGCTCCTCTGTTTCAGCCGCTCTGTTTCTCGCCCTGTTTCAGCCCCTCTGTTTCTCGCCCTCTGTTTCAGCCACTCTGTTTCTCGCCCTCTGTTTCAGCCCCTCTGTTTCAGCCCCTCTGTTTCAGCCCCTCTGTTTCAGCCCCTCTGTTTCTCACCCTCTGTTTCAGCCCCTCTGTTTCTCGCCCTCTGTTTCAGCCCCTCTGTTTCTCGCCCTCTGTTTCAGCCCATCTGTTTCAGCCCGTCTGTTCCAGCCCCACTGTTTCTCGCCCTCTGTTTCAGCCCCTCTGTTTCAGCCCCTCTGTTTCAGCCCCTCTGTTTCTCGCCCTCTGTTTCAGCCCCTCTGTTTCTCGCCCTCTGTTTCAGCCCCTCTGTTTCTCGCCCTCTGTTTCAGCCCCCCTGTTTTTCGCCCTCTGTTTCAGCCCCTCTGTTTCAGCCCCTCTGTTTCTCGCCCTCTGTTCCAGCCCCTCTGATTCAGCCCCTCTGTTTCAGCCCCTCTGATTCAGCCCCTCTTTTTCAGCCCCTCTGTTTCAGCCCCTCTGTTTCAGCCCCTCTGTTTCAGCCTGTCTGTGTCTCGCCCTCTTTTTCTCACCCTCTGTTTCTCGCCTATGTTTCAGCCCCTCTGTTTTTCGCCCTCTGTTTCAGCCCCTCTGTTTCTCGCCCTCTGTATCAGACCCTCTGTTTCAGCCACTCTGTTTCAGCCCCTCTGTTTCAGCCCTCTGTTCCAGCCCCTCTGTTTCTCGCACTCTGTTTCAGCCCCTCTGTTTCAGCCCCTCTGTTTCAGCCCCTCTGTTTCTCGCCCTGTGTTCCAGCCACACTGTTTCTCGCCCTCTGTTTCAGCCCCTCTGTTTCTCGCCCTCTGTTTCAGCCCCTCTGTTTCAGCCCCTCTGTTTCGTCCCCTCTGTTTCTCGCCCTCTATTTCTCACCCTCTGTTTCTCGCCCTCTGTTTCAGCCCCGCTGTTTCTCGCCCTCTGTTTCAGCCCCTCAGTTTCTCGCCCTCTGTTTCAGGCTCTGTGTTTCAGCCCGTCTGTTTCAGCCCCTCCATTTCAGCCCCACTGTTTCTCGCCCTCTGTTTCTCGCCCGCTGTTTCAGCCCCTTTGTTTCTCGCCCTCGGTTTCAGCACCTCTGTTTCAGCCCCTCTGATTCAGTCCCTCTGATTCAGCCCCTCTGTTTCTCGCCCTCTGTTTCAGCCCATCTGTTTCAGCCCCTCTGTTTCAGCTCCTCTGTTTCAGCCGCTCTGTTTCTCGCCCTGTTTCAGCCCCTCTGTTTCTCGCCCTCTGTTTCAGCCACTCTGTTTCTCGCCCTCTGTTTCAGCCCCTCTGTTTCAGCCCCTCTGTTTCAGCCCCTCTGTTTCAGCCCCTCTGTTTCTCACCCTCTGTTTCAGCCCCTCTGTTTCTCGCCCTCTGTTTCAGCCCCTCTGTTTCTCGCCCTCTGTTTCAGCCCATCTGTTTCAGCCCGTCTGTTCCAGCCCCACTGTTTCTCGCCCTCTGTTTCAGCCCCTCTGTTTCAG
Source organism: Chiloscyllium punctatum (assembly GCF_047496795.1). Classification (NCBI taxonomy): domain Eukaryota; kingdom Metazoa; phylum Chordata; class Chondrichthyes; order Orectolobiformes; family Hemiscylliidae; genus Chiloscyllium; species Chiloscyllium punctatum. The sequence goes on along the minus strand of NC_092759.1, from coordinate 23,359,295 downwards.
CCCCTCTGTTTCAGCCCCTGTTTCTCGCCCTCTGTTTCAGCCCCTCTGTTTCTCGCCCTCTGTTTCAGCCCCTCTGTTTCTCGCCCTCTGTTTCAGCCCCCCTGTTTTTCGCCCTCTGTTTCAGCCCCTCTGTTTCAGCCCCTCTGTTTCTCGCCCTCTGTTCCAGCCCCTCTGATTCAGCCCCTCTGTTTCAGCCCCTCTGATTCAGCCCCTCTTTTTCAGCCCCTCTGTTTCAGCCCCTCTGTTTCAGCCCCTCTGTTTCAGCCTGTCTGTGTCTCGCCCTCTTTTTCTCACCCTCTGTTTCTCGCCTATGTTTCAGCCCCTCTGTTTTTCGCCCTCTGTTTCAGCCCCTCTGTTTCTCGCCCTCTGTATCAGACCCTCTGTTTCAGCCACTCTGTTTCAGCCCCTCTGTTTCAGCCCTCTGTTCCAGCCCCTCTGTTTCTCGCACTCTGTTTCAGCCCCTCTGTTTCAGCCCCTCTGTTTCAGCCCCTCTGTTTCTCGCCCTCTGTTTCAGCCACTCTGTATCTCACCCTCTGTTTCAACCCCTCTGTTTCTCGCCCTCTGTTCAGCCCCTCTGTTTCAGCCCCTCTGTTTCTCGCCCTCTGTTTCAGCCCCTCTGTTTCTCGCCCTCTGTTTCAGCCCCTCTGTTTCTCGCCCTCTGTTTCACCCCCGCTGATTCAGACCCTCTGTTTCAGCCCCTCTGATTCAGCCCCTCTGATTCAGCCCCTATGTTTCAGCACCTCTGTTTCAGCCCCTCTGTTTCAGCCCCTCTGTTTCTCGCCCTCTGTTTCAGCCCCTCTGTTTCAGCCCCTCTGTTTCTCGCCCTCTGTTTCAGCCCCTCTGATTCAGCCCTTCTGTTTCAGCCCCTCTGTATCAGCCCCTCTGTTTCTCGCCCTCTGTTCCAGCCACACTGTTTCTCGCCCTCTGTTTCAGCCCCTCTGTTTCAGCCCCTCTGATTCAGCCCCTCTGTTTCTCGCCCTCTGTTTCAGCCCCTCTGTTTCAGCCCCTCTGTTTCAGCTCCTCTGTTTCAGCCCCTCTGTTTCTCGCGGTCTGTTTCAGCCACTCTGTTTCTCGCCCTCTGTTTCAGCCCCACTGTTTCAGCCCCTCTGTTTCAGCCCCTCTGTTTGTCGCCCTCTGTTTCAGCCCCTCTGTTTCTCGCCCTCTGTTTCAGCCCCTCTGTTTCTCGCCCACTGTTTCAGCCCCTCTGTTTCAGCCCCTCTGTTCCAGCCCCTCTGTTTCTCGCACTCTGTTTCAGCCCCTCTATTTCAGCCCCTCTGTTTCTCGCCCTCTGTTTCAGCCCCGCCTTTTCTCACCCTCTGTTTCAGCCACTCTGATTTAGCCCCTCTGTTTCTCGCCCTCTGTTTCAGCCCCTCTGTTTCTCGCCCTCTGTTTCAGCCCCTCTGTTTCAGCACCTCTGTTTCAGCCCCTCTGTTTCAGGCCCTCTGTTTCTCGCCCTCTGTTTTAGCCCCTCTGTTTCAGCCCCTCAGTTTCTCGCCCTCTGTTCAGCCCCTCTGTTTCTCGCCCTCTGTTTCAGCACCTCTGTTTCTCGCCCTCTGTTTCAGCCCCTCTGATTCAGCCCCTCTGTTTCAGCCCCTCTGAATCAGCCCCTCTGATTCAGCCCCTCTGTTTCAGCCCCTCTGTTTCAGCCCCTCTGTTTCAGCCCCTCTGTTTCTCACCCTCTGTTTCAGCCCCTCTGATTCAGCCCCTCTGATTCAGCCCCTCTGATTCAGCCCCTCTGTTTCCCGCCCCTCTGTTTCAGCCCCTCTGTTTAAGCCCCTCTGTTTCAGGCCCACTGTTTCAGCCCCTCTGTTTCAGTCCCTCTGTTTCACGCCCTCTGTTTCAGCCCCTCTGTTTCTCGCCTCCTGTTACAGCCCCTCTATTTCTCGCCCTCTGTTTCAGCCCCTCTGATTCAGCTCCTCTGATTCAGCCCCTGTGTTTCAGCCCCTCTGTTTCAGCCCCTCTGTTTCAGCCCCTCTGTTTCTCGCCCTCTGTTTCTCACCCTCTGTTTCTCGCCCTCTGTTTCAATCCCACTGTTTCTCGCCCTCTGTTTGAGCCCCTCTGTTTCTCGCCCTCTGTTTCAGCCCCTCTGATTCAGCCCCTCTGTTTCAGCCCCTCTGATTCAGCCCCTCTCTTTCTCGCCCTCTGTTTCAGCCCCTCTGTTTCAGCCCCTCTGTTTCAGCCCCTCTGTTTCTCACCCTCTGTTTCAGCCCCTCTGTTTCTCGCCCTCGTTTTCAGCCCCTCTGTTTCAGCCCCTCTATTTCAGCCCCTCTGTTTATCACCCTCTGTTTCAGCCCGTCTGTTTCAGCCACTCTGTTTCTCGCACTCTGTTTCAGCCCCTCTTTTTCTCACCCTCTGTTTTAGCCACTCTGATTCAGCCCCTCTGTTTCTCGCCCTCTGTTTCAGCCCCTCTGTTTCTCGCCCTCTGTTTCAGCCCCTCTGTTTCAGCACCTCTGTTTCAGCCACTCTGTTTCAGCCCCTCTGTTTCTCGCCCTCTGTTTCGGCCCCTCTGTATCTCGCCCTCTGTTTCAGCCCCTCTGTTTCAGCCCCTCTGTTTCTCGCCCTCTGTTTCAGCCCCTCTGTTTCTCGCCCTCTATTTCAGCCCCTCTGTTTCCCGCCCTCTGTTTCAGCCCCACTGTTTCAGCCCCTCTGTTCCAGCCCCTCTGTTTCTCGCACTCTGTGTCAGCCCCTCTGTTCCAGCCCCTCTGTTTCAGCCCCTCTGTTTCAGCCCGTCTGTTTCAGCCACTCTGTTTCTCGCACTCTGTTTCAGCCCCTCTTTTTCTCACCCTCTGTTTTAGCCACTCTGATTCAGCCCCTCTGTTTCTCGCCCTCTGTTTCAGCCCCTCTGTTTCTCGCCCTCTGTTTCAGCCCCTCTGTTTCAGCACCTCTGTTTCAGCCACTCTGTTTCAGCCCCTCTGTTTCTCGCCCTCTGTTTCAGCCCCTCTGTTTCTCGCCCTCTGTTTCAGCCCCTCTGTTTCAGCCACTCTGTTTCTCGCCCTCTGTTTCTGCCCCGCTGATCCTCGCCCTCTGTTTCAGCCCCTCTGTTTCTCGCCCTCTGTTTCAGCCCCGCTGATTCAGCCCCTCTGTTTCAGCCCCTCTGATTCAGCCCCTCTGATTCAGCCCCTCTGTTTCAGCCCCTCTGTTTCAGCCCCTCTGTTTCAGCCCCTCTGTTTCTTACCCTCTGTTTCAGCCCCTCTGTTTCTCGCCCTCTGTTTCAGCCCCTCTGTTTCTCGCCCTCTGATTTAACCCCTCTAATTCAGCCCCTCTCTTTCAGCCCATCTGATTCAGCCCCTCTGTTTCGCGCCCTCTGTTTCAGCCCCTCTGTTTCAGCCCCTCTGTTTCAGCCCCTCTGTTTCTCACCCTCTGTGTCAGCCCCTCTGATTCAGCCCCTCTGATTCAGCCCCTCTGATTCAGCCCCTATGATTCAGCCCCTCTGTTTCTCGCCCTCTGTTTCAGCCCCTCTGATTCACCCCCTCTGATTCAGCCCCTGTGTTTCAGCCCCTCTGTTTCAGCCCCTCTGTTTCAGCCCCTCAGTTTCAGCCCCTCTGTTTCTCACCCTCTGTATCTCGCCCTCTGTTTCAGCCCCTCTGTTTCTCGCCCTCTGTTTCAGCCCCTCTGTTTCTCACCCTCTGTTTCAACACCTCTGATTCAGCCCCTCTGTTTCAGCCCCTCTGTTTCAGCCCCTCTGTTTCAGCCACTCTGTTTCTCGCCCTCTGTTTCTCACCCTCTGTTTCTCGCACTCTGTTTCAGCCCCTCTGTTTTTCGCCCTCTGTTTAGCCCCTCTGTTTCTCGCCCTCTGTATCAGACCCTCTGTTTCAGCAACTCTGTTTCAGCCCCTCTGTTTCAGCCCCTCTGTTTCTCGCCCTCTGTTTCTCGCCCCCTGTTTCAGCCCCTCTGTCTCTCGCCCTCTGTTTCAGCCCCTCTGTTTCGCGCTCTCTGTTTCAGCCCCTCTGTTTCAGCCCCTCTGTTTCTCGCCCTCTGTTTCTGACCCTCTGTTTCTCGCCCTCTGTTTCAGCCCCTCTGTTTTTCGCCCTCTGTTTCAGCCCCGCTGATTCAGCCCCTCTGTTTCAGCCCCTCTGATTCAGCCCCTCTGCTTCTCGCCCTCTGTTTCAGCCCCTCTGTTTCAGCCCTTCTGTTTCAGCCCCTCTGTTTCTCGCCCTCTGTTTCAGCCCCTCTGTTTCTCGCCCTCTGTTTCAGCCCCTCTGTTTCAGCCCCTCTGTTTCATCCCCTCTGTTTCTCGCCCTCTATTTCTCACCCTCTGTTTCTCGCCCTCTGTTTCAGCCTCTCTGTTTCTCGCCCTCTGTTTCAGCCCCTCAGTTTCTCGCCCTCTGTTTCAGGCTCTGTGTTTCAGCCCGTCTGTTTCAGCCCCTCCGTTTCAGCCCCACTGTTTCTCGCCCTCTGTTTCTCGCCCGCTGTTTCAGCCCCTTTGTTTCTCGCCCTCGGTTTCAGCACCTCTGTTTCAGCCCCTCTGATTCAGCCCCTCTGATTCAGCCCCTCTGTTTCTCGCCCTCTGTTTCAGCCCCTCTGTTTCAGCCGCTCTGTTTCTCGCCCTGTTTCAGCCCCTCTGTTTCTCGCCCTCTGTTTGAGCCCCTCTGTTTCTCGCCCTCTGTTTCTCACCCTCTGTTTCTCGCACTCTGTTTCAGCCCCCTATGTTTTTCGCCCTCTGTTTAGCCCCTCTGTTTCTCGCCCTCTGTATCAGACCCTCTGTTTCAGCAACTCTGTTTCAGCCCCTCTGTTTCTCGCCCTCTGTTTCTCGCCCTCTGTTTCAGCCCCTCTGTTTCTCGCCCTCTGTTTCAGCCCCTCTGTTTCGCGCTCTCTGTTTCAGCCCCTCTGTTTCAGCCCCTCTGTTTCTCGCCCTCTGTATCAGACCCTCTGTTTCAGCAACTCTGTTTCAGCCCCTCTGTTTCTCGCCCTCTGTTTCTCGCCCTCTGTTTCAGCCCCTCTGTTTCAGCCCCTCTGTTTCATCCCCTCTGTTTCTCGCCCTCTATTTCTCACCCTCTGTTTCTCGCCCTCTGTTTCAGCCCCTCTGTTTCTCGCCCTCTGTTTCAGCCCCTCAGTTTCTCGCCGTCTGTTTCAGGCTCTGTGTTTCAGCCCGTCTGTTTCAGCCCCTCCGTTTCAGCCCCACTGTTTCTCGCCCTCTGTTTCTCGCCCGCTGTTTCAGCCCCTTTGTTTCTCGCCCTCGGTTTCAGCACCTCTGTTTCAGCCCCTCTGATTCAGCCCCTCTGATTCAGCCCCTCTGTTTCAGCCCGTCTGTTCCAGCCCCACTGTTTCTCGCCCTCTGTTTCAGCCCCTCTGTTTCAGCCCCTCAGTTTCTCGCCCTCTGTTTCAGCCCCTCTGTTTCTCGCCCTCTGTTCAGCCCCTCTGTTTCTCGCCCTCTGTTTCAGCCCCCCTGTTTTTCGCCCTCTGTTTCAGCCCCTCTGTTTCAGCCCCTCTGTTTCTCGCCCTCTGTTTCAGCCTCTCTGATTCAGCCCCTCTGTTTCAGCCCCTCTGATTCAGCTCCTCTTTTTCAGCCCCTCTGCTTCAGCCCCTCGGTTTCAGCCCCTCTGTGTCTCGCCCTCTTTTTCTCACCCTCTGTTTCTCGCATCTGTTTCAGCCCCTCTGTTTTTCGCCCTCTGTTTCAGACCCTCTGTTTCTTGCCCTCTGTATCAGACCCTCTGTTTCAGCCACTCTGTTTCAGCCCCTCTGTTTCAGCCCTCTGTTCCAGTCCCTCTGTTTCTCGCACTCTGTTTCAGCCACTCTGTATCTCGCCCTCTGTTTCAGCCCCTCTGTTTCTCGCCCTCTGTTCAGCCCCTTTGTTTCAGCCCCTCTGTTTCTCGCCCTCTGTTGCAGCCCCTCTGTTTCTCGCCCTCTGTTTCAGCCCCTCTGTTTCTCGCCCTCTGTTTCACCCCCGCTGATTCAGACCCTCTGTTTCAGCCCCTCTGATTCAGCCCCTCTGATTCAGCCCCTATGTTTCAGCACCTCTGTTTCAGCCCCACTGTTTCAGCCCCTCTGTTTCTCGCCCTCTGTTTCAGCCCCACTGTTTCTCGCCCTCTGTTTCAGCACCTCTGTTTCTCGCCCTCTGTTTCAGCCCCTCTGATTCAGCCCCTCTGTTTCAGCCACTCTGATTCAGCCCCTCTGATTCAGCCCCTTTGATTCAGACCCTCTGTTTCTCGCCCTCTGTTTCAGCCCCTCTGTTTCAGCCCCTCTGTTTCTCGCCCTCTGTTTCAGCCCCTCTGATTCAGCCCCTCTGATTCAGCCCCTCTGATTCAGCCCCTCTGATTCAGCCCCTATGATTCAGCCCCTCTGTTTCTCGCCCTCTGTTTCAGCCCCTCTGATTCACCCCCTCTGATTCAGCCCCTGTGTTTCAGCCCCTCTGTTTCAGCCCCTCTGTTTCAGCCCCTCTGTTTCAGGCCCTCTGTTTCTCACCCTCTGTATCTCGCCCTCTGTTTCAGCCCCTCTGTTTCTCGCCCTCTGTTTCAGCCCCTCTGTTTCTCGCCCTCTGTTTCAACACCTCTGATTCAGCCCCTCTGTTTCAGCCCCTCTGTTTCAGCCCCTCTGTTTCAGCCACTCTGTTTCTCGCCCTCTGTTTCTCACCCTCTGTTTCTCGCACTCTGTTTCAGCCCCTCTGTTTTTCGCCCTCTGTTTAGCCCCTCTGTTTCTCGCCCTCTGTATCAGACCCTCTGTTTCAGCAACTCTGTTTCAGCCCCTCTGTTTCAGCCCCTCTGTTTCTCGCCCTCTGTTTCTCGCCCCCTGTTTCAGCCCCTCTGTCTCTCGCCCTCTGTTTCAGCCCCTCTGTTTCGCGCTCTCTGTTTCAGCCCCTCTGTTTCAGCCCCTCTGTTTCTCGCCCTCTGTTTCTGACCCTCTGTTTCTCGCCCTCTGTTTCAGCCCCTCTGTTTTTCGCCCTCTGTTTCAGCCCCGCTGATTCAGCCCCTCTGTTTCAGCCCCTCTGATTCAGCCCCTCTGCTTCTCGCCCTCTGTTTCAGCCCCTCTGTTTCAGCCCTTCTGTTTCAGCCCCTCTGTTTCTCGCCCTCTGTTTCAGCCCCTCTGTTCCTCGCCCTCTGTTTCAGCCCCTCTGTTTCAGCCCCTCTGTTTCATCCCCTCTGTTTCTCGCCCTCTATTTCTCACCCTCTGTTTCTCGCCCTCTGTTTCAGCCTCTCTGTTTCTCGCCCTCTGTTTCAGCCCCTCAGTTTCTCGCCCTCTGTTTCAGGCTCTGTGTTTCAGCCCGTCTGTTTCAGCCCCTCCATTTCAGCCCCACTGTTTCTCGCCCTCTGTTTCTCGCCCGCTGTTTCAGCCCCTTTGTTTCTCGCCCTCGGTTTCAGCACCTCTGTTTCAGCCCCTCTGATTCAGCCCCTCTGATTCAGCCCCTCTGTTTCTCGCCCTCTGTTTCAGCCCCTCTGTTTCAGCCGCTCTGTTTTTCGCCCTCTGTTTAGCCCCTCTGTTTCTCGCCCTCTGTATCAGACCCTCTGTTTCAGCAACTCTGTTTCAGCCCCTCTGTTTCTCGCCCTCTGTTTCTCGCCCTCTGTTTCAGCCCCTCTGTTTCTCGCCCTCTGTTTCAGCCCCTCTGTTTCGCGCTCTCTGTTTCAGCCCCTCTGTTTCAGCCCCTCTGTTTCTCGCCCTCTGTATCAGACCCTCTGTTTCAGCAACTCTGTTTCAGCCCCTCTGTTTCTCGCCCTCTGTTTCTCGCCCTCTGTTTCAGCCCCTCTGTTTCAGCCCCTCTGTTTCATCCCCTCTGTTTCTCGCCCTCTATTTCTCACCCTCTGTTTCTCGCCCTCTGTTTCAGCCCCTCTGTTTCTCGCCCTCTGTTTCAGCCCCTCAGTTTCTCGCCGTCTGTTTCAGGCTCTGTGTTTCAGCCCGTCTGTTTCAGCCCCTCCGTTTCAGCCCCACTGTTTCTCGCCCTCTATTTCTCGCCCGCTGTTTCAGCCCCTTTGTTTCTCGCCCTCGGTTTCAGCACCTCTGTTTCAGCCCCTCTGATTCAGCCCCTCTGATTCAGCCCCTCTGTTTCAGCCCGTCTGTTCCAGCCCCACTGTTTCTCGCCCTCTGTTTCAGCCCCTCTGTTTCAGCCCCTCAGTTTCTCGCCCTCTGTTTCAGCCCCTCTGTTTCTCGCCCTCTGTTCAGCCCCTCTGTTTCTCGCCCTCTGTTTCAGCCCCCCTGTTTTTCGCCCTCTGTTTCAGCCCCTCTGTTTCAGCCCCTCTGTTTCTCGCCCTCTGTTTCAGCCTCTCTGATTCAGCCCCTCTGTTTCAGCCCCTCTGATTCAGCTCCTCTTTTTCAGCCCCTCTGCTTCAGCCCCTCGGTTTCAGCCCCTCTGTGTCTCGCCCTCTTTTTCTCACCCTCTGTTTCTCGCCTCTGTTTCAGCCCCTCTGTTTTTCGCCCTCTGTTTCAGACCCTCTGTTTCTTGCCCTCTGTATCAGACCCTCTGTTTCAGCCACTCTGTTTCAGCCCCTCTGTTTCAGCCCTCTGTTCCAGTCCCTCTGTTTCTCGCACTCTGTTTCAGCCACTCTGTATCTCGCCCTCTGTTTCAGCCCCTCTGTTTCTCGCCCTCTGTTCAGCCCCTTTGTTTCAGCCCCTCTGTTTCTCGCCCTCTGTTGCAGCCCCTCTGTTTCTCGCCCTCTGTTTCAGCCCCTCTGTTTCTCGCCCTCTGTTTCACCCCCGCTGATTCAGACCCTCTGTTTCAGCCCCTCTGATTCAGCCCCTCTGATTCAGCCCCTATGTTTCAGCACCTCTGTTTCAGCCCCACTGTTTCAGCCCCTCTGTTTCTCGCCCTCTGTTTCAGCCCCACTGTTTCTCGCCCTCTGTTTCAGCACCTCTGTTTCTCGCCCTCTGTTTCAGCCCCTCTGATTCAGCCCCTCTGTTTCAGCCACTCTGATTCAGCCCCTCTGATTCAGCCCCTTTGATTCAGACCCTCTGTTTCTC